>NC_135497.1:10871939-11188374 GCF_052857255.1 Amblyomma americanum | reverse complement strand
CATGGCTGTGAAACACTTTTTCACGGTCATATTACGCCTGTGGAGAGGAGGTTAGCCAAGCAGCTGGGCTTCTGAGCCCGAAGCCTGCTTGAGCCTGGATTTCACGCGGGTTACGCTAAAGATGCGTTAAAGGCAGAGTTAAGACAAAAAGGTTAGACAGATCGCATACCGCTCTTTGTTACTAAATCGAAAATAAGCGTCAGCCTTGTGCACAGTTTCCGACAAGTTTGCAGCAGAAAATAAATGCTCGTAATAGAGGCCACGTAGGCTCGCTGTTCTTTAGCCCGTCTTACTTGTGGGGCCCTACTACTTTGCCAATTTTCCCCTAAGACCCCAGTAGCAGCAGGAAGCTGTCGGTTTTTTTTTGCAGGGCATTAGCGCTATACATATGGGTGACTCAGACTGAACAGCCTAAAGAATTTTAAACCACTAGTATAATTGTTTACCAAACAGCGTGTACTGACGGCCTTAAAAAACAAGCGGTCTTCAATTGGCAGAATAAACACTGAAAATGAATGAAGTTTTTGGTACCTGTACGGGTCCCGGAATATGGCATCTGTTTTAGTGTCTATTCTGCCATTTTACAAGCACCAGTTCGCTCTTGCCGTCATGCCTTTTGCTCTGCAGATGAAATTTTATCGAACCCTGCACGTATACCGTTCATTGTTCCTAGTTAAACAACTTGAACAAACGCAACATTTCTCTGTGCCTCAACATTTTATCTGGCGGGCTGCTACTCCAGCATCGTTAACGACGGGTACTGAATGATATTTCTTTTGCCTTTTACTCTAACTTGAGCGCTCTATTGCACGGAAGGAGTGGTCAAAAGCGTCCTGTGCAGGCCACTGGCATACAGCCGCGAACATGCATGCAGGTTGCCTTTGAGACGGTCCTATGCCCCGGAATACACCTGTGATAAAGTGATGAAGTGGACGATGGAGGAGGAAGCCTCACGGTGCTTGCCAACATTTCGACAAGAGGACTTGTCTTCGCCCAGACAAAGGCCAGTCCTCTTGTCGAAACGTTGGCAAGCGCCCTGATGCTTTGCCCTTCCTTGTTGACTGTGACTATCAAGAATCATCTGCCCAACCTCCCTCTACCATGGACTGGTATACGCCTGGAGGTCCAGCCGGCTCTTACTGAATTACAAGAAGCGTTACTGCAACGGCTGGTCGCACTTGAGCCGGAGGCTCCCACAACCCCCTCCCCCGAAAAAACAGAGCGAAGGACTCACTGCAGCGCCTGGTACACGTGCTAAACACGTAGCGCCCTCTGCGGGCTTTCGTGGATCGCCTGTGCCACCAGGTCAACCAGCTTTGCCGGCGGGCTGTGGACGGTGGTGCCAGCGGGGATCAGCTCGGCCAGGGGACCCGGAGGGAGCTTGGGCACGGTGCACGTGTCGTCGGGGCTGGTCATGTTGCGGGTGCCGCGGGTGGTGGTGGTGAAAAGCCTTTATTTAATGAAAGAGGTGAGGCTCTTTAAAGAGCCCCGCAATGGGTGGAGTCCTTATTCCGGGACCCCATTGGTCGAAGCCGCCAGCTTAGCCCTCTTGACGAAAGCCTTTTGGGACTGAAGGTCCGAACAGCCAAGCAGGGCCGCCTCCCATTCCTCTCTGGTAGGGTTGGGGCAGGGGGAGAGAGCTGAGTTGCGCTGGCAAGCCCAAACCATGTGGTAGGTGTCAGCTACCTCCCCAGTGTTTGCACCTGCCAGTGACCGCGGGAGCGCTTGCCGCGCGCTGGAGATGCCCGGCCACGCCCGGTGATGCCGCGGTTAGACTTCATTCCGAGGCTTAGAGGAAGTCTCTCCTCGCACGCGAAAAGCTTTGCGTGCCTTCTGTCAATCAAGACAGCCCTCCTTATTTTATTAATGTGCCCAATTTCATGGCAGTGTTTTAAGTGGGGCGACAGGGTGTGCATTTATACAGCATCTCACAAATCTGCCCTTGTCAACAGGGGGGATGTGGAACAGTGCAGAAATTGAAATGCTGTGCCCAAGGGTACATTCTAAACAGACAGGAGTATTACCCCTGTCACACGGGCACTTTCGATCCTCATTGAGTCAATGCTCATCGAACTCAATGCAGATCGACGGTTGTCACACGACCACTTTCAAGCGCAATCGAGCTCGATCCTGCTTGACTCGATGCCGATTCCTCAAGAGTGCTTGAGGTTCCAAGCACAATCGAAAACACTCTCGCTCTCATGAAGCTATAAAAATAAACATAAGTTAACAAAACCAAACCACCAAATCACAATTGATTAAAATGTAATACAGAGCATTTTTCAGGTACTATGCCTGCTTATATGCAAACATTTGAAAATAATCTCTACACCACGCTGCAAGCTTCGCCGTCAGTGTAAACAAATATGGCGTCCTCCTGCTCGTCGGCGCGGAAACTGGAGCGAGCGCGAGACAGCCGCTCTCATCGACTGCTGGCAGGACCGCCTAAATGATTTGCGGCGCCAGAAGAGAAACGCCGCAGTCTATGCAGAAATCGCGGAGGCGTTGCGGGCCCTCGGGTTGCATCGCACAGCAGCAGAGGTGCGCCACAAAAACCTGGCGCAGATACGCAATGTACCGATTTGGCTACGGATTTGGCTGCCGCTGCCCCCGACTGCACAGTGTTGCCGGACATCGCCATGTTATGGCTGTCGGTGGAACATTTGGCGCCACCTAACACACATGAGGGAAACTTCTCAATGAGCATTGAAAATGCCCGTGTAGCACCGGATGTTTCGAGCGTGCTCGAAAATCTCGATGCAGATCGAGCTCAATGAGGATCGAAAGTGCCCGTGTGACAGGGGTATAAGGAGGGGGTAAGCTGTCTCTCACTACACCCACTTACATAAAAGGAAGAGCGCCAGAGGAGAGCTTACTCCCAGTTTACTCCTCTGTAGGCGTATTCGTGTCTAGAGTGTACGCGCCACTTGTGTAAATGCCACAACTATGTAAAGAAACGACAATACGATGCAAGAATAATGTACAACAGCCACATACAACTTCTAATCTGTCAACTTGTAATATGCGGTCTGAAGTTCAAAAGAAAGTTTCTTAGAATTTCTCTCATCAGATAATACACGCTAAACTCATTCTGGAGAACTAATTATACTTAGCATCGCTATTTGCAAGACGAACTCGGCGTCGCGACCTTAGTCTTCCAGCCTGTATATTCGCTAAAGCAGACAGAGGCTTTCGTTCTTTGGACGCACAGTAGCATACCAAAATGAGATAGCTAAAGCGCTTCCCCGTGAGGTCTAACCAGATGTTGCTCTTATTTTAGAGCGAAAGCTCATCTTCACTATCATAGCTGCAAAAGCCGATTTGCCGCTGAAGCCTTGACCTTTATCTTGAAAAAATTAAACATTAAAATAAATTTTGCCGCCACTGCGATTCAAACCTTTGGCGGCGCGAATCGATCAGCTTCATTGCCCACTGCACAACAGCTCTATCTTTTTTCTTTATTGCATGGAAATAAAACCCGCTAGGTTACTAAATGCTTTACGGGAACGCATACTTTTCCGCAATGCAGAGACGTATCCTCATGTCTTCCTAAACTGCAACTTCACCAGCACATCAAATTGTGGGGGGCATACACATACGTCAATAATTGGCAACTATTCAGACGGGTGGTCCTGCGAAGCATAAACACCCCGCACCAAGGTGCACTGTTCACTGAACACAGGCTTATATGAAAAAGGTGGTTCTGCGTGTCGATCCATCATGCAGCTCTTCCACAGGATAAAAAGTTCAATCAGCGTTAATAGATCCCACGGAATACCGGAGTCTTTCTGGGCAGGCAAGAGCCTTATACTAGAAGGCGAGATCTTAACGCCCCTTTTAACTATTCGCTGCAGTATGCCCCATAAAAACACTGCATCACGGGATGGCTGCAGTAGTGAATTCTACAAAACGTTTCCGTCATTCTTGGTGTCTGTCTTTTTAGCTTGTTCTACAGACCAATTTTATTGTTTTATGTAGACTCTAAAATATTTGCAAAAACCGTTTCATCCCGCTTGCAGCTTTAGGCTATGGATTTTATAGTCTCGTATTAGGCGCGTGTCTATCATGACCGGGCATCCAAACCGCCTCTTTGCCGGAACCCTTGGATGCTTTCTGCACCAACTTGGCAGGTCTACTTGCAACTACAGGTACTTACACAGTAACGCTCATCATCACGAAAATTGTGTTCGAACGTGGAACAAGTCTCTCTCTCTCTCTCCCTCACCACGGCGTCTCTTGGTGGTATCCAGGTCACAGCAGCGGAACTGGCGGCTGGTGCTAGGCAATGGAGGATCCCTCTCTTTGGATTCAATTACCGTGCTCATATCCGGCTGGATGTTCTCCAAGTAATTCTTGATAATCTCGTCCCTTACATTTTCTTTGTACTGCACGTAAGACACAGGCGAGGATAATGGACATAGGCTATAGCTTCTGCCTTGCAGCCTAGGTTATTTCCTACAGCCTGGGCTATTTCCTACTACAGGTACTTGCACAGTAACTCTCATCACCACGAAAGTTGTGTTCGAAAGTGGAACAAGTCTCTCTCTCTCCCTCACCATGGCGTCTCTTGGTGGTATCCAGGTCATAGCAGCGGAACTGGCGCCTGGTGCGAGGCAATGGAGGATCTCTATTTGGATTCGATGACCGTGCTCATATCTGGCTGGATGTTCTTCAAGTAATTCTTGATAATCTCGTCCCTTACATTTTCTTTGTACTGCACGTAAGACACAGGGGAGGATAATGGACATAGGCTATAGCTTCTGCCTTGCAGCCTAGGTTATTTCCATGCAACCATGAAAAAAATTCTAGCGCCACATTAGGCCGTGACAGGAAAGACTCGGCTAAGCAGCTGAGGCTGCCGGTGAAGTTTTGAACGAATCAGAAGCACAGCTATTGCGCACTGGTGGCGGACGGCGTTAGTTTCAAGTCAACCATGCGTTGATTCTGCAGGAACTCAGCGACCCTCCCGATCTGTACATTTTGGGCAAAGGCTAGTGGCGCCGGACGCATGATGGAGGAACGGCGTCAGGCTCATCGCCTGTGGCGGCAGCTGCTCTGCCTTGGGGGCGTTGCCGCCACGGGGCTGGGCCTCGGCCCAGAAGCCGGGGGCCTCCTTATTCGCCTTTTTGGGGGCGCATCCCGGCCACGGCGTGAACGTCCCTCACCGTATTCACGAGTGTCGAACTTGGCTTCTTTCTTGCGGGGCTTCTCTGCACGTACTGCGTCAATGCGCGGGATAGCAGACGTTGGTTTGTGGGGAGCTTCAACCTGCGTGGACTACACTGTAAACGCGAATGCGCCTAATTGGAAGTAAAAAGGAAGTAAGCTGTCCCCTACAGGGCGCTAGAGGACAGTTTACTCTAGGGTGCCTCGATGGGCCAGCGCCGCTTTCAGAGTGAAGGCACCGCTCCCGGCTGGGGCATGTTGGGTCTCTCTCCCATTCAGATGCATTGAGCGCAATGCTGCGGCGCGTCGTTTCGAAGAAAAAACTGCATCTGCAGCGAGGAATTTAGAAAATTTGGTGTTCTACCTTGACAGAGTGGTACCAGAGATAGTTTAAACAGTGAATCAGAGGTAGTTACTCTAAAATTGACTATCTTTCGCAGGTAACCTGCCGATAAAGTCGGCGCCTTATGAAAAGTCGGTGCACTCATGCATGTTGGTTCTCTTCTGTAGCGTTTATTCTGCGCAGCGTTGCTTCATAACATCTTTTTTTTTTTAATTTCGTAGCATATTCCAGTGCAACCTTTTGACATGAATACTCTCCACTTCAATTACTTTTCCAACAATACAGGATTACTTATTTCGAGCTGCAGTTGCATATTGGCCATAGACTGCCATTCAGGCAGCTTTTCGTTTGCCATGAAATCAATGCGAGAAGGTGCGTTTCATGGCTGCTAATTTGAATAATTATGAGGATACAAAGATAAGTAGAGCATTATCCCTCCGTGCCAAGCAGAAATTGTCCTGGAAAACAAGCGTTTCGCATGCCTTACCTCTGATAGTTTGAGGTTTACTGTTGTTCACGCAGTCTGGTTTGACGTGTGATTGGCAATGTGTGCGGCGCGCGCTGTCATGAACAAAGCCAAATAGCCGGGTCATTTCAATAGTGCCGGCAGAACACCCAGGTACACAACAGGCCCTCATAACTTGGTCTCTGATTGCTACATCACGCACACTACGAGCTCATCTCTGATTGCTACATCACACACACTACGAGCTCATTTGAAACAAAGGGGCGTGACCCGTTTTCTCCTCGGTTTTGCAAGGTGTGTGCATTCTCAGCCGCCTTTCTTCTTCCGATTAGAAACACGTCGTCGTGTTTACGCATCGCGGCCTTTCTTCTCCCGATTACAGCCGCCTCGGTACATATCGCACGTTCTGCACCATGCTGTCAAAAGTCGCATGTTTTGACCACCAGACCACAAGCGCTTGCACTGATGGCGTAGGCCAAGAAAGCTTAAAGACGAGTGCTAAAACCTGCCAGGCCACATCAAAAGTTGCCGAGCGGCTTTGGCTTCACAACCTGATCACAAAGGCGTTTTGCAATAAGGCAGCCGTATTATTTATGCGCTCTTGCGGGTAAGCGAGTATGCGAAGCTCTCGTCGCAACTTTTAGTTCAGTTTATTATTTGTTTTATCTTAATGCCATGAAGGCAGGAAGGCTCTCTCTCCTTTGCGCCAGCTCTCTACGAATATCCTGGCGCCAAACCTATCTTCTGTGCGTCATGAAGCAAAGAATCCGTGGCTGCGTGACGCAAACGCAAGAAGGCTTTCTTTCTGCAGTTACGGTTTATTTTCCTTCCTTTTCATATCACTTTTAAAAAAATCACAACTGGGAAAAAAAGGCTCGTTTCATTGCCCTTGTGCAGCCACGTCAGTAAAATTTGTCACGCGTGTTTCTGGGCAACCATATCCTATGGTTTATTTTTTTTTCCTCTTTTGATGGCAGCAGCAGCAGCACCAGCCGAGATGGCGAAACGCAAAGGCGCAAACGCCCCCAAGTTGTCAAAATTATTGGGGAGGCCTCCACTACAGCACCTCTTTCTCTCTTCTTTTACTCCCACCTTCCTCTCTTCGCGTACGGCAGATATGTGAGACAGTTACTGCGCCCTTTCCTTTCCTCAAAAACCAATTTTCAATTTTTTCCTTAGTTGCTCCGGCTCCTCTTTCTTAGTTTACCCTGGCAGGGACAATGGTACTGAAAATAAATAGATGTCACTGGCTGATTTTGTGAGGCCTCTTTTCGCATCAGTCGCTTGTGATGATTTTTCTTCATGTTTTGAATGGAAACAAACAGAACTTGTTTAGTAAAATTTGTCCTCGAATAAAGCAACTTAATCACTACGAATTAGCAAGATGTCATCGCATCGCACCATCAGTCTACGTGTAGTCAACACCATCCAAAGGGAAACACAACCATTTGCATTGTTTTGTTGCGGTACAAGCCACTAAGGAAGGCAGTTCAGAAAATATGACCATTTGTCTTCAGTTGTGTCCTCAGCTTTCTACTCCAGAGCAGTGAGGTGAGAGATTACTTGGAAGAGAAATTTGACATTATTACGTGAAATGTTCCACATACGGTGCAGCAACAAGTCAAAGGCACGTAAGAAAATGTTGGAAACTGAATGTTGAGTACGCAAAAATATATTTGGCAGGACATGCATGCTCCGCGATGCTTGTATACAAGGGAAACTTGGGGCCTTGGGAACAGTCTTTACGTTCAAAACAACAAAGGCAGCATAATTATATGGAATTCGGTAACCATAATATAGTCTATATTATCCTATCAAGGAAAAGCAAATAACTTCTGTCCTTTTAAAATGCAGCCTTGACTTAAAAACACAGCAGTCCGTCATAACTTTTCATTTGTCGTGTAGTCAGAGCGAATGCATCATGCATAAAATACTCTCAAAACTGCAAAACCACTACTACCACGAGTGAAACAAATATGTACTGTCTATTTCCAGATCAGTAGCATTATTACAGTCGCCACGCGACCGCACAGAAACCGTGCCAGACGCATAGCGCACTGCACGCAACTGACGCGTGAGACCCAACATGCCGCTGCGAGGGGGAAACGGCGGCTCGGGGTAGTACAAGGGGTGTCCCCACCCTGAAAGCGGAGGCGAGCGGGCATCCAGGCACCCTAGTTTACTCTCTCTTTACTCCGCTTTTGTTTTGAGTGTAGCTTTGCTCATCTGTTTGAATGTCTATTTCGTCATTTACGATTACGAGAGGCGTGGATTTCATGATAATAACGACAAAGCCCGTCTCGTTACATACAATTTTCTGAAGTAATGAGTAAAAGCGGAGGATGGGAAGGGAGGAATCCCGAAGCCTCTTTCGAATGGGCTCAATAAAAGAAAAGCAGTGATTGTCCTTTTCAATCTCAAACGCCTGTAAATTACACCGCAATTTAGTACATTACAGAAAAAAAGTAATACCGCACGAAGTTTTGTGGGAGAGATTTTCTTTTCTATTTTTCCACTTCTGCCTTGTCGAGAGATCAGGTTTGAATCTGTATCTACTTAGTGAACATTTCAAACAATTTACAGTAGCCAGAACGATTCTGGTTTTGTCATAACCTTCTTGAAAGAGGCGTGGTAATGGAATAAGATGATGACTGCTTCGAATTTTATTGCTTTTTCACTTTCAGTTTTTTTTTCTGCTGAACCGTCAGGTGTAGAAGGGGTATTTCTTTCATTTCCTTACGAGGGTCAGGTGTATCGGATGCTATTGCGGCGAACTATTGCAACGAAAAAGCAAAAACCACGCTTTCAGCAATGAACGAAGCGAGGAGGACATTGTCAACGCCACAGCAGCCCGCCATGCATAAGCGCTAAGACACACACAATGCCACAAATTGCAACACAGTACCATATATCACCACAATATATTATTCCGCGCCCTGTGCAGGAGGGAACCTGTGCCGAAGTTTCCTCTCCATGCTGAAACCGTTTCTTCGTCTATATCGAAGCAAAGCTCGCCGCGTATGGAGCACCCCGAGACAAAGAACTCAACGAATAAGACACGTGTCACTACATGGTGACCCGATAGGGCCGTATGAGTAGATTTTCGTAGACCAGTGGACAGACGCGTACGGCATGTTGACAGCGCAGATTCCCCAATAATGCCCAACAATTTTGGACAAAAACGCTACTGATTCATTCGTGCAGCCAACGTCTCCGTCCCGCCATCATTTCTGTTTCTCATGAGTTCTTATTTTGAAATTATTGCCATGGGACTGTTGCCGTCATCCCGCGGACAGCGTCCCTAGAACCCACACCGAGGTATCGTCTATATGGAGTGCAAAGTTTATTTTTTTTGCGTCTCCTTGCATGATTTCGTGTATCATTTTATGCTCTCGTTACTTTGTTTTGTAGCACCTATTTTTTTACCTTCCTATCCATCAAATCATTCACTTCCTCGCCATATACAAAATACCCCCTTATTCCCGGCCCATGACCTGTTGACAGGACTTCACTTGTAATTTTTCAACGAAATAACAGCCTGCTATTTTTGGTATAATTTTCAGACATGCGAATAGACGTAGCTTTCAACAATAGGTTACATGTTATTAATAATTGATGAAGACCACTGATCAGAGCGTTGAGGCATCGAACCCTCGTGCATAAATTGCGCACGTGCACCTGTTTGGTAGCTGCGAATGACTTGCATAGACGGAGAGGGTCTTGCTCTCATTAAAGGACTCTGTCAGGAAAAGTCAGCTCTCAAGGATAGGCGCCCTTAGCGTCAATGTTTCTCGTAGTGCAACGAATTTAATGAATCTTTTTTTAAATTTCATGATCACTTATAAACGGAGAAATAAATACTGGCGTCCAATATAGCCAAACGGACCGAAGGGCTGGCTGTGCACATATACCGGGTGTTTCACCTAATATGTTCTGCACTTTTTAAAAAATAGGTCTTGAGTTGGTAGAGCGCTTTCCCACCGTTGCATTGTAAGCGGCCTAGCGCATTTGACACATGAGGCGCTATTTAGTAGGCTGGTTAATTAATACTAAATAGTTAGTTTTCTCACTTTTTTTTGCTAGTCTTCTGATTTACTGAGAAGCTTTTAGCTCAGAGTGAGTAAAATATATATCGGTTTTATAATTTCCAAACCGCAGTTACCCACGGCGCTGTCGCCCATCAAGTACTGCCGACATCGCAACAAAACACATCGGCTTTCGAGAAGGTTGCACGCAATGGAAACCCTCCAATACGTGCACCTTTTAGGAATGGGCAAAATGTTTTGGAATGGGCAAAAAGTGTGGCTTTGCTGCACAACTTGGATGCTTTCTGCGCCAACTTGGCAGGTCTGCTCGCAACTGCAGGTACTTACACAGTAACTCTCATCACCACGAAAATTGTGTTCGAGAGTGGAACAAGTCTCTCTCTCTCTCCCTCACCACGGCGTCTCTTGGTGGTATCCAGGTCACAGCAGCGGAAGTGGCGGCTATTCCTAGACAATGGAAGATCTCTCACTTTGCATTCGATGACCGTGCTCATATCCGGCTGGATGTTCTCCAAGTAGTTCTTGATCATCTCGTCGCTTTTTCGCTGTACTGCACGTAAGACACAGGCGAGAATAGACACAGGCTATAGCTCCGGCCTTGCAGCCTAGGTTATTTCCTACAGCCTATGTTATTTCATACTACAGGTACTTACACAGTAAGTCTCTTCACCACGAAAGTTGTATTCGAAAGTGGAACAAGTTTCTCTCTCCCTCACCACGGCGTCTCTTGGTGGTATCCAGGTCACAGCAGTGGAACTGGCGGCTGGTGCTAGGCAATGGAGGATCCCTCTTTTTTTATTCAGTGACCGTGCTCATATCCGGCTGGATGTTCTTCAAGTAATTCTTGATAATCTCGTCCCTTACATTTTCTTTGTACTGCACGTAAGACACAGGCGAGGATAATGGACATAGCATACAGCTTCTGCCTTGCAGCCTAGGTTATTTCCATGCAACCAAGAAAAAAATTCTAGCGCCACATTAGGCCGTGACAGGAAAGACTCGGCTAAGCAGCTGAGGCTGCCGGTGAAGTTTTGAACGAATCAGAAGCACAGCTATTGCGCACTGGTGGCGGACGGCGTTAGTTTGAAGTCAACCATGCGTTGATTCTGGGAACTGAGCGACCCTCCCGATCTGTACATTTTGGGCAAAGGCTAGTGGCGCCGGACGCATGATGGAGGAACGGCGTCAGGCTCATCGCCTGTGGCGGCAGCTGCTCTGCCTTGGGGGCGTGGCCGCCACGGGGCTGGGCCTCGGCCCAGAAGCCGGGGGCCTCCTTATTCGCCTTTTTGGGGGCGCATCCCGGCCACGGCGTGAACGTCCCTCGCCGTATTCACGAGTGTCGAACTTGGCTTCTTTCTTGCGGGGCTTCTCTGCACGTACTGCGTCAATGCGCGGGATAGCAGACGTTGGTTTGTGGGGAGCTTCAACCTGCGTGGACTACACTGGAAACACGAAGTCACCTAAGATGAGTAGCATCCCTGTTTGTGCAGTCGCGCAGGCCTTACGAACGAGGGTTGCCACTCGTGTGCTTTTGTCGCTAGGGGGGCTGTAGACGTTAAGGATGTGGAGCGGGGCTTGTGAGCGACTGTTCGGTAGGACCTGTACGAAAGTGTGCGGAACCTCGGGGTAACTAAGGTCTATATGATTAGCTGCTAAATTTCGGTGGACCAGGATGGCGGTGTTGGGCCGTTGGTCTGGTGTCGTTTGTTGGTTATATGCGGCGTAGCTGGTAAGTTTCGTGTCCATGTATGTTTCCTGAAGTGCGATGATGTGGGGGGTGTGCGGCTGGGCCTGCAGGGTGTGCTCCAAGGCTCGCCGCTTCGCCTTGAAGCCCCTGCAGTTCCATTGCCAAACTGTGAAGGGGGAGCTAGCCATCGCGTTTCCCGTAGGGTTCGGGGCGCTGTGATAGCGCGACGGGTGATTTAAGAATGCCGCCTGCACGTGAGCGCGCGGTTGCACTCTCCGATGTGGCGACAATAATGGGTGCTGGGTAGTTAGGAGGGGTTGGCGACTGCAAGGGGGTTGCTGATGTCGGGGGATTCGTGAGGGTATCGAGCCGGGCATGAAGGGTTTGGATGTTGGCTGCCATTGTGGCGCAGCTTTCTACTAGACGGTCAATGGTGGGGGCGAGTCGAAGGAGGGCGCCCTCGAATTGGGCCATTCGCGCATCAGCTGCCTCGAATTTGGCATCTATGTCTGCTTGTGAGGAGGGGAGAGGTGCTTTACGCTTCGTGCGCTTAGGCTGCTCAGTGTCCATGCGTGGATCACCTACAGGGTCGGATGTGGGAGCGTGAGCCACCTGCTGTGGTTGCAATTTGGGGTTTGCCTGTGCTGATTCTAGGCTATGAATTTTAGCGTTTGCTTTGGCCAATTGTAGCTGTAGTTCCTTGACCATATCTGCCAGTTCCCTTACCTGTGAATCTGGTGGAGAAGCGGTGACTTGTGCAGGAGTCTTCCATCCAACTTGTTTGGCTGCTTTGGTCCCCGGCCGGGCTTGAGAGCTGGCCCGAGAGCTGGGTGAGGCGGATGTGGAACGGCTGCGAGTGCGGCTGGAAGGGCTGTCGCTGCCGTCGCTGCCAAGCGGGGGGAAGGAGCCGTCCCGCAGTAGGTTGTCGTCGCCGCGTTTGCGGTCTCGGGACCGGGACTGGCGTCCGGGGTTTGCCAAGTTGGAGCCGGTATCGGTGTCAGTGACCGACGGGGAAGACTTGGGCCGAGTGGAGGACGTGAACCGGTATTTGCAGCTTCTGCTGCCTGTAGGGTGGGCACCTTTGCAGACGATGCATGAGGCTTGGCACGTGGGCGGTTGGCCAGCTGGAGGAGGGTCATGGGCTGCGCCACAGCGTCGGCAGGTCGGTTGTCGCGGGTGGGGGCACACATCCGCCCTGTGGCCTAGCTTCCGGCAGTTGAAGCATGCATCCGGACGGCGTTTGTAGGGGTACACCTCAAAAGTGAAGCCGAGATACCTCACGTAGCGGGGTAGCTTGGCATTGGCGATAGTCACCACGAAATGTCGTGTGCGGCCCATGCGGCGTGCGGCGACTACGGGGAGATCAGGGTTTCGAGCTTGGAGCTCAGCGAGGATCTCAGAGTCGGTCTCGTGACTGTAGGCTCTGTATATGATTCCTCGAACGGAGTCATCGGGGGCTGGGGCGTACGTGGCTACCCGGATGGCATTGGAGTCAATGGTTAACGTTTGTATTTTAGCATACAGGAACGCCCGTTCTTTTTCCGGTGTGCTGATGGTAACAGTGTTGTTTGTGGGGTGGATGCGGACTTGGTCGGCGGTGATTGCAAGGCGGCCGTCGATCTTGGCGGCGTTGTAGATGGCCATCGCCAATTTGGCCGGGCCGACTGCGTTGAGGTCGACGGTACCTTGCGGTCGGAAGACGATTTTGTAGTCCTCTCTAGGCAGGCGAGGAAGTGGTCGTTTTTTAGTCGGCGGTGGTGGACGGCCGCGGGGTCGTTGGTCTGACAGGACAGTGGTGGCTGCAGGCGTTTGGGTGTTGGCCGGCGGCGTTGCCGGTGGTGGCGGGCGTCTGTAGCGGCGTTGCATTTCGAGCGCCGTCCAAGTGCCATCGGCCAGCTCCGCGGCAGTAACATCCGTGCCGGTGACTGTGTACTGCATCTTTAAATGCAGGGAAGCGCCGTCGAGGCGAAGCGGGCGTCTCCGCCGCAGGTGGGAGCAGAGCACGCACTAGGCGTGCTGAGCCGTTAGGCCTAGCTCCCGCGGTCGGGCGTTGCCGCAAATCGGCCGTAAAGTTGAAGACACTCGCCTGAAAGTAGTTAAAAGTCCCACAGGTGACGCCGGATGGGTGGCGGGCCGCCCTGTGAAAAATTGGTGGCTGTAAATAGCCGGAAACTGGTGAAATCACCGGAAAATCGCAGACCGCATATAAGATGCGTCCGCTCGCTCCGAGCGCAGTGGGCGTTCTCCTCGAGCGGAGGAAACCGCTGCTGAGAGCTACGAGTTCAAACACGTGTGTCGCAGTGGGTTATGTGTCGATGACCTGACGAAGGTGGTACAGTCGCGAGTAAAAAAGATCAGCACTTGTTACGTGCTACAGTTGCAGCAGTAGCAACACTCGGCGCTGCTGTTAAGAACACACCGGTAACAAAGTTTCCAGGTGTGTTCGCAAAGCACAGCGCTGTGCCTGCCACGCTGTGCTATTCGCATAGCTACGGTGACGTCATTGTGCCAATCTTTTTTTTGCTCGCGACTGTAGAAGCAGTATGAAGCACAGCCGTTCTTCCGGTGTGTAATCAAAGGACGAACTGAAGTTGATCGGTATCTATAATTGTTGTGTTCTATCGAAAACTAGGCTGCTTTCACTGGAAACAGAGCCTTTGTTTGCTAGGAAAGATAAAAAATGAAATACAGATGTCCCTGATGTCGATCATTTTTCAACGGAAACTGTGACGACGCTAGCGCTTTTTTTTTCTCGTGGTCGCTCGAGTCTATGCTGCACACACATTCGCATCTATATGGCAATTGTGAAGTTTTGTTCGTCACTGACAGCAGGTCTAATCAAACGGCGAAAAAAAAAGTTTTACTTCATAAATCCACTTTTCTCAACGAGAAAAGCGCCTTTTGCTGCATTTGCTCCAAGAAACTTCAGTATACCGTCGCAGAGGCAAATAGTCTATTGTTAACAAGAACCCAAAATGCACTGAGTTGCTCTCAGTGCTTGTTTAAGGTTCTTTTCAAGTTGAATGCCATGAGGTACCACACGTTTTGGTTATCGAGTGCAAATTTGCTGCGAATTTCTTACAGCTCCGACATATAGACAAACAAAGCGTTAAACTTTTTGTTTACCCATCTTCTTGGCACTGCTCTTTGCGTCATAGCTAAATCTAATAGTATATCAATCACCCGATATTGGTTTACTCAAATTTTATAATGAAATTTTTATTTCTAAGTTTGTGCACATTTCTTTTTCTTACCCCGAAGTTTTTTTTTTGCCAAGTACTATCTCTCAAGGACAGTGAGAGCTCTCCGCTCTATGAACTGCAACATTTTGGTAGACCGAATGGCCAATGAAACTCTACAGAATGCCCGCAGGGTGTTTAAAATGTCCTCGGGACGTGCAAGGGAGATTCAGTGTTCAATGAAAAAACTACATATCAGTGAAGATCTTCCGCGCAGTCTCGGAGCTTCGCTCATCTTCCACAATATCTGTTACTTCTTGCCTATGAATCTGAAATGTGGGAACTTGTTCCCGCAAAGTGGGGGAACAAACAGCAAAGGGCGAGGACGACGGGAACAGACACACGGGAACAGTCGACCAGAAATTGCAGTTTTTCAATGCCAATACACACACTGGGACAAGGCTCTGCACACCCAAGCTGGGGTATACACTGAGCGTGGCGCGTGAGTGTGGCGTACACTGGCCATGTCTTTTTTTTCTCGTCAAAGCGACAGACACTGTCTCCGCCGCCTCGCATCGCGCAAGTTGCGTAGATGCTCCTATACCCTCTCAGTAAAACACAGCCATTGGTTCCTCGTTTTAGAAATCCCTCAGTATTTAACCCTACAAAACAAGTTTTGTGATATTCACGCTTAGATTATGATTATTTACTCCCTCGAAACCGGGGTGTGGTGTTTGAAGTGTGTAGTCTAGTGCTGGCAACTATAACCAGAGTGTGGTGCTTCCAACTGGGCCACGTCGTCATAAGCCAAGTAACCGTGAAGCTAGCAGTCGCGGTTAGGGGTCGCAGTCTTGTAACCCAAAGAGTTTCATTAAAATAGCGCTTTCAGCACCAGCTAATGATGGTCTCATCATGTGTGCGCGGCACTTGGTTTCAGCCGAGGTGGCGTAATAAGAGAGACGGGTCAGAGCCGTGGTCACACAGCAGCCAGATACGTATTTCGGGCTCCAACCAATCGGCGCGGGCATGCGTGGTCATGTCTGCTACTTTTTCCGAGTGCTCCGCCCGTGGGAGAGCCTTGGCCGCTAGGAAATCGCTTGAGCCAGGAGCAGGATTCGAACCCTGTACATCCCGCACACGAGGGGATGTCCTGTGGC
This sequence comes from Amblyomma americanum, assembly GCF_052857255.1. Lineage (NCBI taxonomy): Eukaryota > Metazoa > Arthropoda > Arachnida > Ixodida > Ixodidae > Amblyomma > Amblyomma americanum. The sequence goes on along the minus strand of NC_135497.1, from coordinate 11,172,330 downwards.
CAGGTGGTCAGGACTCGCTGCAAATGCGTCTCGCATACAACAAGCAAAGACTGAAGCATTAATTGCAGTGAAATGGGCTTTGACTTTCTCTTCAAATGTTTCGCTCCGCTTCTAAAGACGAGGCTTACACTTTACTCACTCTAAACACGCACACACCCATATGGGAGTAAGAAGGAAATAAGCTGCGCTTTAGCTCACTCCCTTTTATAAAAGGTAGTGCGCTAGAGGAGAGCTCACTCCGTTTTTAATGCTTTCTGTTTAGTGTGTAAGGCAGCAGGTTTAAATTGGTGTAGCATGTGATGCTCGACTCCATAGCGAGGGTTGACGCACTAACCCTGAACAGGGTCTTAGATAGGGGAGAACACAGCTAGTGCAGATATCCTCATGGCTGTGAAACACTTTTTCACGGTCATATTACGCCTGTGGAGAGGAGGCTAGCCAAGCAGCTGGGCTTCTGAGCCCGAAGCCTGCTTGAGCCTGGATTTCACGCGGGTTACGCTAAAGATGCGTTAAAGGCAGAGTTAAGACAAAAAGGTTAGACAGATCGCATACCGCTCTTTGTTACTAAATCGAAAATAAGCGTCAGCCTTGTGCACAGTTTCCGACAAGTTTGCAGCAGAAAATAAATGCTCGTAATAGAGGCCACGTAGGCTCGCTGTTCTTTAGCCCGTCTTACTTGTGGGGCCCTACTACTTTGCCAATTTTCCCCTAAGACCCCAGTAGCAGCAGGAAGCTGTCGGTTTTTTTTTGCAGGGCATTAGCGCTATACATATGGGTGACTCAGACTGAACAGCCTAAAGAATTTTAAACCACTAGTATAATTGTTTACCAAACAGCGTGTACTGACGGCCTTAAAAAACAAGCGGTCTTCAATTGGCAGAATAAACACTGAAAATGAATGAAGTTTTTGGTACCTGTACGGGTCCCGGAATATGGCATCTGTTTTAGTGTCTATTCTGCCATTTTACAAGCACCAGTTCGCTCTTGCCGTCATGCCTTTTGCTCTGCAGATGATATTTTATCGAACCCTGCACGTATACCGTTCATTGTTCCTAGTTAAACAACTTGAACAAACGCAACATTTCTCTGTGCCTCAACATTTTATCTGGCGGGCTGCTACTCCAGCATCGTTAACGACGGGTACTGAATGATATTTCTTTTGCCTTTTACTCTAACTTGAGCGCTCTATTGCACGGAAGGAGTGGTCAAAAGCGTCCTGTGCAGGCCACTGGCATACAGCCGCGAACATGCATGCAGGTTGCCTTTGAGACGGTCCTATGCCCCGGAATACACCTGTGATAAAGTGATGAAGTGGACGATGGAGGAGGAAGCCTCACGGTGCTTGCCAACATTTCGACAAGAGGACTTGTCTTCGCCCAGACAAAGGCCAGTCCTCTTGTCGAAACGTTGGCAAGCGCCCTGATGCTTTGCCCTTCCTTGTTGACTGTGACTATCAAGAATCATCTGCCCAACCTCCCTCTACCATGGACTGGTATACGCCTGGAGGTCCAGCCGGCTCTTACTGAATTACAAGAAGCGTTACTGCAACGGCTGGTCGCACTTGAGCCGGAGGCTCCCACAACCCCCTCCCCCGAAAAAACAGAGCGAAGGACTCACTGCAGCGCCTGGTACACGTGCTAAACACGTAGCGCCCTCTGCGGGCTTTCGTGGATCGCCTGTGCCACCAGGTCAACCAGCTTTGCCGGCGGGCTGTGGACGGTGGTGCCAGCGGGGATCAGCTCGGCCAGGGGACCCGGAGGGAGCTTGGGCACGGTGCACGTGTCGTCGGGGCTGGTCATGTTGCGGGTGCCGCGGGTGGTGGTGGTGAAAAGCCTTTATTTAATGAAAGAGGTGAGGCTCTTTAAAGAGCCCCGCAATGGGTGGAGTCCTTATTCCGGGACCCCATTGGTCGAAGCCGCCAGCTTAGCCCTCTTGACGAAAGCCTTTTGGGACTGAAGGTCCGAACAGCCAAGCAGGGCCGCCTCCCATTCCTCTCTGGTAGGGTTGGGGCAGGGGGAGAGAGCTGAGTTGCGCTGGCAAGCCCAAACCATGTGGTAGGTGTCAGCTACCTCCCCAGTGTTTGCACCTGCCAGTGACCGCGGGAGCGCTTGCCGCGCGCTGGAGATGCCCGGCCACGCCCGGTGATGCCGCGGTTAGACTTCATTCCGAGGCTTAGAGGAAGTCTCTCCTCGCACGCGAAAAGCTTTGCGTGCCTTCTGTCAATCAAGACAGCCCTCCTTATTTTATTAATGTGCCCAATTTCATGGCAGTGTTTTAAGTGGGGCGACAGGGTGTGCATTTATACAGCATCTCACAAATCTGCCCTTGTCAACAGGGGGGATGTGGAACAGTGCAGAAATTGAAATGCTGTGCCCAAGGGTACATTCTAAACAGACAGGAGTATTACCCCTGTCACACGGGCACTTTCGATCCTCATTGAGTCAATGCTCATCGAACTCAATGCAGATCGACGGTTGTCACACGACCACTTTCAAGCGCAATCGAGCTCGATCCTGCTTGACTCGATGCCGATTCCTCAAGAGTGCTTGAGGTTCCAAGCACAATCGAAAACACTCTCGCTCTCATGAAGCTATAAAAATAAACATAAGTTAACAAAACCAAACCACCAAATCACAATTGATTAAAATGTAATACAGAGCATTTTTCAGGTACTATGCCTGCTTATATGCAAACATTTGAAAATAATCTCTACACCACGCTGCAAGCTTCGCCGTCAGTGTAAACAAATATGGCGTCCTCCTGCTCGTCGGCGCGGAAACTGGAGCGAGCGCGAGACAGCCGCTCTCATCGACTGCTGGCAGGACCGCCTAAATGATTTGCGGCGCCAGAAGAGAAACGCCGCAGTCTATGCAGAAATCGCGGAGGCGTTGCGGGCCCTCGGGTTGCATCGCACAGCAGCAGAGGTGCGCCACAAAAACCTGGCGCAGATACGCAATGTACCGATTTGGCTACGGATTTGGCTGCCGCTGCCCCCGACTGCACAGTGTTGCCGGACATCGCCATGTTATGGCTGTCGGTGGAACATTTGGCGCCACCTAACACACATGAGGGAAACTTCTCAATGAGCATTGAAAATGCCCGTGTAGCACCGGATGTTTCGAGCGTGCTCGAAAATCTCGATGCAGATCGAGCTCAATGAGGATCGAAAGTGCCCGTGTGACAGGGGTATAAGGAGGGGGTAAGCTGTCTCTCACTACACCCACTTACATAAAAGGAAGAGCGCCAGAGGAGAGCTTACTCCCAGTTTACTCCTCTGTAGGCGTATTCGTGTCTAGAGTGTACGCGCCACTTGTGTAAATGCCACAACTATGTAAAGAAACGACAATACGATGCAAGAATAATGTACAACAGCCACATACAACTTCTAATCTGTCAACTTGTAATATGCGGTCTGAAGTTCAAAAGAAAGTTTCTTAGAATTTCTCTCATCAGATAATACACGCTAAACTCATTCTGGAGAACTAATTATACTTAGCATCGCTATTTGCAAGACGAACTCGGCGTCGCGACCTTAGTCTTCCAGCCTGTATATTCGCTAAAGCAGACAGAGGCTTTCGTTCTTTGGACGCACAGTAGCATACCAAAATGAGATAGCTAAAGCGCTTCCCCGTGAGGTCTAACCAGATGTTGCTCTTATTTTAGAGCGAAAGCTCATCTTCACTATCATAGCTGCAAAAGCCGATTTGCCGCTGAAGCCTTGACCTTTATCTTGAAAAAATTAAACATTAAAATAAATTTTGCCGCCACTGCGATTCAAACCTTTGGCGGCGCGAATCGATCAGCTTCATTGCCCACTGCACAACAGCTCTATCTTTTTTCTTTATTGCATGGAAATAAAACCCGCTAGGTTACTAAATGCTTTACGGGAACGCATACTTTTCCGCAATGCAGAGACGTATCCTCATGTCTTCCTAAACTGCAACTTCACCAGCACATCAAATTGTGGGGGGCATACACATACGTCAATAATTGGCAACTATTCAGACGGGTGGTCCTGCGAAGCATAAACACCCCGCACCAAGGTGCACTGTTCACTGAACACAGGCTTATATGAAAAAGGTGGTTCTGCGTGTCGATCCATCATGCAGCTCTTCCACAGGATAAAAAGTTCAATCAGCGTTAATAGATCCCACGGAATACCGGAGTCTTTCTGGGCAGGCAAGAGCCTTATACTAGAAGGCGAGATCTTAACGCCCCTTTTAACTATTCGCTGCAGTATGCCCCATAAAAACACTGCATCACGGGATGGCTGCAGTAGTGAATTCTACAAAACGTTTCCGTCATTCTTGGTGTCTGTCTTTTTAGCTTGTTCTACAGACCAATTTTATTGTTTTATGTAGACTCTAAAATATTTGCAAAAACCGTTTCATCCCGCTTGCAGCTTTAGGCTATGGATTTTATAGTCTCGTATTAGGCGCGTGTCTATCATGACCGGGCATCCAAACCGCCTCTTTGCCGGAACCCTTGGATGCTTTCTGCACCAACTTGGCAGGTCTACTTGCAACTACAGGTACTTACACAGTAACGCTCATCATCACGAAAATTGTGTTCGAACGTGGAACAAGTCTCTCTCTCTCTCTCCCTCACCACGGCGTCTCTTGGTGGTATCCAGGTCACAGCAGCGGAACTGGCGGCTGGTGCTAGGCAATGGAGGATCCCTCTCTTTGGATTCAATTACCGTGCTCATATCCGGCTGGATGTTCTCCAAGTAATTCTTGATAATCTCGTCCCTTACATTTTCTTTGTACTGCACGTAAGACACAGGCGAGGATAATGGACATAGGCTATAGCTTCTGCCTTGCAGCCTAGGTTATTTCCTACAGCCTGGGCTATTTCCTACTACAGGTACTTGCACAGTAACTCTCATCACCACGAAAGTTGTGTTCGAAAGTGGAACAAGTCTCTCTCTCTCCCTCACCATGGCGTCTCTTGGTGGTATCCAGGTCATAGCAGCGGAACTGGCGCCTGGTGCGAGGCAATGGAGGATCTCTATTTGGATTCGATGACCGTGCTCATATCTGGCTGGATGTTCTTCAAGTAATTCTTGATAATCTCGTCCCTTACATTTTCTTTGTACTGCACGTAAGACACAGGGGAGGATAATGGACATAGGCTATAGCTTCTGCCTTGCAGCCTAGGTTATTTCCATGCAACCATGAAAAAAATTCTAGCGCCACATTAGGCCGTGACAGGAAAGACTCGGCTAAGCAGCTGAGGCTGCCGGTGAAGTTTTGAACGAATCAGAAGCACAGCTATTGCGCACTGGTGGCGGACGGCGTTAGTTTCAAGTCAACCATGCGTTGATTCTGCAGGAACTCAGCGACCCTCCCGATCTGTACATTTTGGGCAAAGGCTAGTGGCGCCGGACGCATGATGGAGGAACGGCGTCAGGCTCATCGCCTGTGGCGGCAGCTGCTCTGCCTTGGGGGCGTTGCCGCCACGGGGCTGGGCCTCGGCCCAGAAGCCGGGGGCCTCCTTATTCGCCTTTTTGGGGGCGCATCCCGGCCACGGCGTGAACGTCCCTCGCCGTATTCACGAGTGTCGAACTTGGCTTCTTTCTTGCGGGGCTTCTCTGCACGTACTGCGTCAATGCGCGGGATAGCAGACGTTGGTTTGTGGGGAGCTTCAACCTGCGTGGACTACACTGTAAACACGAATGCGCCTAATTGGAAGTAAAAAGGAAGTAAGCTGTCCCCTACAGGGCGCTAGAGGACAGTTTACTCTAGGGTGCCTCGATGGGCCAGCGCCGCTTTCAGAGTGAAGGCACCGCTCCCGGCTGGGGCATGTTGGGTCTCTCTCCCATTCAGATGCATTGAGCGCAATGCTGCGGCGCGTCGTTTCGAAGAAAAAACTGCATCTGCAGCGAGGAATTTAGAAAATTTGGTGTTCTACCTTGACAGAGTGGTACCAGAGATAGTTTAAACAGTGAATCAGAGGTAGTTACTCTAAAATTGACTATCTTTCGCAGGTAACCTGCCGATAAAGTCGGCGCCTTATGAAAAGTCGGTGCACTCATGCATGTTGGTTCTCTTCTGTAGCGTTTATTCTGCGCAGCGTTGCTTCATAACATCTTTTTTTTTTTAATTTCGTAGCATATTCCAGTGCAACCTTTTGACATGAATACTCTCCACTTCAATTACTTTTCCAACAATACAGGATTACTTATTTCGAGCTGCAGTTGCATATTGGCCATAGACTGCCATTCAGGCAGCTTTTCGTTTGCCATGAAATCAATGCGAGAAGGTGCGTTTCATGGCTGCTAATTTGAATAATTATGAGGATACAAAGATAAGTAGAGCATTATCCCTCCGTGCCAAGCAGAAATTGTCCTGGAAAACAAGCGTTTCGCATGCCTTACCTCTGATAGTTTGAGGTTTACTGTTGTTCACGCAGTCTGGTTTGACGTGTGATTGGCAATGTGTGCGGCGCGCGCTGTCATGAACAAAGCCAAATAGCCGGGTCATTTCAATAGTGCCGGCAGAACACCCAGGTACACAACAGGCCCTCATAACTTGGTCTCTGATTGCTACATCACGCACACTACGAGCTCATCTCTGATTGCTACATCACACACACTACGAGCTCATTTGAAACAAAGGGGCGTGACCCGTTTTCTCCTCGGTTTTGCAAGGTGTGTGCATTCTCAGCCGCCTTTCTTCTTCCGATTAGAAACACGTCGTCGTGTTTACGCATCGCGGCCTTTCTTCTCCCGATTACAGCCGCCTCGGTACATATCGCACGTTCTGCACCATGCTGTCAAAAGTCGCATGTTTTGACCACCAGACCACAAGCGCTTGCACTGATGGCGTAGGCCAAGAAAGCTTAAAGACGAGTGCTAAAACCTGCCAGGCCACATCAAAAGTTGCCGAGCGGCTTTGGCTTCACAACCTGATCACAAAGGCGTTTTGCAATAAGGCAGCCGTATTATTTATGCGCTCTTGCGGGTAAGCGAGTATGCGAAGCTCTCGTCGCAACTTTTAGTTCAGTTTATTATTTGTTTTATCTTAATGCCATGAAGGCAGGAAGGCTCTCTCTCCTTTGCGCCAGCTCTCTACGAATATCCTGGCGCCAAACCTATCTTCTGTGCGTCATGAAGCAAAGAATCCGTGGCTGCGTGACGCAAACGCAAGAAGGCTTTCTTTCTGCAGTTACGGTTTATTTTCCTTCCTTTTCATATCACTTTTAAAAAAATCACAACTGGGAAAAAAGGCTCGTTTCATTGCCCTTGTGCAGCCACGTCAGTAAAATTTGTCACGCGTGTTTCTGGGCAACCATATCCTATGGTTTATTTTTTTTTCCTCTTTTGATGGCAGCAGCAGCAGCACCAGCCGAGATGGCGAAACGCAAAGGCGCAAACGCCCCCAAGTTGTCAAAATTATTGGGGAGGCCTCCACTACAGCACCTCTTTCTCTCTTCTTTTACTCCCACCTTCCTCTCTTCGCGTACGGCAGATATGTGAGACAGTTACTGCGCCCTTTCCTTTCCTCAAAAACCAATTTTCAATTTTTTCCTTAGTTGCTCCGGCTCCTCTTTCTTAGTTTACCCTGGCAGGGACAATGGTACTGAAAATAAATAGATGTCACTGGCTGATTTTGTGAGGCCTCTTTTCGCATCAGTCGCTTGTGATGATTTTTCTTCATGTTTTGAATGGAAACAAACAGAACTTGTTTAGTAAAATTTGTCCTCGAATAAAGCAACTTAATCACTACGAATTAGCAAGATGTCATCGCATCGCACCATCAGTCTACGTGTAGTCAACACCATCCAAAGGGAAACACAACCATTTGCATTGTTTTGTTGCGGTACAAGCCACTAAGGAAGGCAGTTCAGAAAATATGACCATTTGTCTTCAGTTGTGTCCTCAGCTTTCTACTCCAGAGCAGTGAGGTGAGAGATTACTTGGAAGAGAAATTTGACATTATTACGTGAAATGTTCCACATACGGTGCAGCAACAAGTCAAAGGCACGTAAGAAAATGTTGGAAACTGAATGTTGAGTACGCAAAAATATATTTGGCAGGACATGCATGCTCCGCGATGCTTGTATACAAGGGAAACTTGGGGCCTTGGGAACAGTCTTTACGTTCAAAACAACAAAGGCAGCATAATTATATGGAATTCGGTAACCATAATATAGTCTATATTATCCTATCAAGGAAAAGCAAATAACTTCTGTCCTTTTAAAATGCAGCCTTGACTTAAAAACACAGCAGTCCGTCATAACTTTTCATTTGTCGTGTAGTCAGAGCGAATGCATCATGCATAAAATACTCTCAAAACTGCAAAACCACTACTACCACGAGTGAAACAAATATGTACTGTCTATTTCCAGATCAGTAGCATTATTACAGTCGCCACGCGACCGCACAGAAACCGTGCCAGACGCATAGCGCACTGCACGCAACTGACGCGTGAGACCCAACATGCCGCTGCGAGGGGGAAACGGCGGCTCGGGGTAGTACAAGGGGTGTCCCCACCCTGAAAGCGGAGGCGAGCGGGCATCCAGGCACCCTAGTTTACTCTCTCTTTACTCCGCTTTTGTTTTGAGTGTAGCTTTGCTCATCTGTTTGAATGTCTATTTCGTCATTTACGATTACGAGAGGCGTGGATTTCATGATAATAACGACAAAGCCCGTCTCGTTACATACAATTTTCTGAAGTAATGAGTAAAAGCGGAGGATGGGAAGGGAGGAATCCCGAAGCCTCTTTCGAATGGGCTCAATAAAAGAAAAGCAGTGATTGTCCTTTTCAATCTCAAACGCCTGTAAATTACAGCGCAATTTAGGACATTACAGAAAAAAAGTAATACCGCACGAAGTTTTGTGGGAGAGATTTTCTTTTCTATTTTTCCACTTCTGCCTTGTCGAGAGATCAGGTTTGAATCTGTATCTACTTAGTGAACATTTCAAACAATTTACAGTAGCCAGAACGATTCTGGTTTTGTCATAACCTTCTTGAAAGAGGCGTGGTAATGGAATAAGATGATGACTGCTTCGAATTTTATTGCTTTTTCACTTTCAGTTTTTTTTCCGCTGAACCGTCACGTGTAGAAGGGGTATTTCTTTCATTTCCTTACGAGGGTCAGGTGTATCGGATGCTATTGCGGCGAACTATTGCAACGAAAAAGCAAAAACCACGCTTTCAGCAATGAACGAAGCGAGGAGGACATTGTCAACGCCACAGCAGCCCGCCATGCAATAAGCGCTAAGACACACACAATGCCACAAATTGCAACACAGTACCATATATCACCACAATATATTATTCCGCGCCCTGTGCAGGAGGGAACCTGTGACGAAGTTTCCTCTCCATGCTGAAACCGTTTCTTCGTCTATATCGAAGCAAAGCTCGCCGCGTATGGAGCACCCCGAGACAAAGAACTCAACGAATAAGACACGTGTCACTACATGGTGACCCGATAGGGCCGTATGAGTAGATTTTCGTAGACCAGTGGACAGACGCGTACGGCATGTTGACAGCGCAGATTCCCCAATAATGCCCAACAATTTTGGACAAAAACGCTACTGATTCATTCGTGCAGCCAACGTCTCCGTCCCGCCATCATTTCTGTTTCTCATGAGTTCTTATTTTGAAATTACTGCCATGGGACTGTTGCCGTCATTCCGCGGACAGCGGCCCTAGAACCCACACCGAGGTATCGTCTATATGGAGTGCAAAGTTTATTTTTTTGCGTCTCCTTGCATGATTTCGTGTATCATTTTATGCTCTCGTTACTTTGTTTTGTAGCACCTATTTTTTTACCTTCCTATCCATCAAATCATTCACTTCCTCGCCATATACAAAATACCCCCTTATTCCCGGCCCATGACCTGTTGACAGGACTTCACTTGTAATTTTTCAACGAAATAACAGCCTGCTATTTTTGGTATAATTTTCAGACATGCGAATAGACGTAGCTTTCACCAATAGGTTACATGTTATTAATAATTGATGAAGACCACTGATCAGAGCGTGGAGGCATCGAACCCTCGCGCATAAATTGCGCACGTGCACCTGTTTGGTAGCTGCGAATGACTTGCATAGACGGAGAGGGTCTTGCTCTCATGAAAGGACTCTGTCAGGAAAAGTCAGCTCTCAGGGATAGGCGCCCTTAGCGTCAATGTTTATCGTAGTGCAACGAATTTAATGAATTTTTTTTAATTTCATGATCACTTATAAACGGAGAAACAAATACTGGCGTCCAATATAGCCAAACGGACCGAAGGGCTGGCTGTGCACATATACCGGGTGTTTCACCTAATATGTTCTGCACTTTTTAAAAAAATAGGTCTTGAGTTGGTAGAGCGCTTTCCCACCATTGCATTGTAAGCGGCCTAGCGCATTTGACACATGAGGCGCTATTTAGTAGGCTGGTTAATTAATACTAAATAGTTTTCTCACTTTTTTTTGCTAGTCTTCTGATTTACTGAGAAGCTTTTAGCTCAGAGTGAGTAAAATATATATCGGTTTTATAATTTCCAAACCGCAGTTACCCACGGCGCTGTCGCCCATCAAGTACTGCCGACATCGCAACAAAACACATCGGCTTTCGAGAAGGTTGCACGCAATGGAAACCCTCCAATACGGGCACCTTTTAGGAATGGGCAAAATGTTTTGGAATGGGCAAAAAGTGTGGCTTTGCTGCACAACTTGGATGCTTTCTGCGCCAACTTGGCAGGTCTGCTCGCAACTGCAGGTACTTACACAGTAACTCTCATCACCACGAAAATTGTGTTCGAGAGTGGAACAAGTCTCTCTCTCTCTCCCTCACCACGGCGTCTCTTGGTGGTATCCAGGTCACAGCAGCGGAAGTGGCGGCTATTCCTAGACAATGGAGGATCTCTCACTTTGCATTCGATGACCGTGCTCATATCCGGCTGGATGTTCTCCAAGTAGTTCTTGATCATCTCGTCGCTTTTTCGCTGTACTGCACGTAAGACACAGGCGAGAATAGACACAGGCTATAGCTCCGGCCTTGCAGCCTAGGTTATTTCCTACAGCCTATGTTATTTCATACTACAGGTACTTACACAGTAAGTCTCTTCACCACGAAAGTTGTATTCGAAAGTGGAACAAGTTTCTCTCTCCCTCACCACGGCGTCTCTTGGTGGTATCCAGGTCACAGCAGTGGAACTGGCGGCTGGTGCTAGGCAATGGAGGATCCCTCTTTTTGTATTCAGTGACCGTGCTCATATCCGGCTGGATGTTCTTCAAGTAATTCTTGATAATCTCGTCCCTTACATTTTCTTTGTGCTGCACGTAAGACACAGGCGAGGATAATGGACATAGCCTACAGCTTCTGCCTTGCAGCCTAGGTTATTTCCATGCAACCAAGAAAAAAATTCTAGCGCCACATTAGGCCGTGACAGGAAAGACTCGGCTAAGCAGCTGAGGCTGCCGGTGAAGTTTTGAACGAATCAGAAGCACAGCTATTGCGCACTGGTGGCGGACGGCGTTAGTTTCAAGTCAACCATGCGTTGATTCTGGGAACTGAGCGACCCTCCCGATCTGTACATTTTGGGCAAAGGCTAGTGGCGCCGGACGCATGATGGAGGAACGGCGTCAGGCTCATCGCCTGTGGCGGCAGCTGCTCTGCCTTGGGGGCGTGGCCGCCACGGGGCTGGGCCTCGGCCCAGAAGCCGGGGGCCTCCTTATTCGCCTTTTTGGGGGCGCATCCCGGCCACGGCGTGAACGTCCCTCGCCGTATTCACGAGTGTCGAACTTGGCTTCTTTCTTGCGGGGCTTCTCTGCACGTACTGCGTCAATGCGCGGGATAGCAGACGTTGGTTTGTGGGGAGCTTCAACCTGCGTGGACTACACTGTAAACACGAATGCGCCTAATTGGAAGTAAAAAGGAAGTAAGCTGTCCCCTACAGGGCGCTAGAGGACAGTTTACTCTAGGGTGCCTCGATGGGCCAGCGCCGCTTTCAGAGTGAAGGCACCGCTCCCGGCGGGGGCATGTTGGGTCTCACTCTCCCATTCAGATGCATTGAGCGCAATGCCGCTGCGCGTCGTTTCGAAGAAAAAACTGCATCTGCAGCGAGGAATTTAGAAAATTTGGTGTTCTACCTTGACAGAGTGGTACCAGAGATAGCTTAAACAGTGAATCAGAGGTAGTTACTCTAAAATTGACTATCTTTCGCAGGTAACCTGCCGATAAAGTCGGCGCCTTATGAAAAGTCGGTGCACTCATGCATGTTGGTTCTCTTCTGTAGCGTTTATTCTGCGCAGCGTTGCTTCATAACATCTTTTTTTTAAAATTTCGTAGCATATTCCAGTGCAACCTTTTGACATGAATACTCTCCACTTCAATTACTTTTCCAACAATACAGGATTACTTATTTCGAGCTGCAGTTGCATATTGGCCATAGACTGCCATTCAGGCAGCTTTTCGTTTGCCATGAAATCAATGCGAGAAGGTGCGTTTCATGGCTGCTAATTTAAATAATTATGATACAAAGATAAGTAGAGCATTATCCCTCCGTTCCAAGCAGAAATTGTCCTGGAAAACAAGCGTTTCGCATGCCTTACCTCTGATAGTTTGAGGTTTACTGTTGTTCACGCAGTCTGCCCTTACAAAATTTGTATCGTGTTGCTTTAGAATTTCTTTCTAGTTTTCTCAATAGAATCTATCGTGTTGCTTTTAACTTTGTATGTAGTATGTTAAAAGAGTTCCAATATCTAATTGGCCACCGCATTCTTATAGGATCACAAAGAAGTACTGGTATAGAAATACTGTAATGAGTGTCTTTTGTAACTCTCTAAGGAGATTCAATAGAAACTCTTTCAGCTTTTGTCGATAGAGCCTATAGTGGATTTACTGAACCTCTATAACTATTATGTAACGAGTTTCGATAACTAATTGGCCACCGCATTCTTATAGAAATGCAATGAGGAACTGCTATAGAAATACTTTAATGAGTGTCTTCTGCAACTCTCTAAAGAGATCCAATAGAAGCTCTTTTAGCTTTCCTCATTAAAGCCTATAGTGCATTTACTGAACCTCTATAACTATTATGTAACGAGTTTCAATAACTAATTGGCCACCGCATCCGTATAGAAATGCAATGAGGCTTTGCTATATAAATAATTTAATGAGTGTCTTCTGCAACTCTCTAAGGAGATCCAATCGAAGCTCTTTTAGCTTTCCTCAATAGAGCCTATAGTGGCTTTACTGAACCTCTGTAAGTATTACCTAACGAGTTCCAATAACTAATTGTTCACCGCATTGTTATAGGAACACGAAAAGATAGTGCTATTGAAACACTTCATTGATCGTCTTTTGCAAATCTTTTGAGAGATTCAAAAGAACCTCCTTTATCTTTCCTTGATAGAGCCTATAGTGGATTTACTCAACCTCTAACTATTATGTAAAGAGTTTCAATAACTAACCGGCCACCGCATTCCTATAGGAAGCCTAGGAGGTATTGCTCTTTTGGATTTCCTGAGTAGAGCTTACAGTGTAGTTATTGAAGCTCTATAAGTATTACCAAACGAGTTTCAATACATTCTTTACGAACATGAAGAGGTAGGTAGAAATACTTGTAGACTGAAGCCACGGGGACTTGAAAAAGTGAGTGAATGTGATATGTGCTGCAAAACATGCAATGATACAAGAAGGTCCTTCATGCATTGTTTATTACCTTGTCTCATTTAATCTCCCGAGAGAGCGGGGAGGACAAGCTGCTCTTGTTGCTTGCGTCGTCTGGATGAATAGGGATTCAAGCAGAAGGCACATCGTCAGGCTCCTTTCTCTGGATAAGATACAGGCATTGCCCCAGTCAATCTGGTGGCCAGTGCCATGTGCGTGGCGCGCCAATGCATTTGTGGCATGCCTGTCATTTGTCCCATCACTTTGATGCTCCTTTATGAGTCTTGAGAACTTTCCTGTCTCACTGCTGTAAGCATGATTACAGTTCAGGCATGGTATCTTGTAGATAACTCCTGGAAACTTCATCTGTAGTCGGTCTTGGTCAGTTCATTAGTTGATTCTGCAGCTTACTGACAGGGATGCAGGCCATGCACACAGCAGTGGCTGTCAGACTGCGCGGGGCAATTATTCTATCTCATATAGAAAAAGGAACCTGGGGATGTGCCTTCTGATGAAATCGCTATTCATTTAGAAGGTGCAACCGACTTCAAACAAGAACGCCGGCCCCATGAAAACAATTTATGCCCCATGTTTACATCACATTCATATGTTATAAATTTGCCACTGCTCTTGTCCTGCTCACTGTGCACAAGAAAGCCACACTGGTTTCGCGATGTTTTTCCTCCTTTTCGACTATAGTCAGCGACTCCTACTTCATTTCATTGCATCGCCATGCCTAACCAGATGGATTTCAGTGTAACGCTTGACTACACAGTTAGGCATGCCAAGCTGCCTCTGCCCATGCTTTATGTAAACCAAAATGGCGGCCACTAGGACATCAGTAAATACTGCCTATTCCTCTCATCCCCCCTCATCTCCCTTACAAGACTGCAGCTTTCCTAGTCAATCATTAAGATATATGCTTGGGCGAGTTGGTAAGTCATTTTAAACAAAACAGCGCGTAGTTTGACAGGGACACAAAGGGAGACACGACACAGATGAGCGCTGACTTTTAACTGACATTTATTGCTTAGAACGGGGCATATACACAGTTCCAACCAAAAAGAAGAAAACAATACAACCATTCATAGATTCAGTCATTCATACATGCGGCACTGAACACAGGAGATAACTAGGATAATCATTTCCCCCTGCTAAAAATTCCAGTTCTTTGGAACAAGTCGATAAGGAGGGGCTGCTGACGCATGCGTCTTTTGACCAGGCGATGTGCGCTCGTTGAATTATTTCACGTGTTAGTTGGTTACTATGCTTGCTTAAAACTTGTGTGCGAGTGAAGTCAGGGGTGCATGTTTTGCTGTCACAGTCTCTACAGTGGATGCCGAGATGCTCTTTTACAGTATTATGCACATTGTTATTGTGCTCCTTCAAGCGTTCATTGAGGCATCTCCCCGTCTGACCCACATAAAGCTTGCCACATGACAAGGGAATGGCATAAACTACACCTTCTTCGCAGCATATGAATTGATTTTCATGCTTGATGTCGCACTCTCTGGGAATGAAATCAGTGTTAACCATTTTGCACATCTTCCCAAGCTTATCCGGAGCCGAAAAAAATGACTTTTACAAGTACTCTATTTGCTATCTTTTTTAGTCTGTGGGAGAAATGATGAATGCAAGGCACAACAGTGGTTTTTTTTCTTTTTCCTTCCGCGTCATAGAATCTGCCTGCTCTCTTTTTCTGTCTTTGCCCAAATTACTGAGAATAGATTGACACTGACACTAGTGTCACGTGACTAACACATGAAATAATTTAAGCAGCGCACATCGCCTGGTCAAAAGACGCCTGCGTCAGCAGCCCCTCCTTATCGATTTGTTCCAAAGAACTTGCATTTTTAGCGGGGGGGTATGATGATCCTAGTTATCTCCTGTGTTCAGAGCGGCTTGTATGAATGGTTGTTTTGTTTTCTTCTTTTTGGTATATATGCCCCGTTCCAAGCAATAAACGTCAGTTAAAAGTCAGCGCTCATCTGTGTCGTGTTCCTGTCAAACTACGCGCTGTTCTGTTTAAAAAAAAATTCCTAGTCAATATGACTCCTATGGCCCGAGCTCAAACAGATCACCATGTCAGCTAGAAGGTGATCACGCGTGCTTTCAGTTGTTACACAGTTGGCGCATGCAGTAGAACCTCTAACTTTCAGCAGACTGCGCGAAACCGTCCTATAATTGAAAATCTCACACAAGTGATGCATTTGCACATAAATGAGCCCCCTAGTTTGGCTTTTAGAAATAAATGTTCTTTTATGCGCGTTATAAAAGCGCTCATTTTTTTCTGCAAGAATTACTTCGAGACGGCGCGCAGCTAGGCTTTTCAGCGTCGAAGTGGCGGCTTTAGACGAGGCATGCAAATGCTCCTGCCCCTGCGCGTTAAGTAGACATCACAATCGCGTCGAAAACTGATGATTTGGATAGCGGACCTAAATTATCTGCTCTGACCCTTTGAAGGCTGTTTGTGACGTGCAGTACGACTTTCTGTTCAGACTTCTGTTCAGCCTTCCCTAGAACGGCTGTCACTTTGCGGCAATGCATGTGCAAATTAGCAACACACAGCAGAACTGCACAGTGGCTTTCCTTGAATGGTAAGCACTGTTCATTACATCTTTTTGATTACACAGCCAAGATCTCCAATATGCATGGCATTGTTACCAAAGAACTAAGAATATCTGACACCTAGCAGTTGTTCATTATAGGAAAGAAATTATGCATAGCACTTACAACTTCTGTAACAGACTAGTGCAACTGCATGGCATGCTGCTAACATAAACTAAAGCTAAATGTTGCTTTCAACAGCAGTCTAATTTCCATGCATTATTTCGCAATAAGATTTCGCAAACACACAAAATCTGAACGGCTGGGGAGAACTGCCTGCATTAAAAAAGACTGGTAGGACATCAAAATTACTTGAAATAAGAATTAAGGCAGAATCACACGTGAAAAGCAATGAGATTTCTATGGACCATAATACAACTTCTATGGACCATAATACAATCAAACTTCATTACATGAACAGATAAAAGTTGTTAAATAGTTTAATACATCTGAAATACAAAATCTGCAAAGAACTCATGCAGGAGAAGTGCAATGCATCACTGCAAGGATGGCAACTGGGAGAGACCTTTCCCGAAGCTCTAGCACTGTCTCAAACCGTGCCAATGCCAATTAGGCTGGCTTCTTAACAAAGCATTGCCAGCGTGGGGTGGTGGCAGGTGAAACACCAGTTAGGGTGGCATCCCCGAATTACAGCAGTGTCGGGTGACAATTGGGATGACAGAATAAAAGCTATCGCAGTGTTCGCCACTTCCATGACAGTTGACATGAAGATGAGATGGCTACTGGAAGGCTACAAACGGCCATGCCGCTAGTTGTGGGACACTACTGATGGGTTCGAGAGCCGCAAAAGGGTGCTGACCTCCAGGCTACCAACCGTTGCAGTCGCTAAGCTTCCGTGGTACTATTAAAAAGTGCAAGACAAAGCGTGAACTGTGTCGCTTGCCGCACTGGCACCCCCAGTCACTCATTTAGTAAGGCAAAGTCTGCCACCAGTCATCGAAGCGGGCATAGCTAGGTGCTTAACAGTTCGATACATAAGTTAATATGGCAAACTGGATTCAATATATGAAGCAAGAATTGCCTGTGTTTGTTCAAAATATCTAGGAATAGTTCAATATAGCCAACAATACGTAATATCTGTGTTAGTTATATTGAAGTTTGACTGCAGTGGTTCGAATGACGCTTTGAAACTACACTTAGTGCATGTAGCCTACAGCCACCAGTGCAAGGTGGCTCTCTCCTGGAACACATACCCACTAGCTTCGCTGCCAAAGGTTGCATTAATGTACATTGCAAGTCATTTTAATATGAGGCAAATCTGTTCTTGGGAAATTGGTTACAAGATTAGCCTATTCATGATATGGGGCCGTTAGCTTCAGAGCACCTTCCACAGTGGCACTGATGTGAAGCATGCAAGGCATGCCAGGAAAAGAGACCCCAAGCGAGCGGCATGCTAGCAGACCACCACTGCCTGATGCACCGATAGCAAGCATGTTGCTGCAGGAGACACTTCTGCCAGCATGGGTGCAAATTACCCTGGCCTTCGCGTCAGATGTAAACATTATGTTCACATTTTTATCTTTCGCAAGGCCAACACATATCACAGAAGACAAGTTCAAAAGCACAAAGATATTGCTGCATGGTGGCAAAGACTCCACCTAATAGCATTTCTAGGTGAAGCCTAAATGAAATGATATATTGTCTGTTTGGGCATACCACATGTTGCATGCAGCTGTTAAGTTCGGTATCATCCTATGAATCATGCCGCGCGAGGAAAACCATACACAAGTGGAAAGCAATAGCTCTTTCCAGAGTTTTTTTTTAAATTATCGGCTGTTAAGTTCAGGAAAGCAGCCCTTACACAAGTGTGCATGTTAAAACCCTGTTCCCATCCAGAAGATGTCAAAACTTGTAAGGGAAAGGCCTTACCTGGGGGCACGGCCGCACTGCACTGATGGCATCAATGCTCTTCATGTCATCAAGCATTTTTTTGAGCTTTTTCAGTACCTTTTGCGACTCTGAAAGAGCAGTTTACCAAATTATAAAAAAAACTGTAGTGACAGCATAACACTACATTCTGCCAGCTGTTTTATACAGTATAACAATTTTGTTTGCCTACTATGGTGCCCTACTACAAAACGACATGAATCAGCTACATGGTTATAATTTTTGAGAGTGTGCCTGCTAAAAGAGCAGATTTGTAACTCTCTAATACTAGCAGCTGTACATTAGACAGTTACATGCAAGTTAACAGTAAGAAAACAGCCATTTCACAGCATACAAAACTAAGAATAAGCTTCAGCAAAGCAGCACACCAAGAAAAGCAGATGACGCTTCAAAAGTAGGTATATTGGAGATAAGCTATCAAGCCCATTATACAACCAGGTCAAACTCAAGCTACACTAATAAAGGTTAGAACAGCCCTTAACAGCACCGTGATGATCTGACATACCATGGGCAGCCTCCAGATCTTTGTTTCGCCTTTTTACGACATCCAACTCCCTGCGCATGTTCTCACATTGAGAACAAAACTGCAAATGAAAAAAAAATTGGACGACACTTAGGTTCCACCTTAAGGGTATGGCACGATAGCATTAACGGCTGCCTCCAATGGCCTAAGGTCCTATCTGCAGGCACTGACACTTTTGGACATGGCACAAAAGGCCTCCCTTCAACCAAGTTGAACAAACATGCCTCAGTGGCCTAAGGGTAAAGTGTCCGACTCTGGATACAAGGGTCTGTTTCCCGTCACCTTAATTTTATGTTGAGTGCAATTAATGACTCATATGTGTCATAATGGCACTTAAGTCATGTTGCGACCTTATATTCACAATTTATGCAATGTTTTCATCTCTTAAAATCTGCCGCTCCACATGACACCACAACTACCTTTTCAAGCAATCCGCATTTTCTCGGATGCCGCCGGGTTCCTTGCTGCATGAGAGCCTTAACGCTGACACGTTAATGTGTAATCAAGAAAGCAAGCAGTGCACCTGTAGCTACACATGCGTGAAAGGCAAGACAGATTCCTGTATCTTTTATATCTTTTGCATTTTCTTTCGCTCGATTTCCAGAGGCTATTATAAACTTTATCATTCATCATTTATTCACCCTTAAAGTCCTTCAGGTTGGGGCTTTACATAAGGGCGAGGGAGATCTAAAATATTACAATAAAGATATCAAAAAAGTAATGGTGGGCTGGTGTCCTTATTGGCAAATGGAGGCTGTTAGCTTAGGCAATTGGCTTTTTGTAATTTATTGTTGTGGACACCACATGTATTGCACTGTGCGCAAAATGGCATCTTGCAAGATATATTAATGAGGCAATTAAATCACACATAGTCGGTACTATGTAGAGGTGAAAAAAATTCAAACGGCACTTAAGGCTGCTAATGTGCAGCAGTGGAAAATGAAACGCACTGAAAAATGAAACGAAGATGCGCCTCTGAACGCAAATTCGCAAACGCTGAATCCACAGAGGTCTGAGTGAAACATACCGGCACTCAATTCGAATACCTGTTGCGAGCTGGCCTCCAACTTAACAAAAACACATGTTATCGGCGGTATGCACTGGCGTGCAGCCGTGCAGGTATAACATCGGCACTTCAGTTATCACAGACTAGAGGGCTAGTCAGAAAGATGAGGTGTACTGCCTGTCATGCCGGCAATGATATGAAGAGAACACACCGAATATCACGACAATGCCATGCATCCTGCCAGGGTGCCTCAGTGGTTAAGGCGCTCAGATGCCAAGCCTGAGGACCTGGGTTCATGGAAACTGATTGAAGAGCACAAACAGGACGCAAGAGAACAACATAGACACAAGCGCTGACTAGGAACCAAATGATTTACTGCGGGAGGGAAGGCTGCAATATAAGCAAGCTAAACAAAAAGCATCAAATATCAAACGCAATAAATCATTTGGTTGCCAGTCAGTGCTTGTGTATGTGTTTATCTCTTATGCCCTGCCTGTTAGCACTGTTCAGCCGATTACCATCAACATGCAACAACCAGCCCGATTAAGCCTTCTCTGGAACCCGGGTTCAATCCTATCCACAGAGGCTGTATTTCGATGGAGGTGAAACACAAGGCGCCCGCGTACTGAGCGATATCACTGCACGTTAAAGAACCCCATTAAGTCAAACTTAAGCCGGAGCTCTCCACTACGGCGTTCCTCAATGCCCATGTCCCTCTGGAATGATTGAAACTCCATATACCATATCAACCATTCATACCACGACCGTCCCATGCACTGCCTGCAAATGTGCACGCATGGGCACTTCTCAATGAAATCACGTGCGCATTCGGTATGCATCGCGTGCACAGTCCAGATAAAACAGCACTGAATATTTCAACGCAAGTACCACTTTTTACGTCCTTCGCAAAACAGCGCCATAAAAACAATGCGGCGCGACTAAGTGCCTCAATAGCCCAAACTTTCTCAACGCTCTACTCGATACGATGACAGCCATCGGCACAATTCCTAAATTCTGGGCAGTGCACCATGCCACTAACCTCTTCATTAGGGCTGCATTCAAGCGACTCGGTCATGACGTCGCCTTCGTCCCTTAACCCAGCTGAAGCCAGGCGCGCGCGCTTCGTCTCCAGTACGCGCGCTTTGCCTGGAACAAATAGAACAGTAAATACTGACAAGAAGCAGAATAATTCAAAAACTGCTAACATGAGGAAATTCGTCACCACTTACCAATATCCAGGACCTCTGCGGGAGCAGGTGGTTCACTGTCCTTCCACGTGAACAATTCTATTGTGCCGCGCACATCATCGATGGCGCCGGGCTCCGTCAGCAGGCGGAAGCCGACGGCCGTATTGACCATAGCACGTATCGGATATACGTCCCACATCTCTTCTTGTGTCCACTTGATCAGAATATGGTCCATGGCAAACTTCTAAAGAGGCTAAGACAGAGAGACGCACACGCCTAAATCTGACGTGACGAACACCATGCACGCGCTTCAAGCCTTGCGCGCTTTTTGTCAAATTATCTGGCTTGTATTGGCTAGTGGCTACACAAGGCGACAAAGCCACTGGCAAGGCCGATGGTGAAATGTAGCCTCTGTGAAAAAAATATTTTAAGTTGACCTATATTTCATAAATTATTCTTTACTATTCAAACAAAAAAACTGAGTTTTTAAAAGTAACTAACGTTTGATGTTTATTTGCTTTTTACAATATTTTTTGCTCTTTCTGCTCACTTTCGGTTTCGATTATCAATTTTTGCCATGACCGCTACCTTTAGATGTTCAATTTTTTACACAGGCTTTACAAGCACCAGTCATGTTGCTGACTACAGTATACTAAGTTTAATTTCGGCAGCATTTTCCTTGCTACAAATAAGCAATTCTCGGTTGAGGTGCCGAAATATCTTCCCGCGAGGTGCACAACAAAAAGAGAAGTACTGCGAGTCTTTCCTCGTTCTTTAAAAATCACGAGTGCGTACCTTGCGTACTCTGAATGCTCTTATCGAGGCAATCGGTACTCATAGTGCGCGGGAAAGCAAATACCGTAAGTTACAGTATGCAGTCCCCGCATCCGGTATGTTTTGCATGAAAACCTGTCAAGTCTATCGTTTTATGCCCTTATGCGGAGTATGAGTGTCCCCTCCAGTTTTAGTGCGCTAAAACAAGGCCCCGAATAAGCACAACGTACACTAAGCGCGCCTATATTTCATTTCGCCTAACCATTGCTAAATCGTCAGTAATTTTTTTTATGGTTCTTCCGCTTCCGGTACGTTACCTACAGGGTCCAAGTGTGCAAACAGCGCATAAGAATATATGTGCAGCAACGGCGCAAGTATCACCAAAAATCTTGTCTTAGAATAAGCATTGGGAATCTCATGCCATATTCGGGGTCCAAGAAAAATCATGCTGCTCAGTCTGCGCCTGTTGACAGCCTCAAAGCGGAAATGTTCAGCTCTTAAGCATCCCAGTCAAAATTTCTTTGATCTATTTTTATTTATTCATTTTGGTTGGCACAAAGCCACAAACACCGCTAGTACTTGCTCGGAGTTTACCCATCGGAATTAATAGTGCTTTCGCAATAAAAACTACGTGAACGTGACGTACGTGATATATTGGTTCCCCATGTAAGCAGCCAGCATATTTTTTCCCCTTAGCCTTTAGTCAAATGTTACGCAAACGGAGGTGAAAATGTGGTCACTGATCACGCCATCATTGTGTTCCACGGTATTATAAAAGCAAGTCCGGAACCAAGGTTCCGGACATGATTTTAATACTATGGAACACCTGCGCGTCGATCGGTCTGTTTGATCACGCTAAGATGTAAACCTTTTTACGCCATATGTGAAAAGTTCTTAAAGTATGACAGACAGGTCACAAAATGTGCCGTTAATTAAATATTTATTCATATAGTGCACGGCGCAACAGTCTATTGGCGCAGTATATACCGCAAAGGCTTCATATAGTCGTGCCAGTTGGAGGGTCCAAAGGGCAAATATGTCATAGTCTTATACGAAACATGCTGTGAATCCTCCAGCTGGCAATCTCATGCATGAGGTTGCTTAATTTTAGAGTAAACCAATAAAACGACTACATTTTCACCTTTGTCCGAGAAAATGGCTATCTCAAACTGGGGCCCGATTACTGCAGCGTGGAGGCAGAAGAGAGTCGAAAAAAAAATAGCTGCGAAAAGATTGAAATAGGTGCTCCGCGGCAACCACGTCCGCCCTTAAGTACATGTGCGTATGGAATTCCTTGTTGCTGAAGACGAACTTTCCGGCACCGGGAGGTTTTTGGACATTCAGCGATACGTTGGCGCACTTTGGAAACGGGACGTTTGTACGCCTCATGATTAGAGCGATCAAGCAACCCGCGTGAATTCTGAAACGTGTGTGCTTGCTAACAATGTCGGACGCGGTCCAACACTTAAAGCCACCACAGCAAAACGTGCATACGAAGGAACTGACCCGGGAACTAAGGAAAGGATAAGGGCTTGTTTTCTTTTTAATTTGTGGTGTTCATCAATGAGAAATTACTACTGTAATCAGTTTATTCCTGAAAGATAACTGATTAGAAAGCAACGATTTTTGACAACCCACCAGCAGTCGCGATTGATTTTGTTCGCACCTGTCAGTGCGGCATAATTAAAGCAGAGCTTGGCTAGAGCAAGCTTATGGCATACAGAGCATAACTATAGCACCTAACAGCAAGAACAGGCCTAGAAACAGACCACAAACGCTATAGTGTTTGTGGTGTCTTTTTTCGGTCTCAGTTGTTGCTATACGCTCTAGTTGTCATGCCCGCTGTGATTCAGCGGTTAGTGCTACACTTTACATTTTATTGGGGGCTGATAATACCCTCCAGAAGAAAAACAAAAGTGAAGACAGGCAACATTTGTCGGAAAAGGGTGGCGGCGTCACCAGTAATGTAGCGTGGATACGTAGTCTACAGCAGTTATACTAGGCCTCAGACAATAATGTGTGCTCACTGCTACCAGATAACACAATCGACAACGATGAGAGGAGCAGATTATGCCCAAAGTTCGCGTGGTTCGAGGTCTTGAAGTTGGGAATGTCAGAGAGGCGTTTAGGATGTATACGTGCTTTTCTCACTATGTCCCACGCATGCATATTATAACTATGTACAGCCGTGGTCCTTACCTCACTGTAAGGCAGCTGTCATTAGTGTGGCAGGAGAAAAATATACTGAATTGATTGAACTGCGATAAACCTTCAGTGTAGTGTGAGAAGGAGCACCAAAACGCAGGTGACATTTCGTAAAAGGAAATTTAACCGGAAAAGATTCATACTCCTGATACCTGATGTGTTTTGCTTTCGTAAATGTTGCCTACATGTTGCATATCTGTCATAATTACTCGGACATGCATGCTGGAGAGTGCTTTTTTGTCTTTTCTTATATACACCATCTGCATGCACAAGTGATCTTATCATTGCTGTAAACTGTACTCACTATGTAGTGTTTCAATTTCTCATTACTCTGCCTATGGCATCAGTATTACACATGTATGGAGCGCGTTAAGGGAGTCAATAAAATTCATACGCAAAAGGGCTGATTATGAGTCGTAATTAATGCATTTATTACACTGTCTATAACATGCGTATCGTAGTCGTAGAAGTGAGTCTACATAGCGAAGGCAGGAAGGCCTATAACATATTATGCACGACATAAGCTCTATAGATTTTGACTAGGCATGAAGTCTTACTGAGCTATTCTTATAGAGCCCCTTTTGACTTCGAAGTGAGCGAGTTCGTATAGCGAAGTCACAAAACGAGCTCTATAAAATCTGGGACCTTATGAAGTCTTACTGGGCCAGTTGTATAGAATCTGTTTTGACTGCAAATAGAGCGAGTTTTTATAGGAAATGCACGACATAAGCTGTATAGATTTTGACTAAGTATGAAGTCTTGCTGAGCTATTTCTATAGAGCCCCTTTTGACTTCGAACTGAGCGAGTTCGTATAGCGAGGTCACAAAACAAGCTCTATAAAATCTGGCACATTAGGAAGTCTTACTGGGCCAGTTCGATAGAATCTGTTTTGATTGCAAATGGAGCGAGTTTTTATAGAGAATACACGAAACAAGCTCTGTAATTTCTGACTCATTATGATGTCTTACTGAGCTATGTCTATAGAGGCTCTTTTGACTTCGAAAGGAGCGACTTCTTATAGTGAAGGCACAAAACAAGTTCTATAAGGTTGACTCATTATAGTCTTATTGAGCCAATTTAATAGAATCTTTATGGACTGTGAACACAGCTGAACTTTATAGTGGCTCAATAGACAGCGAGTCCCTATAGAGATCCTTTAGAATCATTACGCTCTCTATACATGTTCAAAAGAAACTCGAAGTCCATTTCTGTAAGGGTGGTTTGACGTGTGATTGGCAATGTTTGCGGCGCGCGCTGTCATGAACAAAGCCAAATAGCCGGGTCATTTCAATAGTGCCGGCAGAACACCCAGGTGCACAACAGGCCCTCATAACTTGGTCTCTGATTGCTACATCACGCACACTACGAGCTCATCTCTGATTGCTACATCACACACACTACGAGCTCATTTGAAACAAAGGGGCGTGACCCGTTTTCTCCTCGGTTTTGCAAGGTGTGTGCATTCTCAGCCGCCTTTCTTCTTCCGATTAGAAACACGTCGTCGTGTTTACGCATCGCGGCCATTCTTCTCCCGATTACAGCCGCCTCGGTACATATCGCACGTTCTGCACCATGCTGTCAAAAGTCGCATGTTTTGACCACCAGACCACAAGCGATTGCACTGATGGCGTAGGCCAAGAAAGCTTAAAGACGAGTGCTAAAACCTGCCAGGCCACATCAAAAGTTGCCGAGTGGCTTTGGCTTCACAACCTGATCACAAAGGCGTTTTGCAATAAGGCAGCCATATTATTTATGCGCTCTTGCGGGTAAGCGAGTATGCGAAGCTCTCGTCGCAACTTTTAGTTCAGTTTATTATTTGTTTTATCTTAATGCCATGAAGGCAGGAAGGCTCTCTCTCCTTCTTTGCGCCAGCTCTCTACGAATATCCTGCCGCCAAACCTATCTTCTGTGCGTCATGAAGCAAAGAATCCGTGGCTGCGTGACGCAAACGCAAGAAGGCTTTCTTTCTGCAGTTACGGTTTATTTTCCTTCCTTTTCATATCACTTTTAAAAAAATCACAACTAGGAAAAAAAGGCTCGTTTCATTGCCCTTGTGCAGCCACGTCAGTAAAATTTGTCACGCGTGTTTCTGGGCAACCATATCCTATGGTTTATTTTTTTTCCTCTTTTGATGGCAGCAGCAGCAGCACCAGCCGAGATGGCGAAACGCAAAGGCGCAAACGCCCCCAAGTTGTCAAAATTATTGGGGAGGCCTCCACTACAGCACCTCTTTCTCTCTTCTTTTACTCCCACCTTCCTCTCTTCGCGTACGGCAGATATGTGAGACAGTTACTGCGCCCTTTCCTTTCCTCAAAAACCAATTTTCAATTTTTTCCTTAGTTGCTCCGGCTCCTCTTTCTTAGTTTACCCTGGCAGGGACAATGGTACTGAGAATAAATAGATGTCACTGGCTGATTTTGTGAGGCCTCTTTTCGCATCAGTCGCTTGTGATGATTTTTCTTCATGTTTTGAATGGAAACAAACAGAACTTGTTTAGTAAAATTTGTCCTCGAATAAAGCAACTTAATCACTACGAATTAGCAAGATGTCATCGCATCGCACCATCAGTCTACGTGTAGTCAACACCATCCAAAGGGAAACACAACCATTTGCATTGTTTTGTTGCGGTGCAAGCCACTAAGGAAGGCAGTTCAGAAAATATGACCATTTGTCTTCAGTTGTGTCCTCAGCTTTCTACTCCAGAGCAGTGAGGTGAGAGATTACTTGGAAGAGAAATTTGACATTATTACGTGAAATGTTCCACATACGGTGCAGCAACAAGTCAAAGGCACGTAAGAAAATGTTGGAAACTGAATGTTGAGTACGCAAAAATATATTTGGCAGGACATGCATGCTCCGCGATGCTTGTATACAAGGGAAACTTGGGGCCTTGGGAACAGTCTTTACGTTCAAAACAACAAAGGCAGCATAATTATATGGAATTCGGTAACCATAATATAGTCTATATTATCCTATCAAGGAAAAGCAAATAACTTCTGTCCTTTTAAAATGCAGCCTTGACTTAAAAACACAGCAGTCCGTCATAACTTTTCATTTGTCGTGTAGTCAGAGCGAATGCATCATGCATTAAATACTCTCAAAACTGCAAAAACACTACTACCACGAGTGAAACAAATATGTACTGTCTATTTCCAGATCAGTAGCATTATTACAGTCGCCACGCGACCGCACAGAAACCGTGCCAGACGCATAGCGCACTGCACGCAACTGACGCGTGAGACCCAACATGCCGCTGCGAGGGGGAAACGGCGGCGCGGAGTAGTACAAGGGGTGTCCCCACCCTGAAAGCGGAGGCGAGCGGGCATCCAGGCACCCTAGTTTACTCTCTCTTTACTCCGCTTTTGTTTTGAGTGTAGCTTTGCTCATCTGTTTGAATGTCTATTTCGTCGTTTACGATTACGAGAGGCGTGGATTTCATGAAAATAACGACAAAGCCCGCCTCGTTACATACAATTTTCTGAAGTAATGAGTAAAAGCGGAAGATGGGAAGGGAGGAATGCCGTCGCCTCTTTCGAATGGGCTCAATAAAAGAAAAGCAGTGATTGTCCTTTTCAATCTAGTTTTGTGGGAGAGATTTTTTTTCTATTTTTCCACTTCTGCCTTGTCGAGAGATCAGGTTTGAATCTGTATCTACTTAGTGAACATTTCAAACAATTTACAGTAGCCAGAACGATTCTGGTTTTGTCATAACCTTCTTGAAAGAGGCGTGGTAATGGAATAAGATGATGACTGCTTCGAATTTTATTGCTTTTTCACTTTCAGTTTTTTTTTTTCCGCTGAACCGTCACGTGTAGAAGGGGTATTTCTTTCATTTCCTTACGAGGGTCAGGTGTATCGGATGCTATTGCGGCGAACTATTGCAACGAAAAAGCAAAAACCACGCTTTCAGCAATGAACGAAGCGAGGAGGACATTGTCAACGCCACAGCAGCCCGCCATGCAATAAGCGCTAAGACACACACAATGCCACAAATTGCAACACAGTACCATATATCACCACAATATATTATTCCGCGCCCTGTGCAGGAGGGAACCTGTGCCGAAGTTTCCTCTCCATGCTGAAACCGTTTCTTCGTCTATATCGAAGCAAAGCTCGCCGCGTATGGAGCACCCCGAGACAAAGAACTCAACGAATAAGACACGTGTCACTAGGTCACTTGCTTCTATTCATGGTGACCCGATAGGGCCGTATGAGTAGATTTTCGTAGACCAGTGGACAGACGCGTACGGCATGTTGACAGCGCAGATTCCCCAATAATGCCCAACAATTTTGGACAAAAACGCTACTGATTCATTCGTGGAGCCAACGTCTCCGTCCCGCCATCATTTCTGTTTCTCATGAGTTCTTATTTTGAAATTATTGCCACGAGACTGTTGCCGTCATCCCGCGGACAGCGGCCCTAGAACCCACACCGAGGTATCGTCTATATGGAGTGCAAAGTTTATTTTTTTTGCGTCTCCTTGCATGATTTCGTGTATCATTTTATGCTCTCGTTACTTTGTTTTGTAGCACCTATTTTTTTACCTTCCTATCCATCAAATCATTCACTTCCTCGCCATATACAAAATACCCCCTTATTCCCGGCCCATGACCTGTTGACAGGACTTCACTTGTAATTTTTCAACGAAATAACAGCCTGCTATTTTTGGTATAATTTTCAGACATGCGAATAGACGTAGCTTTCAACAATAGGTTTCATGTTATTAATAATTGATGAAGACCACTGATCAGAGCGTTCAGGCATCGAACCCTCGTGCATAAATTGCGCACGTGCACCTGTTTGGTAGCTGCGAATGACTTGCATAGACGGAGAGGGTCTTGCTCTCATGAAAGGACTCTGTCAGGAAAAGTCAGCTCTCAGGGATAGGCGCCCCTGGCGTCAATGTTTCTCGTAGTGCAACGAATTTAATGAATCTTTTTTTTTATTTCATGATCACTTATAAACGGAGAAACAAATACTGGCGTCCAATATAGCCAAACGGACCGAAGGGCTGGCCGTGCACATATACCAGGTGTTTCACCTAAGATGTTCTGCACTTTTAAAAAAAAAATAGGTCTTTTGAGTTAGTAGAGCGCTTTCCCACCATTGTATTGTAAGCGGACTAGCGCATTTGACACATGAGGCGCTACTTAGTAGGCTGGTTAATTAATACTAAATAGTTAGTTTTCTAACTTTTTTTGCTAGTCTTCTGATTTACTGAGAAGCTTTTAGCTCAGAATGAGTAAAATATATATCGGTTTTATAATTTCCAAACCGCAGTTACCCACGGCGCTGTCGCCAGGGCTGGGCGAGATACTTCAAAATAGTATCTTCGATACGATACTCGATACCTTTGATAATTGTATCTCCGATACCGATGCAAGATACAGTACGGAAATAGATTTTCGATACAGATACTAGATACTGTATCGTCGATACTTCGATACATCACTATAATATCAAATATAATACAGGTTATATTACGACTAACGAAGTTTACAAAACTGAAATCACTGTCTAATAATTCCGGTAATATAACTGGCGAATTTAGGAAATGTACGAGTGGTTTCTGTAACCTTTAGTGCATTTCTATAGAGCACGTTTCTTGAAAGGACTTATAAACGAATCCGACTACATGGATCTGTTGAAGCTCCGCTCTCTGCGCAGTTGGCCTTGTTAGAACTTTAATTTGGACTAAAGCCATATATATGTTGAAGCGATCGCTTCCGTAAGCAGCCTAGCAAAAAATCATTTAACCCAAAGTTCCTGTGAGCACTTGGCTATATGAATAAACCTGAAACGTTTTCTGTTTTCGGTTCGATACTATAGAGTACTTACCCGATGGCCTGTGCCTTTGATCAAACTAAATGATGCAAGCTCCGTGTGCTTGGGAACCGAACAGTTAGTTTGCCAGTTCTGCGATAACAAACTTCTGAAGCTGAAAACTATTCTTGAAAAGCTAGAATGAAAACAACAAGTAAAATGGCTGAATGTTTTTATTAGGCAAAAAGTATTCATTACGTTTACTTGAAGGTCTTAACAACATTTGCTCGAACCGCCGGTCCGAAAGAGCCCCGCGATGTGGGCGCGCTATAAGGGAGGCAAATGAAAAAAGCCTCTCTACAGGAGCAGACGAACACGTCGCAGTATTATATTTGACGAAGGCGCCTCTTATCAGTGGATAAGAATGAAGCATAGCCACATCAACTCGAGGATCTTGTAAATAATTGAGAAACTCAAGCTTCACTAACGCCTCCTGAGAGCTACGGCTGGTGTAACCGCTTGTGTCTTCAAATGAAAAGAATGCGTCAGCTGACGCATTTGATGCTCCTGGCGCCGATGATCCTACTGCCTCGCGTGCGGAAGAATGCGCAGCTTGTGCTGTGCTGACATAGTCGACAACAGCTTCTTCTGTAAGCTTCTGAGCATGACGGCGGAAGTCTTCCATTTCTGCTGGCAACCACCGCAACTTGAAATAGGGGTGTAGAACAGCAGCAACTGTTGCCTCTTTTGCACTCGGTTTCATCTTCAAAAGATGGTCGAACCTGCGGGTGAATCCATTCCTAGCTGCATCCAAAATTGGCTTGCAATAAACATAGTCTGCAGCAGCTTTCTCGTGAAGCTTTGATTCCACTTGAAGAAGAGTTGGGAGCAGTTCTCCGAAGAAGCAGTCAGCTTCAGCTTGGAGGCGTGTCAAAGCAGAGGCGATGGGCTGCAAGACATCGCAGTACTGAAGCAGAAAAGCGAAGTCCCTTTCTTGGAATACTTGCAGCTTGAGAGTGTTGCATAGGTCTCGAAGCTTGCCCTTAGATCGAAGAAGGTCTTTGATGCTGTCGTATAAAGAATTCCATCGCGTCGCACACGGTGTTTCTAAAGAATGCCCTAAGGCGCTCACGATTATCTCGGACGACTTGGGCCTTCGGGCGCAGTTCCAAAGTGCCGAACATTTTATCATGGCAGATGAGTGAATGCGCTCAAATGACACTGTCGACAAAGCTACTTTAACGTCGGAACCTGCCACAAGACTTAGTGTGTGACAAGCACACCGGACATGACGAGGCAATGTGATTTCGCCATCTTCGAGGCCAAGATCGGGTTCTGTCACCGACTCGAAGGACAAGTCGTCTGCGGCTCCATCTGCCAGAAAGAAGGTGCTTTCATTGAAAACATTTTCCTAACAACTTTCATAATTATCACACGCTTTAGAAAAAAAAATGGTTCACCACCCATAACACAGCTAAATCAAAATATAAAGTGTTCTGCTTTGCTAGAAACCACATTTTATAACATTGGGCTCATTTTCTGACGTTTACTTTTTATATTTTAGCCACCGAATTCGTAAAAAGGAAATCACCCGCCTTGGCGTCACAGTAGAAAATACACTGGCGGGTATAAGCAAATGATTTGCTTTGTACCACTTACCCTCATCGATGATTTCGGAGCGTAAGCCAAACTCCTTAAAAGCTTTCACAAAGTTGCTGGCGTTGTCGGTGACGGTGGCTACAATTTTGTCATGGGAAATGTCGAAGTCTTGTCTGATGTCTTCAAGTAATTCGCCGATTTTGTCGTAGGTGTGACGTCCAGCAAACCTTCTGCAGGCTAATGCCAATGATCGCCGTGAGAGAGAGTTGTGATCAATCTAAAGAACGATAAGAAGAGTGTATGCTTTAGCGCAGGCTTTCTCAACTGCACTATTTTTCAAGTATAAAAATTGCTTACTTACCCTATGAACTGTGACCCCCATAAAGCTCCGGTGAGGTGTAGACCAGATGTCAGCGGTCGTCGCGACATAATCTTGGTCAGACAGTTTCAGGCGTACGTCGCCCAACATTTTTTCCCATTCTTCATCAGTTCTTCGTCCAAGCGTTCGTCGCGAAATCACGGTGCTTCCCGGGCGCAAACCTACGAGTAAGGAACAAAATTTTCTTGATAACTATCAAATCTCCATATTTAGAGGGGAGAGCGTACCTGTTATGAGCGCTACGAAGCCTGGCTCCTCAACCGTCGATAGCGAATGGAGACCGTCCACCACAAACCTAACAATTAGGTTATCCACTTCGGGTACAGACAGTTTACTCCTGGTAGAACAAAATAGTTTTGTTTGGAGCATTTTCTCGTTGGCGGTGTCAGCTTTCCTCTTTGTGGTTGTTTTTTTCCAGCCTTCTTTGTACACTTCGAAACTTTGCAGCTCTACGGGATGTACACGCTGAAATGAAACGATACCTCTTATTGCTTGCTCGCAAAGGGCATATTGTCGAAAAGTCAACAGAGAACAGGTATATCTCATCCCAAAGAAACATTGTATCGTTGAGAGGCACGAGAAAACACTGACATACTTAGACACGTATAATTTTATCTACGAATTGGAACGCTGCCTACAGATAGAGGACGGATAGGAGATAATGGTGGCTGGTCAGCAAGGGCGTATAAGATATTGGAGCAGTACCCCAAAACTCACAGCTGCGCCTTATCCAATAGACACCGTCGTATTATGCCCTGGGCGTCCTTGCTTAGTTAATTTGGAACTGTGATCCCGTGCCAGGCTTGTTTACGGAATAGTCAGCTTTGATTGAAGTGCAACTCGTACTTAACTGCCAGCAAGTTGTATCTGCATGAAAAGAATAGCGACCTCATGAGGCTAAAACAAAATTTCAAACAACGCAATTTGACGTAATTTTATCGTTTCTTTTTTCGCTTAGCCGAAATGTCCAGCGCCTATTTTCATCCCGTAAGTGACAGTTAAAATCTCAAATATTAAGGCGTTAAAAACAATAAAGCTATGAAAGTTTACGTACCTTAAGGTGAAGCTTGAAATTCGAAGTCGAGGAGTAGGCACCGCTGATTGCTGTTTTACAGAATGAGCACTTGGCCTTGACTTTGTCCTCATCAGATGACGTGACAGTGAAATATTTTCCATCCAAGATGGCACACCGAAGTTCGTGAGCCATAGCTGCTGCTTATCTGGCGCGTAACGCGGCGAGGGCTACTGGCGTATACCGCAAACCAGGAACACGTGCGAGAAGTCGCACTGAAATGGGACGGCGGACAGTCGGACGGCGCAGAAGCGCCGATGCAGAAGTGGTAGCTTGGGAGTTGGCTAAAAAGCAGCGAAGGTGCTGCCGCCCGTCTTGTTCTACCGCCAGAGCGAGAGCTTTTACAGCTTTTTTTTATTTTTTTGATGCGAAAAGCTTCACTCGGCTCGTCAACACCGAGTCTGGCGTGCGCCGTGATCAATTTTAGCCACAGCTGCGCATGCGCGAAACCGAGCGACGTCACGCGGAGCGCAGCTGGCCGCTGCTGCCGCAGCCGTCGTCGCCGCCGCGCGCTGACTCCGTCGCGTCTGAGCGTCGCCGCTTCTCCTCCTCGCGACCGTTTTACCCTTCGCCGCTGCCGCGCTATCGCCGCCCCCGTCCCAGGTTCTTTCGCAAGGCGCTGCGAGAACGCGTGAGCGGCGGCGAAGACGCACCAGTCGGACGGCGCAGAAACACCGATCCAGAAGTGGTAGCTTATGAGTTGGCTTAACCTTGTCTAAGCCACAGCCAATTTTTTGTATCGAGTATCGTAAAATACACGATACACTAAAAATGTATTTTCGATACCGATACTCTAGTTTTCAGCACGCGATACCTAATACCGATACACAAAATGTATCGAAAGATAGTATCGAAGCAACTTGGCAGGTCTGTTCGCAACTCCAGGTACTTACACAGTAACTCTCATCACCACGAAAGTTGTGTTCGAGAGTGGAACAAGTCTCTCTCTCTCTCCCTCACCACGGCGTCTCTTGGTGGTATCCAGGTCACAGCAGCGGAACTGGCGGCTGGTGCTAGGCAATGAAGGATCCCTCTCTTTGGATTCGATGACCGTGCTAATATCCGGCTGGATGTTCTCCAAGTAATTCTTGATAATCTCGTCCCTTACTTTTTCTTTGTACTGCACGTAAGACACAGGCGAGGATAATAGACATAGGCTATGGACCTACTGCATGTTTGTAAACAAACGAGGTGGCGCTGCAGTCGCTAGCGAGCTCGTGGTAGGCAAAAGGTCGGGGAGTGGCGTCGCGGATAGGTGTTGAGCGCGGGTTTTCAAGGCTTGTAGGCCCGTTTCCAGTTTCTGCGAATCATAGCAATGGTCGATGCTTCCAACTTAGTAATTTGTCGAAGTACACGAGCTCGCGTTGGCCACTTGCGGCCTATAAAGAGAAATAGTTTGCCACTGTGTATTGTATATATGGTTAGTAGTAAACATGTAGAAAGCGTTCCTGCCGTTTATTTATGCGCTAGGCATTGAATAAAACAAGTTTTGACACTCTGCACTAGCCGGAATGATTTTACTTCGGGACAGTAGTGAGGGGAAGTGCTGGCGTTGTTTCGTCGGAGCAGACATGCGCTCATCGTCTGCTGACATACGTACTACGTGTCGCGCTGCGCGAAAAGTGGGGACAGCGTCGTGTCCCCGATCTCCTGTCTCGCTTAGCGCTGTTTTTAGCCGCATGACCACGCACCAGCCAGTCCGACTTGTCCTCTTGTTAAGCTGGTCGATCTGGTGAAAATTTTTGATTTCTAGAATTATTTTCTTTCCTAGCCCTGAAGTCTAGTTTCGTGACGAAAAATTATAGCAAAATATTGAGTACAAATTTATAAATTACGCTTTTTAGAAGCGTGGTCGTCAAAAATTGTGAGGTAATTTCTTTGATTTCAGCGCCGCATTTCTTTGACCAAAGCGAAAGCGAAGATGCCATAAACGAGGGAATAAACTTTGAGGTTCGTTTTCTGACCTCTCACATTTTCTGCGACTGGATCACTCACCTTCGTAATTCGCATGAAAATCAAATGATTCCATTTGTCGCAAACTATTCCTGAGACGTTGAGGAGCGTAATAAAGCTCGATTTTTTTTCCCTACAGGTGCAGTATTGTGTTAGTTATTTTTTGTACGAAAAGTTTTCATGTAACTATGCATGCATAAGTACTGATCATATAGAAAAAGAACTAATCGCGTCATCATACAGAACAGGGCTTTATGTACATGCTGGCATAAAAAAACTGCGCACTATCTACTCAATTATTTGAGAGCTTGGGGGGACTTGACGACGGTGTTAATTATAATTTCCCAGAAATGCACCAGGTATAGCTATAAATAAAAGGAATGACTGAAACTAGCGTAGGAATTTCATATTTGCACCAAGTTTAGCTACATATCGCATGCATGAATAACGAAAACACTTTTCATGCCGCGTCCCCTCTCAATCTCGCCACGTGTCTGTTAGTAGCACGCCTGCGGCTGCTTCTTTCCAAACAAGCTTCGCGATCATGTATTACCTCATGAAACATGACACATGCATGATGCAATTAAAAAAGCATATGGCGTTTAGCACACTTAAGGTACGCTATTCTAAGCACACCAACGCGACCGCGCAAGATTGACACAACTTACCAGACTTCTTTCTACTCGAATGAAATAATTACGTCGTAATATCAAGAAACAGTTTCAAGTAAATATTAAATGTCACAAAACGCGCCATTAAAACATGGTGTGCTATTAACAAAAAAACGCATTCCTTGGGGGCGAGTGAACCTGTCGGCGCCCCGTGCACCCTAGCTCAAGGTGATAAGTATGTGTGTGCAGTTACATATGTCTTTTTTTCCTTGAGCAATTATCAGCCTATAGGAGGTATTCACATGACGTCATCCGCAAGGGGCGCTAGCGGCCGGCGCGGCATTCGCCATGTTGGTGGTCGCGCGCGCGGCAGCCGCAGCATTTACCTCGCTTGTTATGTGTGAAATGTGAGTGTATTTAGCGTCTCGCCACAGATCATTTCTGTCCGACCCGTAACACCGTGTGACTGAGTGGATACGCCTTGAACTGCGCGAAGCAGAAAAAAGCGGGCACACTGAAAATGTTACACTTTGTGGAAACGTCGACCCGTAGGAATGTGCAGGTGCCAGCGTGGTGTGCGACGTAGTACAAGACGGCTGCCGTGCGTTGAATTCACCGATATTGAGGTTTGCCTTGTGCACGGCGTAAGTTTGCCGACAGGCCAAGGAATGAAAGCATGCAAATCTATGAGAGGGTGCAATTGCTTGACAAGCGGTCGAGCCCAACATCCGTGTTGATGGTGCCGACGGCCGAAGTGCCGTTTTTCACCTACACTGTAAAAAAATTCCGTACCTATAACGTAGACTATGTACGTTTTAAATACAGAACCACTTCTGCTTTCAATGAAAAGTAGGGAATGACCGTATATTCAGTCCAGTATTGAAGGAAACGTCCGTGTTCCTCTATAGTCGTTGCAGGGAAAAATAATAAACATTCAATTTAAGGGATCAAAATTTAACACGACAGGACGGTTGACCCCATCGACTATGTGTTGCACCAACCGCACTAATAACTTGCTTAAAGGCAGCAAAAACAGAAGATGCTTATGATGTGACGCCACTTTTACACGATGAACTGCTGGCCCGCGGACTATAGGCATCACATGACGTCCGATTTTTTATGTCTGGTTTACTCTTAGCCAACAATGTCCGCAAACTAGCATGGCGAACGACCGTGAGCATGTCTAATGTGATTAACACAATGAAGAGCCGAGGAAGGGTGATAACGCATTACGTTGCTTCAAGGTTGAGTGATTGGTACAAAATTGTGAGCAACGTTAAATAACAAAGGCCTTAATTTGCTATAATGTTAAAAGCTGACTTGATGAAAATAATTTTTGCTACATTGCTAGCCACATAATAGAGTAACATTTAATAAAAATTTAATAAAAATGTTACTGCAACATTTGCTTTCTGTGAGAAATGCTGCGTAATGAGGTCAACTGTTAGAAAACATTTAGACACAGACAATGGTTGGACAACTTCTCCAAAGTGAAACTGAACACCAGCTGAAAGTACATTGCAAACATGATGAAAGTGCACAAGTTGAAAGCCGAATTTCCATCTG
This sequence comes from Amblyomma americanum, assembly GCF_052857255.1. Taxonomy (NCBI): domain Eukaryota; kingdom Metazoa; phylum Arthropoda; class Arachnida; order Ixodida; family Ixodidae; genus Amblyomma; species Amblyomma americanum. The sequence continues at coordinate 11,135,564 of NC_135497.1, read as the reverse complement.
CCATTTGGTAAGGAAATAAACAACTGAGTAAACCAAAAGCATGGGCAAACAAATCTGTGAATGCAGTGAAATGTAGCAGTTACATCTTTGCTACACAACCATTAATCAAAAACACCAACTCCTTCATGGATAACAAAAGCACCGACACAACAACATATTGCTCAATGCAATGTTTAATTTAGTAGGTACCTATTGCCGCCCATTCATGCCTGCTCTTCCTGCAGATAAATGAAACGCCACCAAAAAGCAGCGAGCAGCCATAATTGCTGCAGTGACAAGGAGGATGTGCACCGTCGAGGCTGTTCCCCCATCCTGAGTAGGAAATAATAGCAGTTTTTTCTGGAAATACTCTGAAAGCACGAATTTTCTATCCATCGTTTACTTAGCTTGCCCTGACACGACCCATTGTGTACTCGGTACCTTTGACAAACAAGGGGCCAGCCGATAGGCACGCAAGACTGTAGAACCTCGCTAACTTGCAAAAAATCAATGCACAGAAAGAAAAAGCCGACAGAAAATGAGGAATTCCTTATTTGCACTTTTTATACAATACTAAGAATGTGGCTAAGATATCGCATGAACATTGTTTTTTTCTGTTCACTTACAAACTTTCCAGCCTGTGCTAGCATATTACTGTGATGTAAATAATGAATAATAATAATAATAATAATAATAATAGGTTTTGGGGGAAAGGAAATGGCGCAGTATCTGTCTCATATATCGTTGGACACCTGAACCGCGCCGTAAGGGAAGGGATAAAGGAGGGAGTGAAAGAAGAAAGGAAGAATAGGTACCGTAGTGGAGGGCTCCGGAATAATTTCGACCACCTGGGGATCTTTAACGTGCACTGACATCGCACAGCACACGGGCGCCTGAGCGTTTTTCCTCCATAAAAACGCAGCCGCCGCGGTCGGGTTTGAACCCGGGAACTCCGGATCAGTAGTCGAGCGCCCTAACCACTGAGCCACCGCGGCGGGCGTGTAAATAATGAAGCATGCCAGACTCTACAATATGCTGTAACACTTATGAAATACTCCCCTTCAAGGCTACCGCATGCCTCTTACATGCGGTAAAGTTTAAATCTGCCAAACTAGCTAGTCTGCAAGTTGAGACGCCAAGCCTCTGACATCTGGCGATGTGTACCTCCCATGTAATTAGAGTGATTGGAGATGCTCCTTTTTGATGGCATTTCAGTTGCTGGGTGTGGAAGAACCAGATATGAAGGGCAACAACTAGACACCAACTTTTTAAGCAACATCACAATAAGCAATGTGCCTTAGCTTTCCTTCTGTCCAAAAAGGAGTTTCATTTTCTATGTTCTGTGTTCACATAACTGCTTGCATGTGCACATTTTGGCTTGCTGGGAGGTGCTTTCCTCTGTTAAACTACAGTTTTAGCTCTGGCCTCAGTCTTCTGCGCCTTCTTAATTTTTTGCTAGCGTTCACCTTAAGTCGCGTACAAACTCCCGCAGATCTCCACTTTTCTACGTTTCCAGCTGTCACATCTTCTCTGCCTTCGTCATGTCCACCACTGCATCCAATGCCTTCAAGTCTGCTGTGTATAATCATTTTAATTAATCTGCCTACACATGTATTTATGTTAGTCGCTCTCCTCTCTTCGATGCCAATTGGCCCTGAGAGTAAATAAGTGAAATGGTAGTCTAATCTAGGTCTGAGCAATCACGCATTATGTTGAGTTTATTTTACCACGTTGGCCAGTAGAGAGTGGAAGGAAAAAAAGCTGCTAAGTGGAGCTCGACATGCCTCTCGACCCCTACACTGGAAAGCAGCAGACACCAAGGCATACGTAATCACTAACGACAACAGAACATGACAAGTGTGAAGTAATTCAGTAACGTTCGTCGCATTTACCACAGTGCATACTCGCTGCTCAGTAATTTATCACCTCATTAGACATTCTTCAAAGAGAGTGTACAATTATGTGTTTTGTTTGAACATGGCACCACAGTACAATGACAATCATTAACCTTGTGCCAACACAACATAAAATAAACTTCTGCCCAGTAAATGCATTGCTTACAGTGCCACCACGGCACCTGTTTAGAAAATAAGCTCAAAATATTAGTGACATTAAATTTGAGCAGACGGGAATTCCCCCACCCGCCCAGGTGAAAATGTTTAACTGGGAATCAACTCGTTCCAGTTTAACTGGTTTAAGGAACAATTCCCAGTTGCAACTGGGAATTGTTGCCTAAACCAGTTAACCTGGGACCAGTTAGATCCCAGTTGCAACTGGTCAGAGCCGCTGAAAAAAATGCGCTTCATATATGAAATAACACAGTATTTACACCGATGCGTGTTTATTTCATGATTTACAGCAGTGCTTGCTGTGTGAGCTGCTGTCTCCGCTCTGACTTTACACAGTCCTGTATCTTTTCACAGAGAATGTTGGTCAGATTCTTCATGGCAGCCGTAATGTCATTTTTGTTTACTTTCCCCCAGTGCTCGAGGGTTGCTGAAAATGAAATGGCAAAATGTCAGTCAATGCGAGAGGCATCTATTAATGGGTCTCACCTGCCACAACTTCCACCTTTTCAGGAGTTAGCCGTGGTTTCGCTGTTTCGGCAGTGCCCCTCTTCCGTGGTGCAACACCACCCTTAACGCTGCGCATGGCGAGGCCTGATTGGGTCCAAATTGCTTGCGCAGTCTCTTTTACAACAAGAGAACTCTTCTTGTGGCTTATGATCCTACTGGCTTGGACTTTTGTGAGCACAATACCATTCCGGAGGTGAAGCTGTAATCGAAGTTTATGCTCAAAATATGAGCCTGAAAAATGAGCTGGTTTTGCACAGGCAAGTTCACTTAAAAGTACAAGGCTTGTACTTACAGAGCCATCAGGAAGGTACGTAAAATCTTGAGGAGGTTCCTTGCTGGTCCCTGAAAGTTCCACCCCATTAAACATTCAAGGACTAGTACCTTTCAACTGTTAACAGCATATAGGCACGCATGGGCTAGGTAGCTGACAATTCTCTTAATGTCTCCAGGCAACTCACCTGTTGCAGAACCACTGGCTTGAGGCAGCCGAGTAGAGGTGCCTGTGTGACAGAGTGTGTTGCATGTTTCATGAGACCTTTGTATGCTAGAGCCTCACCTAGCATCACACTGAATTGGCTAAGCTTACAGTTCGGCTGCACAAGCTACATATGGTACTATCAGCAACGAATGAAACGCAAACAGGAATACTGCAGCAAGATTTTGATTTGAGCTAGTTGGTTGTAGCATGACTTCAGTACTGAAGTTCCAACATAAAGGCACCAAATGTATTAGTTCCTGGAGAGAGGAAATATAAGTGACATTAACGCTTCTAAAATTTAGACAGTATTTGTGCCTTCGAAGTGAAATTACCGTCCACTAGAATTGAGGTTCCCCCTTCTAAGAGGTTCTCGCTTTGCTGTTCCATGATTCAATTGCCTTGTTCGCATTTCATTTGTTGCTGATATAGCACATGATGTCTAGCATCCTAAAGCGACACAGGCTATGATAAACGTCATAGTGGACGGCTCTGGAATAATTTGGGCCACCGGGGGTTCTTCAGCACTGACATCGCATAGTAGATGGGTACCTTGCATTTTGCTCCATCAAAACACGACCACTGCGGCTGGGATCAATAAAAAACCCACGTCCTCGGGCTTAGCACTTGAGCTCCCTAACCACTGAGCCATCGCAGCAAGGCTGCACAACCTGTAAATACACAAAGTAGAACTGAAATCTTAAAATTCTAATGGCAAAAGGATGCAAATATAAACTCACCTGCAGTGGATGTGCTGGCAACAGCTTTATGTGTGGGTTGTTTAGCTGTAAATATAAGCAACAGAATCAGGATGAGGCATTTCAGGTACGAAATTAACCTGCAGTAATGTCGCCTCACCCGTTGTTGAACAGTCCCGCTCAGCAACACATCGTGCTGGCAGCCCAGCATTTTCTGTATACAATTAACAACACAATAAAGATCATACACCCGAAATCCATTCAGCTGCTTGCAGCATCCAACTTACCGTCCTTTGCAGATTTCTGCCCAGTAGCGGGGCACACTTCTTTACAAAAGACCTCATCTGGTGCTGCATGTAAAGAAAATTATGAGTTGAAAGTCAGCTTGCTTAGGCACGCCTCCATGCAAAAAAAAAAAACTGCCACACAATCTGCAAATGTCCTTAGTTGTTATGTCACGTTTTCAAACTGCACAAGAAATTTGTGCTCTGCAGGTTGTAAAGTATAACATACATGTCTGGAATGGTTTGCTAATTAAGTAATATTGAATTTTACTTCTCAGAATATAAAAGACTAAAAAAGGCATACATACGTGCTGTGTCAAAATCTGCAATGGCCCCTTCGTCTTGCTTTTCTTCCACTGTTGAAGGTTTATTGAGGTTAAAAATGCAGGCCAAAATGTGTGAAGCACTAGCTTTCACAGTTCGTTACGCCAGTGCTACACACTATTAAGTACATTGGCTTGAATTTTGGTTCCCAAAATACAACAGACTGAAAAAAATGTATACATACGTCCTGTGGCAAAATCCATGTTGGCCACGTTGCTCTGTGCCACTTTGTCTAGCTTTTCTTCAACGGTTGAAGCAGGATTATTGAGGTTAAAAATAAAGCCCAAAAAAGTGTGACACACTAGCTTTCACACTTCCTTAGGCTGGCACTATATATTATTTAGATTATAGGTTTCACATTACAATAGCAATATGCAGCAGCTTCACACACAGACAAACGAGTGCAAAAGTTTCACTTACGCCTAAAAATATTTGACTGCAGGAGCACCTGCTGTCCACGGACTTGTTCTCGCAGGAACAGATTCTCCTGCTGCAGTTGCTTGCACCGTGCGTTCCAATGTCGCACTTCTTTTTTAGCTTCTCTAAGCTCACTGCTTGCAATAAGCGAGTCATCAGACTCAGATGATGTGCTTGATGCACGCTGGATTTTGCGCTGCACATAATGTTGCAATATAAACAAATCTTGGTAATGTTAAGGCAACAGTGCAAAAGAGATTTTGAGTTATCAAATACAACACTTACAGTAACTGTAGAATTTTTGCGATGTGCTTGGCCTATCTGCATTTTCAGTATAGAATTATAGTTGTCCTTTTTGGAAGATGCCTGATTACTTCTTTTCTTCTTGGAAGCCTGGAAATCGTGCAATGAACAATTACTTTCCTGGAAGAACCTGCATTGCATACATGTAATGTGTGCGGGCGGTCTTCAATCGACGTCAATCTGTCTGCACACATATACAGTCATGGGCGCGATTTGCGAGGAAAAAAAAAATTAATTCTACGCGGTCAGGCAAAGCAGGTCAACGAAAACCATAGAAGCATGAGGGGTAATGCGTGCTCTATGTGCTGGAAGAAAAGAGTGTGTGGCAGCAACGCATATATATATATATATATATATATATATATATATATATATATATATATATATATATATATATATATATATATATATATATATATATATATATATATATATCCCGCGAATCCGCGCATCCCGTGAACTTGAGTGATTACATTTAGTAACTGGCCAGGCACACTATGTCTTCAGCAGGTCAGAAATAGGTGCCAACAAGGGCTACCTGGCAGCTGATCACAGTACTGAAAAGAAAAGGGCTATAATTGTAATCTGCAACACTTTTCCTGCCGCACGTGCACAAAGGGCCGAGAGGCTGGCTCACGGTTCAGGCAGCGTATTTGAGATCGATGCAGCTTTTTAATACCGAACCTCTCTCCACGTAGAAGATAATGAAATATTTAATACCTGTTTCCTCTTCTGAATTGCTGACTCATCTTCAGAACTCTCCTCTACGGTGACCTTCGGCACCGGGGGTCTCTTCTTGCGTTCAAGAAGTTCTTCCTGAGTATCTGGAGGTGTAGTATATATAATGCAGAAATTAAACAACTTGCCTGTTTAAATAAGAACTTAAATCGAGGACACCACGAGATATGGCTACTTACCGCCAAGCATGAGAATCTGTGCAGAGTAGAATCCGGTGTTGTCTTCTAGATCGTCACGTCAAAACACAGTATATACTGATTTGTTGTCATAATCAGACTTGCCCACTGGATGAAAGTCTTGTATATCCTTAACGGATACAACATGGCGACGATTATCTTGGTCATCCAGGAAGCGAAAAAGTGCGAACATAATGATGCAAGGACGCACGAGTTGAACACGATGTAGTACGTTTAACACTTGCACAAACCGCTCCACGTGAGAGAAAATGTCGATATGGTTGTGAACGTGATCGTGACGGCTGAACAACATGGCTATGGCTAATGCTATGGCTATGGCTAATGCCTTCTTTTAGAAAGACGGATATTATTTTTACAAAACAATCTTGTAAATATAATAATACATAAGATATTATTCTGCAATATATATATATATATATATATATATATATATATATATATATATATATATATATATATATATATATATATATATGCATATTAAAAGTGAATAAGAGTAAAGATTTAAAAGGTCACCTCAAATTTTTTCTAGTCGACACAATCCAATCCTAGAACATTACTTAGACGGTTTGTGGCGAGTTGGTATGTGGTTGATTGTGTAGGCGGTGTTGACTAGAAATGTGCACCTAGAAAATTGTGGCACTTCTCGTCGCTTTCAGGGTAAAAAGAATAGTGCATTTGCTCAAGTGGAAAGGCAAGGATTTATGCCGCCAAAGCGGCGCAAGGTTTACTTAGAGCCATTCTTTGATGAAGAAAGGCTACCGAGATCAACAGAATACCGGCGATCTCATGCCGACAGAAGTGCGCCAGAAGAATGCGACGGCTCTCCCATGTCAGATGCACCCACCGAAGATGAACATTACGCTTCCAGCACCTCTTCACTGAATCCTCCTCCAAGTATCAACCCCGAAAATGCACCATCCGCGTCCTGTTCTTCGTTCTACGTTCCGAGTGAAGATGACTGCGAAGTATACGACTTGCTGAACAAGGAAAGCGACTACGATCCTGCCGGGCGCGCATCTTTCCCCGACTCTGATTTTTCGGCGGATGACATAGCAACACTAGTTATGGACTTCGCTGTCAAGTCTGGGCTGTCGTGGACGCAGATAGAAAGCCTTATGAAGTTTGTTGGCTTCATACTAAAGAGGGATGATCTTCCCGACACGAAATTTCTCTTCAAGAATTTTGCTGGAATTTCGCTGAACACCCTCACGTTTCATTATTATTGCCCAGACTGCATGTGTCTGCTGGGCGAGTGTGAAGGCGATCCAAAGAAGCGGAAAGATGTTCATCTGACATGTATGCAGTGCGACCAGAGGTATTCAGGGGGTACTCTCGCTGCGCAGGGCAATTTTTTTTGTCAGCTTGCCAGTGGAGCAGCAGCTTTCATCGATGCTATCATCAAAAGAAGTTGCCAGAGCTCTGATGACCTCCTTAGAGAGGATATCTCAGCCTCGCGACACTGCCCTCAAATGTGACATAACAGATGGGGAGTTGTACACGAAGCAAAGAGAGGAGCTTGGCCTCGGCGCAATGGACTTAACGATGACGATGAGTTCCGATGGATGTCCACTGTTTAACTCCTCAAGGTATTCAATTTGGCCTGTGCAGATGGCAATTAACGAGCTGCCCCCAAGTCTGCGGTGCAGAAGTCTAACAATCTCCATGCTTTGGTATGGCCAGTCCCATCCTGATATGACTCTCATGCTTATGGCCTTTACAAAGCAGATGAGGGTGCTTGGCGACACTGGGGTGAAATGGACCTGTGATGGCAAGACTTTCTACTCAAAGACTTTCTACTCAATATTGTTCACTCGGTATATTTTGTTTCAGTAGTTAGACGCTAGGGCAGCCAGCCAACCTGTTTTACAACTAATCTTCAAGAAAGGAAATTTCAGTATTACCTTCAAATTGTTTATATGCTTTATTTCTTTTTTGAAAGCCTTTGTTTTTGCTAATTGGAGATCAAATATGTGAAGCAGAATGCACATTTATTCTTCGTTGATTTACTATTGAAGTACACCACCATGCATAATATTTGTCCAATGCCTTTTATTTGTTATTAATATCTGAGAAAATTGCATAAGAATGACAGCTTTCTATATCAAGCACAGAAACAGCATTGCACATTCAATATTGAAGAACTCGATCATTGTTCATTGCAAACTACAAATGTGGTTTGCTTGATTCATCTTGCAGGCGTACTGCCTTAACTGTGTTGCTGATGCACCGGCTCGTGCACTTATGCAAAATATGGTGCAATATAATGGCTACTTTGGGTGCGGCTGGTGCTTGCACCCAGGAAAATCCATTGAAGGTAAGAACACAGTGTAGAGTCCAGCAGGATCTCTCGTGTAGTAACAGGCTGAGTGCTGCACATCCTTCAGCTCTCAGACAGCTTGTCGTCACCTCCCATTATCCACTTTGCCTTTGTGAACTCTGGCGCCCATAATATTTCATTACTTCTGGCTTGGGCATTCTCTTTTTGTAGGCCACATCACAACAGCATGTTGTGCTGTGCATGTGATGCATTTCAATTTTTGTTTACACTTACTTGGGCCAAACTTACTATCACTGAATTCAGTAAGTTCTCCAGCAATAAATAGAGTAACAAATTGAAAAAGATTTGCAGCTGTTTTACTTTGCTAATATGCTGATTTGCATAACACAGATCAGAGCTGTGTGGAGGTTAACGAAAAAATTTGGACAACGCAGCGAGCCATGGAAATAAAAATGATAGGTGTAACGTTAAGAGACCGGAAGCGGGCAGAGTGGGTGAGGGAACAAACGAGGGTTAATGACATCCTAGTCGAAATCAAGAGGAAGAAATGGGCTTGGGCAGGGCATGTAATGCGAAGGCAAAATAACCGCTGGTCCTTAAGGGTAACGGAGTGGATTCCAAGAGATAGTAAGCGTAGCAGGGGGCGGCAGAAACTTAGTTGGGTGGATGATATTAAGAAGTTTGCAGGCAAAGGGTGGATGCAGCTGACAAAGGACAGGGTTAATTGTAGAGACAGGGGAGAGGCTTTTGCCCTGCAGTGGATGTAGTAAGGCTGATGATGATAGTGATGATGATAGATGCATGTGCTTTATATTTGCCTTATACGTATATTTGTATTAAAATTTACTCAACAGGGACAGTCAAGTACCCTACCAGTGCCACTGCCTTTCCCGACAGAACCAAGGACTCTGTAATGAGTGACATGAAGAAAGCGCATGACAGTGGTATACATAAGCGTGGTGTGAAGGGACCATCTCCACTAATTAATTTGCCAGCATTCGACATTGTGTGGAGCTTCAGCCCCGATTACATGCATTGTGTGCTGCTTGGTGTGACACGCCAGGTTATGGAGTTGTGGCTTTCCAGTGTTGGTGCACCATACTACATTGGATCGCCACAACTCCTGCAAGAGATTGATGAGCGGTTGTGTCGCATCAAGCCGCCACAGTGCATTGCACGCCTGCCACGATCAGTGCAACTGAGAAAATATTGGAAAGCGGTCGAATGGCAGCAGTGGCTCCTGTATTTCAGCCTTGTATGCCTAGATGGCATATTGCCAGAGCGCTACCTCACCCACTTATGTCTTTTAGTGAAGGGTACCTTTCTACTACTTCAAGACCGTGTATCAAGCAGTGACATTGCCACGAGCACTGACTGCCTAGTGCAGTTTGTTGTTGGCATGCAGTTTCTCTATGCTGAGAAAGACATGACGTCAAATGTTCACCAACTCCTCCACATCCCAAAAAGTGTTGTGCTCCAGGGGCCACTTTGGGCACATTCTTGTTTCTGCTTTAAGGCAAGCATGGGCAGGTTGAAGGGCCTTATTACGTCAGCAAAGGGTGTGCCTCATCAGATTATGACACGGGTGATGATGGCACACACACTGAATGCTTGCAAGGCAGTTGCAAGCTCGCATGTTCAGACCTTCCTCAAATGTGGCATGCCTAAGGAGGAACCTGTAGCCCTTCTTGGGAAGCCAAGATTGGTAGAAGGCCCTCTCCGTACACTGATTGAGAAACAGGTTCCTGATCAGATCAATGGCCCTGTTGTGGAGTATGACAAAGTACGCATCTCTGGCCACATATTCCACAGCGAGCAGTACAGCAGGCCAGAAAAAACTGACTGCACAGCAGTAAGACTGCCAAACAATGTATGTGGGAAAATTAAAAACATTGTGTCCTTTGGTTGCAGTGGCACAGAAAAGGCCTTCACAGTTTTCAGAAATTGTTTAGCAACTACTTCATTTGGCACTACTCACATTACAAAGCTTGAGAGGTGGTGCTCACTGAAAATCATTGAAATCGATGCAAGTGCAGTGCCATGCTTGTGGGTACAGTGTCATAGCAATTTTTTTTTGTAATCTTGTGAATCGTTTCAGATCTTGAGTTGCTTTCAGAGTTATTGTTGACATTAAAGTATCATCACATAAAGGGCAGTCAACTGCTTTGTGTAACTTATAAGGGGGAATCTGATTGCATGGGTTTTCTGTGTTCGGTTTACATTAGGTAAATAATTCTAATAAATCTTAATCTATTTTTGCTAGCATCCTATATGAGCCATAGTGCCCATAAGTAATGGGCTCGGTGCGTTGGCTTCCACATTTGGTCCTTTTTGTTTCTTGTTAATGGTACTGAAAAATGTGAAAACTAGTTCTGTGTTCATGGCTTTCATGTTTCTGTGTTGATTTGCACCATGTTGACTTGGTCATAATTGAACAAATCATAATTTATCTTAAGGTACCTGCCGCCTGCTGTTGTATGCATATTTTTTTTCATGATTTATTGATGCTGTGCCTGCTTCACTTTCTGAAATGTTTGTTTGATTTTTTGGAGTTTAACGTCCCAAAGTGACTCGGGCTATGAAGGCGGCTGTAGTGGAGGGCTGCGGATAATTTCGACCACCTGGGGTTCTTTAACGTGCACTGACATCACACAGCACATGGGCCCAGGTGCAGTGGTCGCATTTCGATGGAGGCGAAATGCTAGAGACCCGTGTATTGTGCAATGTCGGTGCACGTTAAAGAACCCCAGGTTGTCGAAATTATCCGGAGCCGTTCACTATGGCGTCCCTCACAGCCTGAGTCGTGTTGGGATGCTAAACCCTATAAAACCTGTACCTGAAATCCTTTGTATATTAAAACTTTTGATTCAGCACTGGTGCACGTAGTTTATTATTCACTTTTTTCCAGCTTCGCATCATACTCTCCTGCTCCTGTGATCAGTGCACTGGCTGCCTGCGTGCAATTTTGACCTCATTGCAAGGTCGGTCAAATCCTACAAATTTGTATGGCTTTAGTGCCCTACTAGAAATTACTGAATTTTTTTTTCTGGTTTTGGGGGGAAGGCAGTTAAAAACTATTGCTCTTGTAATGAAAGCTGGTTCACTTTTCGCTGGAACATTTATTTCCACGTGAATTAAACTGAACTGCAAGTTATACCTGTCTCAGTTGGCTGCATGCCAAGTCTGCTATCCTATCAGTGTATAATTTACTGATGACAGTAAATCATAACAGATAGGTTATGATTTAGGATTTCTACCCGATAACTGAATGCACACCTAGGGGCTGGTCCTCTCATTAGGTGTAGCCTCCTACATGGCTCTTGATTGATGCCGACTCAATGCTAAATACATCCTTAACCAGAACTACGTTTCAGTAATTCAAGATATTAAACTTGACACTTCCAGTTCAATTAAACCAACTGGAACCAGTTGGCTGAGAACTGGGCCAGTTGGCTCCCAGCTGGGCCAGTTGGCTCCCAGCCGGGAACCAGTTGACTTCAACTGGTCAGCCAGGTGGCTTCTAACTGGAACCATTTGGATTGTAACTGGCCCAACTGAAACCAGTTGGGTTTTCAACTGGTCCAGTTAAAACCAGTTGGATTTTCAACTGGTCCCAGTTAAACATTTTCATCTGGGGGCCCCTCCCTAAAAAATGAAAAAGGGTGCTCTTCCGACGGTACGTTTGTACGCTGTAATATTTGCGAGTCCAACTACGTGTGAAATTCAGAGATAAATAATTAACGCCAAAGCATTCGGTTGAATGCGAGGCGCCAGGGCGCGGGCAAACAGTAATCGTCTTCAGATATCCACTGGTGCCACGCCCTGAGGGCCACTGCTCGGCGAATACCATTCATGGCCACGTTCACATCCAACAAGCTTGTCACAAACATCACACAGGTGATGATGCAGCAGCAGTTCATCATTGCTGTTGGCCAGTGCTGAATTTTTTGGCGTGGTAAACGGAATCATCCACCGAAACGCGCGTCGACTGTTACTCGCCAGATTCTTGCAGTCCCACGAGGGAGAGCAGCTTTTCCGTCGGCTTCAAGTCTCCTCTTTCGTGCAGGGCCACTGGCATTGTAACGCACATTCTGCATGATCGTTTTACTACGCACCGATGCCGCACGGGACAGCGAGCTGTTGTATGTACACTCCAATGCAGCGTTCCGGCCACACACATACACACACACATACTAAAGACACACAACGCGCAGGACGCACGCAGCGGACACGGAAGAACAAAAACCCATTCCATAGCGCCTGTGCATTCAACTCCACACTGCGCTAACTGCGCACATGTTTCCGACTGCGGGCTCGGCTAGCGCTTCGACTTCGCCATGGCTAGCCATGGCCAAGCTGCGCTGCCGCTGGTGGTAATAACGTTCATGCAACGAAAAGAAAAAACAATATATCAAACGATTCAGGTTGTCAGCTAAAAAAGCTACCGAAAATTAAATACATCTTATATGTTTTTGCCGTTGTGCGCCTTTGCGACATCAGCGACGTGAGCTTGAGCGCGAATACGCGAATGGCGCTATGAATTTCCCGTGTAGCTCCGTAAATTGCAAATGGCGTGGCTGCGCCGCTAACTTTTAGACATGCTTGCAGAGGTAGTCGGTGCGAACAGTTGGAAGTTCAATCGACTGGAATTGCTCAAGGAAAGTCAGCGGCACTGCATTTTTATTGTTTCTGTGCATTGCGAGTGACTTTGGCGGCAGCCACTCGGCAACGTCTCCGGTTTGGCGAACTTGTGAGAAGGTAAGCCTTTTGTTCTCAAATTTTGAAAGCGGTTTTTTGTTTGTATTGTAACCCTGCGTCTCGTCGCACGTTAAGTTCACGATAACATCAGTACAACGTGCATGCGCTTTCTGTCTCTATTTAGAGTAATATTGGTCGATCAGCGTAAACTTTTGGGTTCAATTAAGCACGAACTGTCCATGTTGGTACTGCGTGTCGAATTTGTTTTGAGATGATTCTGAGCGGGAGATGGTGTTCTGATAATTTGTGTACTACCAGATATAGTCTAGAGATTTGAAACCATTTATCACACTGAAACAAAGTTGGAAAACTGTTTTGTGTTCATGCATCTCCTGTCCTTAAACTTGACTTTTCGGCAATCATTCGCATGGATCCTTTGGATCTGGAAAATTGACTACTGTTGCTAGGGGTGCCTGGTAGCAGAGCTCCTGGGGACGCCCAGTGGGTCATTTGTTTGTCCAAGTGCCCAGTACCAAAGGTACCATTCCTGACATTTTTTCCCAGTCCGTTAACCTCATATTCCTTGCAAAGATTACAGTATGTAATCAGGTAGTAAAAAAATTGGTAACTTCTGCATATTTCAGAACAGTTCAAAGAAATGCACATGCAGCATCAGTATTCTCTCGGTAGAATTTCTGAGACCTGGATTCATTTCTTCTAGGACTGTGGCAAGCAGTGGGTCAACTGTACATAAATTTATTTTCCTCTGGTGCAAAGTAAAGAGTGCGAATGTCATAAGACAAGTCTCTAGTCTGTTTCATTCTCACTGCATTTGGCCAAATGCATAATATGAAATGCTGTATGTTTTATGCCCTAGTTTCCTTTACTTTGAGCAGTAGATATTGACAGTGAATAGCAAGGCAACTCCACTCGCTGACGGTTTTGCCTTCGGCAGCAAAACGGGGAATACCTTACCCCATGTGTTATCTCGACAGACTCAAAACTGCGATGGACAGCTGCGTCCACAGCTGCTATCACCTCCCAAGTGCATGCGCTCGTAAGACACATAATAACTCTGGATTGCCATTAACATAGAAGGGGGAGGAGTATAGCAGCCAAGGTTCCGAGAAGTGATGTCAGGAGGTGCAGGTTGTAAGGTTAAAGTATAACGATAAATTAAAGAAAGCAGGAAAGGAGGGGGAAATTATGGGTTGGGAAACCTCTCACCATGTGCAAGGCCTTTTCAAATAATTATGCCAATTCCGGAATGTACAGAGCTGGCCACATTTAGTGCAAACATGTGAGCGCATGGCCGCACTCTTTAGAGGTCCACTGTGTGCGGCGCAGCCACTCATCGCTGCAAAATGGCGCAAGAGGAGATGCACCTGGATGTGGTGCTTCGTGTCATGTTACACTTCGATGTGTGGCAATGTCAGACACAGTGGCCCAAAGAGCACAGCCATGTGCTCGCGTGTTCGCACTGAGTGGACAACCCTGTACTTGATTCTAAATTTCCTCTGTATATGTTGACCCCAGACGAAAACAAGTTGTCTTGTCGAAACGGCAAGCACCCTGAGATTTTTCCTTCCCTTGTTCACTTTTTGAGTGTCAAGAAACCATCTGCCTACTCTCTCTGTACCATGCACTCCACATCTTGTACGGTTATCTTTGTATGTATACACCAGTGATAAATCATGAAGGAATTCAAGGGATTTGTATTTGTATTGCTTAACACTTACTTTAAAGCTATATCATGAGGGTATAGTTGAAAATGTGCTATGGGGGCTTGGTTGTGTGTCGTGACTGGTTTCTCTTTATCAGGGCTACTTGACAGCCACCATGAAACGCAGGCTTTTGAAAAGTCGTTCCTCAAATAAAAGAGCGTTTCCACTGTTACAATGGAAATGTTATTTGCTAAAAACTTCAATCATTGCAGTTCAGGGATTGATATTTTTCAAATAACTAACCTGAAGTTCAAAACCTGCAGAAGGAACTATGTAACTTCTTTCCTGCCTTAAAAACCCAGTACTTATTTGCCAGTTTCAGCAAGCAGAGGTCTGTTTCATGGCACATACTTTCCACTACCTTGCATGAAAATTGTGCAATACAGGCCCACCATAAAACTAGGGGCACAGTATACTGCTTGTATGCAACTACTTTGGCGTTAGAGCATGCATAGCATGGTCTTAAAGGTATTCTTTTCATTTGCAACTGGTTCATAAAAGGCCTATTCTGGCAAAAGGCATTTAGCAAAATTATCTTGCTCTGAATGCTTCTAAGGATAACTTTAGTTCATTCAGGAAAATATATATTGACAATATCTCTTAAAGGCATGATTGTCCATATTAGCTCTTGTTACCTCACAGTATTTAGTTTTGTGCCTCCAGCATCACTGACTTGCATCATATGTTAAATAGAGTAGTAAACAGCTCGCTGTTAGTTTAAACCACAACTCAGGATGGGGCTGTGCACTTTTTGTTGTGTTACATGAAACATACTTATGTATGAAACAATTTCTTTCAGCTGCACCTCACATGATTCAAATTCCACCAGAAGAAAGGCTGCAACACAACATTGCTCACTAGCTGTTGCTTTCCCAGCACATAACATGCCATAACAGCACATAGCATGTAAGATGTGAACAAAAACAGTGCATGTATATGTTCCACACATGCATTTTGTGTACTACCAACACTATGATATGATTAACTATGTCATGTAAGAGAGAGCACACAAATCTTTTTTTGTATATATTGCAGCATGGTTATTTCAAGTTTTAAACTGGCCATTGAAACGACCCATTGTATCACCGCTGGTTACCCGGTGGCACTGGGGATCGAACTCCGCACCTCCTGCTTGCGAGGCAGATGCTCGGACCACTAGGCCACTCCTGCGGTCGCCCCACTGATGTTGCTTACACCAGGTGCTGTTAAAGCCCCGGTATGTATGTTAAATGCATTTTAGAAAACCATTCACTTCCAAAGTACCATTTCATCTTTATAGCAAAACCACAGTTCGCCTAGCTAGACAAACCTGCTGCATACAAGCCAGCAGAAGGGTTGCACGTACATGCTTCGTTAGGAAAACATAAAAATCAAGCAGAGCCTGCCCTTCATGGTGCTTTATACCCTGATTTTGAGCAATGATCAAGATAGGCAGATGGTCATTTCATTGAACACTTGCATGATACATTCGTAGAATCGAAAAGACAAGTACTATTGCAAAATCTTCAAACAGTGTTTATTCTCAGAGAAAACATATCATGAAAAAAGTGTTGGATTAGTTATGGTGTACCTTGTATGGGGAAAGGGGCTCCCACTTTGTGAAAGGCTTAATTTTGGAATAACGTCAGCGTTTAGACTAGTTGGGTTACCATGTTTAGATAGTGGATGTGCTCAAGAAGACACTGGAAGTAAGCGCACTGTGTGGAAATCTCGTTCTGTATCCTTGTCTTTTTGAGCGCTTTCACGATCTAAACTTTATTTTGCAAGAGAGCAAGGAAAACAAATATTGAAATTCTGATAATTAAGGATAAAAGATCATGTTTCATTGTGTTGCTTAAAGTGTACATTGTATCGCTATTGCTGTATTGCAGCACTTCTGTCGTGGCCTTGCATTGCAGCCTCTTGACTTTTGTTTATATAATAGGCAGTCCTTTTTTTCATTCGATTGCAACACTTTAGGAGTTACTACAGACTTGCGTGGTGGCGAACTCTCAAATTAACGGTTTGCATTATTACGCCAGCATAACTTGCTAAGTGTTTCACTGCAGTCTTGTTACTAGAACAGCCTCTTGAAAGTATTCAGCCTGGTGGTCATTGAGGGTTACTGTTCACATATCAAAATGCCGGATCAGCTGTATACTCTTTACAGCTACCAGACCTATGGTACATTTCATGACATGCTGGCTGCAGAGTGCTGGAGCACCAGACTGGGGATTTGGATGAAACAATTTTCAAATGTGTGCTCGGTATCACGCTGTTTTGTTCCAGTTGTGGAGAGCTTTTCTTTTCATATTTGTTCTGTCAAACATTTAAATTTTGGGCAATATGTTGTTCCCTTTATCTTGTGTTCTCTTTGTTGTTGAGGTTTAGTATTTTTGGCACAAGCACTCCACTCTATTACTTTTCAGTATAATTTAAAATTTGTAGGGCACGTCATGAAGAATAAAACTTCTACTTGAATAATCTGCATGTGTTTATGTTCTCATTGTTGATATAAAAACTTAGTTGAGACAGCTTGTATTTTAGCTCTGGCTAGAATTTTTAGGAGAGCCTTGGTAACATAATCACATGACCAACACAAACTCGGTATTATTGTTTGCAATGAAAAACAGTTTTAAAATAGTTATTAACAGCTGTCAGTGTAGGACTGGCCTAAAATGTTTTGTGCTCTATGTAGCTCTTCTCTGAGGCAGGATTAATTCATCTGCACCTGCAGCCTGATACCGCCAAGATACCAATTCTTGGGTGAACTTATGATTTTTTCACTGAGCAAACTTGCATCATCTTGAAGCATGGAACTTGAGCTGACTCTTAACAGCTCTAGTGTAGCGAATTTCATTATCCTCATTGCTTAGTTTACATTCACCTCAGGACAATGGCCTTTTCCAGTTTAATTATCTGTGTCTTGCACCAGCTACATGCCACACTATCAGAAATCGCCTAATCTTATCTAGTGAGCTTATAATCAGCTATCTCCTGCTATATTTTCCTTAGGGTGAAATTCATTTTGTTGCGATACAATGCACAAGCTGTTTCCTGGCGTGGTGCTCAGCTTATCTGGAATGAAATACTTGGGAAATGGGTCTCTGATTTCACCTTGAGTAGACGAAATTAACTTGTGCTAAGGCACTCTTTGGCCACAGATGCCCTTGTGCCATTAAAATCCATCAAATTCATTCTGTTACCCTAAGATACCATTGGTGGTTCATTCTCTGCATTGTATGCCCTGGCCAGATCCATTTTCTTTTAATTTCTGCCAGAATATTAACAGCTTCCTTGTTCATCCCTGTTATGGTTTCACTCGGTCAGTTGTTCTATTAATAATTATAATCACTTTATTGAAAACATATTTTGGGCTAAATGGCATCAAGTTTGCCACTCTGCACAATGATATATATGTTTGGTCTTGTATGTCTTTACTTGTGTGGTAATGTTTATTTTGTGCTCACTGTCTAAACAACCTTATTTGCCTATGATATCCTAAGCCCTTGTATACCTATTTTCCTTCCCCCTGGCTCTCTCTTTTCAGTCATTCCTCCTCTTTCCTTTACACCGGCCATTGGTCACAAGGCTGCTGTGGGAACGACAGTCAGCACTGGGCCCTTTTTTGTTCATGGAACCTGCACTGCTACTATTAGCACATAGTACGTTATCAGTATTTTTGTGATACTGCATTTATTGTTATTTATGAAGTAGTTGGCTAAGGCAATGGTAGCAGTGTTGGATATTGCAATATATTAAGCATATATCTCACTTGCAATATATCAGTGTGCTCACTATTACACTACCCTCTATTTCTTTCAGTTCAGTTATTTGGCTATAGATATATTGTGCTGCTTTCCTAGTTTAGTCCACTCAAACTAAAACTTTGCTCTTTGTGTCACAGGTAGAATCTACAATGATTGCTGCTCTGTGTCTTGTAAGCAGGAGGCAGTGTTCAATGGAGCCATGAACTTTCCTTGGAATTGAAAAGCCTTTGCCGTATTATGCGCTGAACCACGAGTGTGAAGAGGAAAATGTCATGCCTTGGATTTCTGCAGAGGTGAGCCATTGCGGTGAATCCACCAGCGCGAAAGACAGGGATGAGAAAGGAGACAAGACAGGTGTTGACTCGCGACTAAAGTTTATTGGCGTGAACAGGGAATATATAAAAAGCCAAGCAATACCATAAACCATGTAGTTACAGATAAGCATACAGGACAACATGAGTCAAAAATCGCCCTCAACATTTCCCTGATCGAGGTAGTCTAACTCATTGTGTGTTAACACGATAGACAAAACACACATTCTTCACGGAGTCATAAGATGTGTCTAGCCTCGATAATCTCCCATTTAATCTCTCTGAATTTACTGCCAAAATGCGTGTTGCCAAAAGGAAAGGGTAGCAGACTTCACATCCCGTGCAGTGTAGAGCAGAGTTACCCCAACCACCTAGCCAAGCCCCTACCCTCTTGTGTTCCTGTAGTCTTACATTCATACACCTTCCAGTTGCACCTACGTAAACCAGACTACAAGATGTCAAACTGATAGCTTACAAAACATTCATCCGCCCATCCTTGGAGTACGCTTGTGTCGTCTGGAGCCCGCACCAAAAAGTTCTAAAAGATAAACTGGAACGAATCCAAAGAATGGCTGCTCGGTTTATATCGTCAAGATACAGAAGAAGGGACTCAGTGACGGAAATGCTGAACTCATGTGGGCTCGAGTCACTGGAAAATCGAAGGAAAAAATCAAGACTAAAACTTTTCTTTCAAATAATTCAAGGGCACTTCAAGATAAAATCAGATAGATATGTTCAGCCTCCGGGAAGACGGAGCGCGAGAACAAGCCACACTCGATCGATCAAGCCTTACGACTCACGTATTGATGTTTTTCGTTACTCTTTTTTTCCTGATGTCATCGAAATCTGGAATGCTTTGCCTGTTGAAGTTGTCGAACAATCGGAAGTGCACAAATTCGAACGTTCTATCGATATTTTGTGTCGGGGGCACCCAACTTGATGTTATGAGACATGAATTTTTTCTGTTGTACATTGCATTGTATTCCCTCCCTGTAACGACCCTCAAGCGAGGGTCAACAGTATCAATAAATAAAAAAAATAATATTTGATACCACATTCATTTTACAAGGTACATATACATTTCACTCTACACGTGTACTTTTCTCGAGCCACATTCACAGAATTATTCTTAAAATTTTACATGCTTTAGACAACGTATTAGGGGCCGAGAAAGCCACTTTTACATCATACCTTCTGGCCACATTTTTCAAATTGTGCGACAATATGTACATACGGTAACACAACTGGTCTTTTGGCATCTCGCTGGCTGGCCCCAGCCTGATTGTGCCGGTCACCGCAAAACTGTCTCAGCTTCTTTAACAATTTATCATATGTTCTTGCAGTAACAAGGTTTGGAAATCCTGCGTTCGTTAACCTTAAAATCTGCTCTTGGAAACTAGTCGTCATGCTGTGAAAGCATAATTTCATCAATTCTGAGCCCGCGCTAGAAAGTGCAATGCTATCTTTCACTAGCTTGGAATGGTCGACATGTAGCCAGGTAGCAGCTTAACACTCGCCAGCACACATGAAGTGTGCTGAACATCAAGGTAAGGTCCAGAAACCACAGCTCTTTTTCTTGGGACATTTGCTCTAAGGTAAACCTGAGATAAAGGCCTTGCTCCTTAAACAACTTGAGAAGATGTACAGGTCCCAAACTATCACAATCTTTATAAAAGACCAGAAAATCATCGACATAGCAAAAGATTTTTCCCCCAGCCCATGCACATTCTGGACAATTATTCTATCCACCCTACTCAAGAAAATATTGCTTAGCACAAGGTCAACCTTTGAACCACTACATATTCGAGACTTTAGAACACATACCGCACTGCGCTACTCTACAAACATGCTCTTCAAATAAATGCTATTCAATAACATGCTCTTCAGATAAATTTCAGAAAAGGATTCACGCAAAATTATCTCTGGTTATGTGCAAAAGCATCCGTCTACTTTGCATCTTGAAGATCCATTTCTTGTACTCAATTCGCAGTGTGGTTGAGTATCTTAAGAATGACAATCCAGCGGATTGTCTTGTGATTAGTGTCGATGTAGAACTATTTTATTCTATCCCGTATGAAGATCTTGTGAAAAGCTTATGAATGTGTATATCGGAGCACAACGATGAGCTCGTGTTTAGGAACGGGTGTGTAACATAAGTCTTTTGGCACTTGCCTCCTTTTATTTGAAGTGAAGAGCATGTTTTTGGAGTATGGCAGTGCGGCATATGTTCAAAAGTCTGCTAAATGTATCGATTCGAAGGTTGCCCCTGTGCTAAGCAATATTCTCTTAAGCAGGGTGGAAGGAATGGTTGCCAAGAAATTGCATGGGCTGGGGGAAATCTTTCGCTACGTCTATGATTTTCTGGTCTTTTACAAAGGTTGTGATAGTGTGGGACCTGTACATATTGTGAACTTGTTTAAGGAGCAAGGCCTTTGTCTTAAGTTTTCCTTGGGGAAAATGTCACAACAAAAAGAGCTGCGGTTTCTGAACCTTACCTTGATGTTCTGCACACGCCATGTGTGCTAGCGATATTCACCCAGGAGTGTTAAGCAGCTACTTGACTGTTGGTCGAACGATTCTATGCTAGTGAAAGATAGCATTGCGTCTTCAAGTCTAGGCTCGGTATTGGTGAAGCCATGCTTTTACAGCGTGACAACTGGTTTCCAAGAGAAGATTTTAAGGCTAATGAAAGCATGATTTCCCAACCATGCTATTGCAGAAGCGTGCGATAAATTGTTAAAGCTGAGCATATAAGATTGGGCAAGTTGGTCTGACATGCTAAAGATAAGAATGGCGCAGCATCAAGTAACGAGGACAACAGGAGAGCACAACCACGCACAAGTGCCATCCTTGGAGCGGATGCAGAATCTAAGAGCGTGTACTTGACGTTCAGCGTTGGCAGCCAAGGATCGGGCTCGTTCAATCTTTAGCGTTCAAGTCCGTGTTTCCTCGTTTCCTTGACTGTCAACGCTTAATGTCAAGCACGCGCTCTAGGGTTTTGTATCTGCTCCAGGGTTGGCACTTGTGCGTGGCTGTGCTGTCCTGCTTTCCTCGTTACTTGATGCTGTGCCATTCTTCCCTTTAGCATGTTAAAAGCTGAAACCCCTTCGCAGGGACTGGCATGATCAGGCTGGGGCCAGCCAGTGAGATGCCAAAAGACTGACTGTGTTACTGTACATACATAAATTGTTGTAAAATTTGAAAACTGTGGCCAGAAGGTATGACGCAAAAATGGTGTGTTCGGCCCCTAATAAGTTGTCTACAATCTGTAAAATTGTTAATAATTTTGTGAATTTCGTTAGGGAAAAGCACATGTGTCGAGTGAAATGTGGCAACATATATGTGCCTTGCAACCATTGCATGCATTGCATACCATTATCATGTGGTTGGGTTTATGTTGGTGAAACTGGAATGTGTATCAATGTAAGACTACAGGAGCATGAGAGGTATTTGGATATTGGTAGGGGTTGTAACTTATCTGCATATTACAAGGGATGTGAAGGCTGCTAGCCATTCCTTTCGGCAACACGCATTTTGGCACTACGTTCACAGCAGATTAACCAGAAAATTATCGAGGCTAGACACATCTTATGACTCGGTGACGAATGTGTGAGTGTGCTGCCCATAGCGTTAACATGCAGCGGGTTGGACTGTCTAGATGAGAGGAATGTTAAGGGCAATCTTTTACTTATGTTGTGATGTAGCTTATGTGTAATTGTGTAGTTTGTGGCGTGTGGCTTTTCTGTATACTCTCTGTTCACTTCAATAAACTTCAGTTGCGAGTCAGTGCCTGTTTTGTTTCTTTTCTCGTCCCTGTCTCGTGCTGATAGATTCAAGTACTTGTAGAGTAGATTCACTGAATTGTGTACTTGCAGAGGCTTGTGAAAAAATGAGAGGAATTTTCTTTCCTTTATGCGGAATGGAAGGTCGAAATTTTTTTACTTAAATGTTTGCAGCATTAAATTCTATTCGGAAAGGTAAAACCCACTTTATTGTACATTTTGTGTGCAATGGTGCCGGTGGCTGCATGCAACTGAAATCATTCGTCCACGTTATCTAGCTAGCGTCCTTCTTCCTTGTGCCACATTTTCTGAAATAATATTTTGTCAGATTTATTTCAATCAGAATTTCTAAGAACATATTGGTGATCACATAATGGTGATCACATAATTTGGTGATCACATATGACATAATTCAAAGCGTGATCATTGGTATTTTTAGTCTGGGGCAGTACAATGAGAAGTACATAGTATATAGTAAAATTAAATATGAGCAGTCTAACATAAACGAAACTACTTTTTTTTAAAGGAAAATTTTGCTACTGAATTGCTGGAGTGACATGGCATTATGAAGACGTGGACAGTGTGCTGTATTCATGATGGCACGAGAACTTGCGTACAGTGCTTCAGGTAACTGGTGAGTACCTTGGTGCTGTGCTTCTGCTAATGTAGCCAAATTATGTTTTTAATCTAAGAGTGTATCTGAAAACTTAAGCAAAAATTGAATAGTATTTAGATATTCTTGCACCAGATACCACTGTGAGAATTAGTTATTAATGATGTGTCTCACATGTACCCTTGTCTGCTGAATATAGTAAGCATGGCTTTCGAGCTGAGTGCCTCCAACGTATGAAAAAAAAATGGCCACTGGGCTGCTCCACGTAGCACATTCAGGCTTCATGGAGTGGAGAATGAAGGCAGTAAATAATTTAAGAGTAGAAAACACAGCACAAACCACAGGACCAGGAAACTGACAGAACACACCGACCCTGATGACACTCTGCATGAAGGGTGTTATAAAGTTGCCTGTCATGTAGTGCAAGATGGAGGTCGCACAGGACGGGTGTTAAATATGAGTTGATGCAGACACCTGTCATTACGTAGTACTCACTGTAGAACTCGAGCAAGAAGCAAAGGTAACAGCTGAGCATGGCCACTCTTGTGCTTTCCTCCGCAAGCAACTTAGAAATCTTTTATGCTTTCTCTTGACATATACATCATTGCTGCATGTGGCGAGGAAAAGTACATACCCTTGATGTCAAGTGACAGTGAACTCACAGGGCTGGTAACAGCTCACTGAGGTGTTGTGATATATCTACAGGGCACCTCATGAGAACAAACAGCCCTTGAAGGAATTCTCTCAAAGTTTTTTGCCACATGGACCTCTTCGTAATCAATGACTCTAAAAGGCAAGCCTTCCTTTAGTGTCACAAAAAAAGGCCTAGGACATGGGTCTTTTTGCTTCTCCATTAGTGCCAAAATGTTTGCTAGCGAGATCTTTTGCAGATATATAATTATTTCACAAAATGTCAAGAAGGAGACTGAAGCTGCACCAAGCAGTACCAGTAAAAAACTTATCACAGCTGTTCAAAAAGCAGAAAGACTCATGCCTTCATCCTTCTTTTGCATCAGACACATGAGGACACTTCGTCTTTCTGGGTCATCATTTTGAAAAGGGTCACATGGCAACGGCCTTTGGTTAAATTTCTGCCAAGAGCCCTTTTTTGAAACTTGAGCATCCGTTCCTTGTGAGGCACACTGCAGAGATATTGGAATGCCTTAGTGAGCTGCTTCCGGTACGTGTGACTGCATTTTCACTGACATCAGATATTAGTACATTTTCTTGCACATGCTGAGATAATGGAAGCTATGAGTGAAAACATGCGGTTTTGGAGAAGTGTGCTTCCTGGGGCCGTATTCCAAGTTTGTGTCATAATAAAAAGCGTCATAATCTGCCGCAACGGGCATGCCCGGGAACTGGATATAAACTGAATGCGGGACTTTCGCTTCGTCTTGTCTTGCCTATAACAAATTGGATGGACGATAAATTCGGCAAGCGTCTCCCACCTTTTTCAGATGTTACCAATGTTCCTTGCTCGCTAAGTTGTGCATTTAGTACTATGTACAGAAAGGCACCTGCATTGAATTGCATCTGGCCCCCATCCTGAGCTACTTTCTATTTGCACAAAATGATAAGCAACTGTAAACTATTTCGTGCGCACAGTGCCGCCCGGGAAAGCGCATTTTGTCTGCTTTTTTCTGGACCTGTGGTTTTTACTGTTTACTGTTATGAGAAATGAATTTTGGGCAATAAATTATAACGGGTTGGTTCTCGGTGAATGGCTTTTGAAAGCTTCTACGAAAGCCGA
Organism: Amblyomma americanum; assembly: GCF_052857255.1. Classification (NCBI taxonomy): domain Eukaryota; kingdom Metazoa; phylum Arthropoda; class Arachnida; order Ixodida; family Ixodidae; genus Amblyomma; species Amblyomma americanum. The sequence goes on along the minus strand of NC_135497.1, from coordinate 11,110,662 downwards.
TTGTTCAATAGCGGATGGTTGAAATGTATTTGTGAAATTTATATTTGGTGTTGTGTGACCACTAAATGAGGATTTTTTTATGCTTTTCAGATGGATCTGACAGCAATGTGCAGATGTACAATGTGTGTAGTTTCCCATGAAAATAAAACGTATGTACTTGTACTCACCCAAACACTTACCACTCTTTCATTCTAAGCTGCATTCTTTGTACGTATGCACTACATAATATGCGTAAAGGAAAGCCTTGTACATATTACTTATTTCTTTGGCACCTGGACGGCTATATCTGCAGTGAACATTGCGGGCAGAAGCTATACGAAGACGCATGTTCATGTACTACAGAAAGTACATAATTAAAATACAGATAATTTCCGCTCTAGATGAAATGACTTCCGAGTGAACGGAGGACGTATGCATACACATTGCGGAAACTTCAATAAGAACAAAACATAAGCATTCGTTATGAAAAAACGATTTCGGTCTCGTGCATAGCATGGCGTAACTTTCCGTTACCAAGAATGTGACAGTCGTCATACGGAGTCTCTGTTTCTGACATTTAGTCCGTACCTCATGTTGCGGAAAACCCTCCGGCAACGCATTACCAGCGGGTTTCTCTGTACTGCGGAGCAGTTTTTTTTTTTACAGTGTAGGTGAGTAGTTAAACGTGTCTGTTCGTTTAGCTAGCTTAACTTGTCATCTCTGTCTGCTGAAAGTGACGTGTTACTACTGAATGTAGCGGAATCGCTGCACATCGCGTTGCTGCGAACCGGCCTACAGTTCCAGGTCTTGTGCGCTGGAAGCAACGTTACGTTTCTACAATCAACCCTGCAAAACATTCTTGCAATGTCTGCCATTCGTGCTGCGAGTGCATGACAATATTTGCTCGACCATTTTGTCGCGTAAATAAAGCAGCTATGACGCAATATGCCTTTTTGCTGAAACAATGAGGCTTCGGCAGTTCGCGGACTACAGCCACTGGAAATATGAGTTTCTGCAGCGTCAGCTTAGGAGTATGGGTAATTAATCATGTGCTGTGTTATCCACGATGTGTCCTGCATGAGTAGCTGACAGTTATGAACTGATATTAAAAGCTGCAAGTCGTGTACATTCTTGCGAGCAATGCAGCCGGCCTGTTTTGCTGCCGAGTTGCGGCACGCAGCTCGGTTAAATTACGGCACAGAATTCTGCTGCAAACTCTATGCACAACAAGCGTTCCACAAAGAAAAGTGGACGTTGACGCATTTAACAACGTGCAAAGATCTTACAGATCACTAACAATAAAGGCCGGATACCTCACGGCGTGCCGTGACACTCCGCGAGCTGGCGTGAAACGACCGCAAACATGGCGCGTTTGCCGCGGCGACGCTCGCGCCGTCTGGTAGCGCGGCCTCAGTGAATACCTCCTATACTATCCTGAAGTTCAGGTGAATGAACGCAGTAACTTGCATGCTATTAAGTGCATTGAGTGGGAGTGCCTATCGACTCCCAGACTTCGCGTTTTACTACCGTGGCCCAATGCCTGTTAGCCAGTTTCCGAATGCGGCATTTATGCGCGAGAAACCTATCGAGGCTAATTTAATATTTTTTTATGCTACTACGCGGATCCAGCAGTGACGCAGCTGGTCAATATATGCTGCTTCTGCAGTGCACAGGCTTGAAGCAGCCGCCGGTAGCTGCGGCAGCTGCGGTAGGCACGGGCAAGCGGAACCTGTTTTGCCTACCATGCGAAAGTCGCTGCTAACGTCAGCGCCACCGCATCTTCGTGACGTCGCGGGGTGAAGGAGGTCCATAGCTCCTGCCTTGCAGCCTAGGTTATTTCCTACCGCCTAGGTTATTTCATACTACAGGTACTTACACAGTAAGTCTCTTCACCACGAAAGTTGTATTCGAAAGTGGAACAAGTTTCTCTCTCCCTCACCACGGCGTCTCTTGGTGGTATCCTGGTCACAGCAGCGGAACTGGCGGCTGGTGCTAGGCAATGGAGGATCCCTCTTTTTGGATTCAGTGACCGTGCTCATATCCGGCTGGATGTTCTCCAAGTAATTCTTGATAATCTCGTCCGTTACATTTTCTTTGTACTGCACGTAAGACACAGGCGAGGATAATGGACATAGGCTATAGCTCCTGCCTTGCAGCCTAGTTTATTTCCATGAAACCATGAAAAAAATTCTAGTGCCACATCAGGCCGTGACAGGAAAGACTCGGCTAAGCAGCTGAGGCTGCCGGTGAAGTTTTGAACGAATCAGAAGCACAGCTATTGCGCACTGGTGGCGGACGGCGTTAGTTTCAAGTCAACCATCCGTTGATTCTGGGAACTGAGCGACCCTCCCGATCTGTACATTTTGGGCAAAGGCTAGTGGCGCCGGAGACGCATGATGGAGGAACGGCGTCAGGCTCATTGCCTGTGGCAGCAGCTCCTCCTCCTTGGGGGCGTTGCCGCCACGCGGCTCGGCCTCGGCCCAGAAGCCGGGGGCCTCCTTCTTCGCCTTTTTGGGGGCGCATCCCGGCCACGGCGTGAACGTCCCACGCCGTATTCACGAGTGTCGAACTTCTTTCTTGCGGGGCTTCTCTGCACGTACTGCGTCAATGCGCGAGATAGCAGACGTTGGTTTGCGGGGAGCTTCAGCCTGCGTGGACTACACTGTAAACACGAATGCGCCTAATTGGAAGAAAAAAGGAAGTAAGCTGTCCCGTAGAGGGCGCTAGAGGACAGGTTAATCTAAGGTGCCTCGATGGGCCAGCGCCGCTTTCAGGGTGAAGACACTGCTCCCGGCGGGGCATGTTGGGTCTCACTCTCCTGTTCAGTTGCATTGAGCGCAATGCCGCTGCGCGTCGTTTCGAAGAAAAAACTGCATCTGCAGCGAGGAATTTAGAAAATTTGGTGTTCTACTTTGACAGAGTGGTACCAGAGATAGTTTAAACAGTGACTTTATCGGCAGGTAACCTGCCGATAAAGTCGGCGCCTTATGAACAGTCGCTGCACTCATGCGTGTTGGTTCTCTTCTGTAGCGTTTATTCTGCGTAGCGTTGCTTCATAACATCTTAAAAATTTCGTAGCATATTCCAGTGCAACCTTTTGACATGAATACTCTCCACTTCAATTACTTTTCCAACAATACAGGATTACTTATTTCGAGCTGCAGTTGCATATTGGCCATAGACTGCCATTCAGGCAGCTTTTCGTTTGCCATGAAATTAATGCGAGAAGGTGCGTTTCATGGCTGCTAATTTAAATAATTATGAGGATGCAAAGATAAGTAGTGCATTATCCCTCCGTGTCAAGCAGAAATTGTCCTGGAAAACAAGTGTTTCGCATGCCTTACCTCTGATAGTTTGAGGTTTACTGTTGTTCACGCAGTCTGGTTTGACCTGTGATTGGCAATATTTGCGGCGCGTGCTGTCATGAACAAAGCCAAATAGCCGGGTCATTTCAATAGTGCCGGCAGAACACTCAGGAATACAACAGGCCCTCATAACATGGTCTCTGATTGCTACATCACGCACACTACGAGCTCATCTCTGATTGCTACATCACACACACTACTAGCTCATTTGAAACAAAGGGGCGTGACCCGTTTTCGCATCGGTTTTGCAAGTTCTGTGCATTGTCAGCCGCCTTTCATCTTCCGATTAGAAGCACGTCGTCGTGTTTGCGCATCGCGGCCTTTCTTCTCCCGATTACAGCCGCCTCGGTACATATCGCACGTTCTGCACCATGCTGTCAAAAGTCGCATGTCTTGACCACCAGACCACAAGCGCTTGCACTGATGGCGTAGGCTAAGAAAGCTTAAAGACGAGTGCTAAAACCTGCCAGGCCACATCAAAAGTTGCCGAGCGGCTTTGGCTTCACAACCTGATCACAAAGGCGTTTTGCAATAAGGCAGCCGTATTATTTATGCGCTCTTGCGGGTAAGCGAGTATGCGAAGCTCTCTTCGCAACTTTTTGTTCAGTTTATTATTTGTTTTATCTTAATGCCATGAAGGCAGGAAGGCTCTCCTCTCTTCTTTGCGCCAGCTCTCTACGAATATCCTTCCGCCAAACCTATCTTCTGTGCGTCATGAAGCAAAGAAGCCGTGGCTGCGTGACGCAAACGCAAGACGGCTTTCTTTCTGCATTAACGGTTTATTTTCCTTCCTTTTCATATCACTTTTAAAAAAATCACAACTGGGGGAAAAAAAGTCTTGTTTCATTGCCCTTGTGCAGCCACGTCAGTAAAATTTGTCACGCGTGTTTCTGGGCAACCATATCCTATGGTTTATTTTTTTTGCCTCTTTCGATGGCAGCAGCAGCAGCACCAGCCGAGATGGGCGAAACGCAAAGGCGCAAACGCCCCCAAGTTGTCAAAATTATTGGGGAGGCCTCCACTACAGCACCTCTTTCTCTCTTCTTTTACTCCCACCTTCCTCTCTTCGCGTACGGCAGATATGTGAGACAGTTACTGCGCCCTTTCCTTTCCTCAAAAACCAATTTTCAATTTTTTCCTTTGTTGGCTCCGGCTCCTCTTTCTTAGTTTACCCTGGCAGGGACAATGGTACTGAAAATAAATAGATGTCACTGGCTGATTTGGTGAGGCTTCTTTTTGCATCAGCCGCATTTTGATGATTTTTCTTCATGTTTTGAATGGAAGCAAACAGAACTTGTTTAGTAAAATTTGTCCTCGAATAAAGCGACTTAATCACTACGAATTAGGAAGATGTCATCGCATCGCATCATCAGCCTATGTGTAGTCAACACCATCCAAAGGGAAACACAACCATTTGCATTGTTTTGTTGCGGTACAAGCCACTAAAGAAGGCAGTTCAGAAAATATGACCATTTGTCTTCAGTTGTGTCCTCAGCTTTCTACTCCAGAGCAGTGAGGTGAGAGATTACTTGGAAGAGAAATTTGACATTATTACGTGAAATGTTCCACATACGGTCCAGCAACAAGACAAAGGTACTTAAGAAAATGTTGGAAACTGAATGTTGAGTACGCAAAAATATATTTGGCAGGACATGCATGCTCCGCGATGCTTGTATACAAGGGAAACTTGGGGCCTTGGGAACAGTTTTTACGTTCAAAACAACGAAGGCAGCATAAATATATATAATTCGGTAACCATAATATAGTCTTTAATATCCTATCAAGGAAAAGCAAATAACTTCTGTCCTTTTAAAATGCAGCCGTTGACTTAAAAACACAGCAGTCCGTCATAACTTTTCATTTGTCGTGTAGTCAGAGCGAATGCATCATGCATAAAATACTCTCAAAACTGCAAAAACACTACTACCACGAGTGAAACAAATATGTACTGTCTATTTCCAGATCAGTAGCATTATTACAGTCGCCACGCGACCGCACAGAAACCGTGCCAGACGCATAGCGCACTGCACGCAACTGACGCGTGAGACCCAACATGCCGCTGCGAGGGGGAAACGGCGGCGCGGGTAGTACAAGGGGTGTCCCCACCCTGAAAGCGGAGGCGAGTGGGCATCCAGGCACCCTAGTTTACTCTCTCTTTACTCCGCTTTTGTTTTGAGTGTAGCTTTGCTCATCTGTTTGAATGTCTATTTCGTCATTTACGATTACGAGAGGCGTGGATTTCATGAAAATAACGACAAAGCCCGTCTCGTTACATACAATTTTCTGAAGTAATGAGTAAAAGCGGAGGATGGGAAGGGAGGAATGCCGAAGCCTCTTTCGAATGGGCTCAATAAAAGAAAAGCAGTGATTGTCCTTTTCAATCTCAAACGCCTGTAAATTACAGCGCAATTAGGACATTACAGAAAAAAAGTAATACCGCACGAAGTTTTGTGGGAGAAATTTTCTTTTCTATTTTTCCACTTCTGCCTTGTCGAGAGATCAGGTTTGAATCTGTATCTACTTAGTGAACATTTCAAACAATTTACAGTAGCCAGAACGATTCTGGTTTTGTCATAACCTTCTTGAAAGAGGCGTGGTAATGGAATAAGATGATGACTGCTTCGAATTTTATTGCTTTTTCACTTTCAGATTTTTTTTTTTCCGCTGAACCGTCACGTGTAGAAGGGGTATTTCTTTCATTTCCTTACGAGGGTCAGGTGTATCGGATGCTATTGCGGCGAACTATTGCAACGAAAAAGCAAAAACCACGCTTTCAGCAATGAACGAAGCGAGGAGGACATTGTCAACGCCACAGCAGCCCGCCATGCAATAAGCGCTAAGACACACACAATGCCACAAATTGCAACACAGTACCATATATCACCACAATATATTATTCCGCGCCCTGTGCAGGAGGGAACCTGTGCCGAAGTTTCCTCTCCATGCTGAAACCGTTTCTTCGTCTATATCGAAGCAAAGCTCGCCGCGTATGGAGCACCCCGAGACAAAGAACTCAACGAATAAGACACGTGTCACTAGGTCACTTGCTTCTATTCATTGTGACCCGATAGGGCCGTATGAGTAGATTTTCGTAGACCAGTGGACAGACGCGTACGGCATGTTGACAGCGCAGATTCCCCAATAATGCCCAACAATTTTGGACAAAAACGCTACTGATTCATTCGTGCAGCAAACGTCTCCGTCCCGCCATCATTTCTGTTTCCCATGAGTTGTTATTGGGAAATTAGTGCTATGAGACTGTTGCCGTCATCCCTCGGACGGCGTCCCTAGAACCCACACCGAGGTATCGTCTAGCTGGAGTGCAAAGTTTATTTTTTTGTGTCTCCATGCATGATTTCGTGTATCATTTTATGCTCTCGTTACTTTGTTTTGAAGCACCTATTTTTTTTTACCTTCCTATCCATCAAATCATTCACTTCCTCGCCATATACAATATACCCCCCTTATTTCCGGCCCATGACCTGTGGACAGGACTTCATTTGTAATTTTCCAACGAAATAACAGCCTGCTATTTTTGGTATAATTTTCAGACATGCGAATAGACGTAGCTTTCAACAATAGGTTACATGTTATTAATAATTGATGAAGACCACTGATCAGAGCGTTGAGGCATCGAACCCTCGTGCATAAATTGCGCACGTGCACCTGTTTGGTAGCTGCGAATGACTTGCATAGACGGAGAGGGTCTTGCTCTCATGAAAGGACTCTGTCAGGAAAAGTCAGCTCTCAGGGATAGGCGCCCTTGGCCTCAATGTTTCTCGTAGTGCAACGAATTTAATGAATCTTTTGTTTTTTATTTCATGATCACTTATAAACGGAGAAACAAATTCTGGCGTCCAATATAGCCAAACGGACCGAAGGGCTGGCCGTGCACATATACCGGGTGTTTCACCTAAGATGTTCTGCACTTTTTAAAAAAAATAGGTCTTTTGAGTTAGTAGAGCGCTTTCCCACCATTGTATTGTAAGCGGCCTAGCGCATTTGACACATGAGGCGCTACTTAGTAGGCTGGTTAATTAATACTAAATAGTTAGTTTTCTAACTTTTTTTGCTAGTCTTCTGATTTACTGAGAAGCTTTTAGCTCAGAATGAGTAAAATATATATCGGTTTTATAATTTCCAAACCGCAGTTACCCACGGCGCTGTCGCCCAAAAAGTACTGCCGACATCGCAACAAAACACATCAGCTTTCGAGAAGGTTGCACGCAATGGAAACCCTCCAGTACGTGCACCTTTTAGGAATGGGCAAAATGTTTTGGAATGGGCAAAAAGTGTGGCTTTGCTGCACAACTTGGATGCCGCACAACTTGGATGCTTTCTGCGCCAACTTGGCAGGTCTGTTCGCAACTCCAGGTACTTACACAGTAACTCTCATCACCACGAAAGTTGTGTTCGAGATTGGAACAAGTCTCTCTCTCTCTCCCTCACCATGGAGTCTCTTGGTGGTATCCAGGTCACAGCAGCGGAACTGGCGGCTGGTGCTAGGCAATGAAGGATCCATCTCTTTGGATTCGATGACCGTGCTCATATCCGGCTGGATGTTCTCCAAGTAATTCTTGATAATCTCGTCCCTTACTTTTTCTTTGTACTGCACGTAAGACACAGGCGAGGATAATAGACATAGGCTATGGCTCCTGCCTTGCAGCCTAGGTTATTTCCTACCGCCTAAGTTATTTCATACTACAGGTGCTTACACAGTAAGTCTCTTCACCACGAAAGTTGTATTCGAAAGTGGAACAAGTTTCTCTCTCCCTCACCACGGCGTCTCTTGGTGGTATCCGGGTCACAGCAGCGGAACTGGCGGCTGGTGCTAGGCAATGGAGGATCCCTCTTTTTGGATTCAGTGACCGTGCTCATATCCGGCTGGATGTTCTCCAAGTAATTCTTGATAATCTCGTCCCTTACATTTTCTTTGTACTGCAAGTAAGACACAGGCGAGAATAATGGACATAGGCTATAGCTCCTGCCTTGCAGCCTAGTTTTTTTCCATGAAACCATGAAAAAAATTCTAGCGCCACATCAGGCCGTGACAGGAAAGACTCGGCTAAGCAGCTGAGGCTGCCGGTGAAGTTTTGAACGAATCAGAAGCACAGCTATTGCGCACTGGTGGCGGACGGCGTTAGTTTGAAGTCAACCATCCGTTGATTCTGGGAACTGAGCGACCCTCCCGATCTGTACATTTTGGGCAAAGGCTAGTGGCGCCGGACGCATGATGGAGGAACGGCGTCAGGCTCATCGCCTGTGGCGGCAGCTGCTCTGCCTTGGGGGCGTTGCCGCCACGGGGCTGGGCCGCGGCCCAGAAGCCGGGGGCCTCCTTATTCGCCTTTTTGGGGGCGCATCCCGGCCACGGCGTGAACGTCCCTCGCCGTATTCACGAGTGTCGAACTTGGCTTCTTTCTTGCGGGGCTTCTCTGCACGTACTGCGTCAATGCGCGGGATAGCAGACGTTGGTTTGCGGGGAGCTTCAGCCTGCGTGGACTACACCGTAAACACGAATGCGCCTAAGTTGGACGAAAAAAAGGAAGTGAGCTGTCCCGTAGAGGGCGCTAGAGGACAGGTTTCTCTAAGGTGCCTCGATGGGCCAGCGCCGCTTTCAGGGTGAAGACACTGCTCCCGGCGGGGGCATGTTGGGTCTCACTCTCCTGTTCAGTTGCATTGAGCGCAATGCCGCGGCACGTCGTTTCGAAGAAAAAACTGCATCTGCCGCGAGAAATTTAGAAAATTTGGTGTTCTACTTTGACAGAGTGGTACCAGAGATAGTTTAAACAGTGAATCAGAGGTAGTTACTCTAAAGTAGACTATCTTTCGCAGGTAAGCTGCCGATAAAGTCGGCGCCTTATGAACAGTCGGTTCACTCATGCGTGTTGGTTCTCTTCTGTAGTGTTTATTCTGCGCAGCGTTGCTTCATAAGATCTTTCTTAAAAATTTCGTAGCATATTCCAGTGGGCGCGGCGGCAACGCCAAGATGAGCGTCACCAACCCGTTCGCATTTTTCGCACAGGTTTTTCTTGGATTGCTGCTGTTACCAGAGGCGCCGCCATCGGCATATCAAGCATCAGTGACCATTCTTCGGACTACTGGAGGCGATGAAGGGATCCCAGCGTTTCGACCCGCCACTTTTCACCAGCGCGACTATCGTATCTCGTATGGCACCACGCGGCTATCAACGGAAACCACAAACGCATCGACACGGACATCGGGACCATCCAGTATAAAATGCGGCTTCGCCGGATCCTTCGGCAGTGGGCGCGGCGGCAACGCCAAGATGAGCGTCACCAACCCGTTCGCATTTTTCGCACAGGTGAGCAAACGTTACGGGATATCATTTACAAGTAACAACGTCTGCTTACTGTTGCTGCCGTGCCCACAGCCGCTTTGTGAATTGCTCTTGAATGTGATTGTGTCGCTCCGATATCAGCTTTTGCTTGGCGGTGATATCGAAGAAAATCCCGGCCCTATTGACCAAACGATTTCTGAACAGCTGAAGATAATTGCTGAAGACATTCAGGAAATTAAGAAAGGTAAAGCTGTAACCAACCAGAAGCTTATTGCAATAGAAAAGAAGCTTGAAAAAATTAGTGGGCTTGAAACGCAACTCACGGAGTGCGCCAGGAAAGTTACGGAATTAGAACGTAACCTTGCTACCATGACCAGCAAACTCGATGAGCTTGAGAACAGAAGCCGTCGCTCTAATCTAATTATTTATGGTGTTAAGGAGCAGGAGGATGAAACTACAGACACTTTGCATGAAACTGTCACGAAAACGGCCTTTGAGGATGTACTTGGAATTACAAAGACAGACATTGAAAGAATTCATCGTCTGGGCAGACCAAGTAAAGACAACGAAACTAGACCTAGGCCTATAATCTTGAAGTTTCTTGACTACCGAGACAAACTTAGCATTCTTAAACAATGTTCTAAACTAAAAGATTCCGGTTTCTCCATTGGAGAAGATTTTTCGCTTGCTGTCAGGAATGTTAGGAAAAAATTATGGGACCGCACTAAAGAACGCCGTGATAGAAAAGAAAAGGTATCTCTGGTATATGACAAAGTGAAAATAAATGGTCAGCTCTTTATGTGGGATAGTGAGAGCAGTGACATTGTTCCAGTTAAGCCAAAAAACGAAGATCAAAACAACACTGGAAAGCGAATCACCAGGAGCAAACGTCAATAACTGTACTCAACTTAAATGCACGCAGTATTACAAATAAAACACATGAACTTGAAGCTATTGTGCTGGCCTTTAAACCCGATATTATCGCAGTTACAGAGACATGGTTACACAAAAACGTTTCAGACCGTGAAATTGTGCCGCCGGGCTACACAATTGTAAGAAAAGACAGAGAATCAAAAGGAGGGGTCGTCGCTCTGCTTATTAAAGGTGACATAAAATATTCAGTCATGCCGGACGTTCCAACAGTTGAAGCAGTTTGGTGTAAGATTTATCTGACAAATGGTATCGCGCACGTTGGCGCTGTTTATCGGCCACCAAACGCAGAAAACTCGTACCTAAATCCCTTGTTTGATTACATGTTAAAGCATATGACTGGCAGCAGGATACTAATGGCAGGAGATTTTAACTTTCCAGAAATTGACTGGAGCTCTCTGGGTTCAGGAACTGTGGCAAGCTCCATAATGCTTGATTTTTTATTCACATTTAATCTAAGTCGGCTTGTTTCCACGCCCACTCGCATCCAGGGAGCGTCCAGAACAATTCTCGACCTAATATTTGTTGCAGATCACTTCCTCCGCGGTACAATTAACATTCATACACATGAAGGCCTTTCTGACCATGAACTGGTGGTGTGCACCTTGCCCTTACCGAATGTCATCCGCTCTCATCGTCCATTTAAAAGTGTACACGTATTTAATAGAGCAGATGACGCAGCCATACTTACATACCTTGCTCACGAATTTACAGACTTCTATGATCTCTGCACCAACGAACAAATCAGTATAGACGAGGCCTGGCTTCAATTCAAAGGTCATATTGGGCATTGCACTGACCGTTTTGTACCCTCAACAAAAAAGGTCATCCGTAAGCAAAATCCTTGGATCACGCGTGAAATAATACATACGAAGCGCAAAATAAAAAGGCTACGCAAATCTAACAAGTTACGAGCTGTCCCAGACTACCAATTGCGGATCCAGGAATTAACAAAGTCACTTAAGAGTAAAATTAAATGCTCGAAAGAACGTTTCTGCAGTAGTACTTTAAACAATTTTATCAAAACAGCCCCGTATAAGTTTTGCCATTATATAAATCAAAGTACAAACCCTCATCCGCCGGTATCTCCCCAGGAAGGCAGAGAAAAGGCAAATTCATTCAACCGGTACTTTCAGTCAATTTTTACGCCAGACGACAACCAGCTTCCTGAATGCAGGCCCAGCACTACCGCCCACGTCAAACTGCCAGGCGTTCCTATTATATCTGAGAGCGGACTGTTATCGCTTTTGCTGAGTCTAGACGAGAAGAAAAGCAACGGACCGGACGGAATCCCAAATGCTTTTCTAAGACGGTATGCGGAACCAGTCAGTAAGTTTCTTTCTCTTATTTACTCAAAATCACTCCGGGAAGGCCGTTTACCATCAGAATGGAAAATAGCTAAAGTAGTCCCCGTGCACAAGTCAGGCAACTCATCTTCACCGACTAATTATCGCCCCATTTCACTGACCTGCACGTGCTGTAAATTACTGGAGCATATAATACATGACCCAGTTTGTAGAAGAACACAATCTACTTAATCCAAACCAACATGGGTTTAGATCCGGCCTATCTACCGTTACCCAGCTAATTGAAACCCTCCATGACTTCGCATTAGGCATAAACGACCAGTCACAAATTGATGCTATTTTTTTAGATTTATCAAAAGCCTTTGATCGGGTGTCCCACATGAAATTGTTATTTAAACTAGAGAACTTATTTGGAGACGGCCCGGTTCTTCGCTGGATTAGTGACTATCTTGCAGATCGCTACCAGTTTGTGCAGCTTGGTGAATGCGTTTTAGACACGGTTCCTGTTCTATCCGGCGTCCCACAGGGCTCAGTACTTGCTCCGCTTTTGTTCCTACTCTACATTAACGACGTAACCAGGGATATAAATGTCAAAGTTCGCCTATTCGCAGATGATTGCGTGATCTATCAAGAGATGAAAAAATTCCAATGACCAAGTAAACCTTAACAACGCCCTGAATCGTGTCGCGCAATGGTGCAATAAATGGTAGATGATTATGAATCCAGACAAAACAGTTTCCATGACAATTAGCAAGACAAAGGCACCATTAAAATTTGAATACCGCCTCAACAACGTCCCACTACGTAAAGTGCAGGAGTATCGGTACTTGGGCGTATCGATAACATCAGATCTTAACTGGTCAACGCACGTTCGAAACGTCACAAAAAAAAGCTACGAACAAACTATTCTTTCTCAAACGTATAATGCGTCATTCTGCTCCTTGCACTAAGCAACTCGCATATGTCACCCTCATTCGTCCAGTTCTTGAATATGCCAACATAGCTTGGTTTCCGTACGTGAAAAACGATGTGACCATGTTAGAAAGCGTGCAGCGCAAGGCTGTTCCTTTCATATTCAACAGATACCGCCGCACCGATTCGCCAACTGAACTACTGCATCTCGCAGGCCTTCCGACGATGACTAACCGAGCCAAGGTACACCGCTTGAAGTTCCTATTTGAACTGCTTAACAATTCTTTTAAGATTGATCCCTTAGCCTTTGTTAGTATCAACCGTTCTAGAAACACACGCCACAAACACGCTCTCACAATTAAGGAATTTCCGTGTAAAAACAACGCATTTTTCTACTCCTTTTTCCTCTCGCAGTGCGCGAGTGGAACAAACTTTATCCAGTAATTGCACAACAAAGCTCGCCTGAAAACTTTACCCAGCTTGTAGAAGAAGCACTATTGTGGCCAAACGCAGAGTAAAACTATTGTATGGTATCTGTGTTATTATCACATTGATCATTCTGCTTTCATTGTTTTGTGCTGCATTACTTGCATGTATTTTATGATCCTAATTTTACAAATTGTGTACTTACCATTGTTATTTATGTATTTTGAAACACAGTAAGTTTTCTGTGTTGCCTCTTGACTTCCTTGTACATATCCCTTGACACGTCCTGTATTAATGTAACCAGTCGATTGTGCCGCTCTCTCTGGTATAATTCTTTGTTAATAATAATGTAAAATTGTTTTTCTATACCCACCCCTGTTACAATCCCTCTGGGGATTGACAGTATATTTTAAATAAATAAATAAACCTTTTGACATGAATACTCTCCACTTCCATTACTTTTCCAATAATACAGGATTACTTATTTCGAGCTGCAGTTGCATATTGGCCATAGACTGCCATTCAGGCAGCTTTTCGTTTGCCATGAAATCAATCCGAGAAGGTGCGTTTCATGGCTGCTAATTTAAATAATTATGAGGATGCAAAGATAAGTAGAGCATTATCCATCCGTGCCAAGCAGAAATTGTCCTGGAAAACAAGCGTTTCGCATGCCTTACCTCTGATACTTTGAGGTTTACTGTTGTTCACACAGTCTGGTTTGACCTGTGATTGGCAATGTTTGCGGCGCGCGCTGTCATGAACAAAGCTAAATAGCCGGGTCATTTCAATAGTGCCGGCAGAACACCCAGTTACAGAACAGGCCCTCATTACTTCGTCTCTGACTGCTACATCACGCACACTACGAGCTCATTTGAAGGAAAGGGGCGTGACCCGTTTTTGCCTCGGTTTTGCAAGTTCTGTACATTCTCAGCCGCCTTTCTTCTTCCGATTAGTAGCACGTCGTGTTTACGCATCGCGGCCTTTCTTCTCCCGATTACAGCCGCCTCGGTACATATCGCACGTTCTGCACCATGCTGTCAAAAGTCGCATGTTTTGACCACCAGACCACAAGCGCTTGCACTGATGGCGTAGGCCCAGAAAGCTTAAAGACGAGTGCTAAAACCTGCCAGGCCACATCAAAAGTTGCCGAGCGGCTTTGGCTTCACAACCTGATCACAAAGGCGTTTTGCAATAAGGCAGCCGTATTATTTATGCGCTCTTGCGGGTAAGCGAGTATGCGAAGCTCTCGTCGCAACTTTTTGTTCAGTTTATTATTTGTTTTATCTTAATGCCATGAAGGCAGGAAGGCTCTCCTCTCTCCTTCTTTGCGCCAGCTCTCTACGAATATCCTGGCGCCAAACCTATCTTCTGTGCGTCATGAAGCAAAGAATCCGTGGCTGCGTGACGCAAACGCAAGACGGCTTTCTTTCTGCAGTTACGGTTTATTTTCCTTCCTTTTCATATCACTTTTAAAAAAATCACAACTGGAAAAAAAAGGCTCGTTTCATTGCCCTTGTGCAGCTACGTCAGTAAAATTTGTCACGCGTGTTTCTGGGCAACCATATCCTATGGTAGGTAGGTAGGAAAAACTTTATTGAAAATGCCGGCAACCGACGGTTTGACGCGTCGTGACGTTGGCCAAGCGTCGACCCGGGGTTATGCCCTCCTCTGCACTACCCCCGTTCGGCCCGTTTGTGGTGGGTCGTGAGGCTTGTGCTTTTCGAGCGCACCCCGGGCCTGCTGGACGGCCCATAATTGAATGTCCTTGTCTGCAGACTGCACTGCACTTTGAAGTTCGGGCGGGTATATCCTGGAGGTAGCCTCGGTCGGGAACCTGGCACAGTCCCACATGATGTGCCATTGGTCCGCCGGACCAGCTGCACAAACATTGCACACATCGCTCGGATAGAGTTCTGGGTGAAGTACGTGTAGCA
The DNA here is from genome assembly GCF_052857255.1 of Amblyomma americanum. Lineage (NCBI taxonomy): Eukaryota > Metazoa > Arthropoda > Arachnida > Ixodida > Ixodidae > Amblyomma > Amblyomma americanum. Next base: position 11,095,511 of record NC_135497.1, on the reverse strand, counting down.
CTGCCGGGGCGAGGAGTGACCCGGTCTGTATCTGTCTTAGGATGGCGGCCTCCTCCCGACTGAGTGCCGGGTGGGGAGGCGGCATTGTCCGTCGAGCTAGGCTGTAACACATGGTAACTTCGCCATAACTGGTTACGCGGTCCTTGGTTTCGAACCACCACACGGAACGGTCACTCTCGGGGGCGCGGAGGGTAAGCGCTCGCGCCGCCGAATGGGCCGTCTCGTTGTGGTTCGGCGAGGATGCACACTCGCCCGCGTGCGCCGGGAACCACTTGATACGGATGGTGCTGCGGCGGTCTTGGGGCTGGAGCTTGCCGATGATGGCGGCCGCCGGCGCGCTCACTCGCCCCTTGGCAAAGTTGCGCACGGCGTTCCTCTAGTCACTGAGCACGGTGTGACACTCGGCCTCGGAGATCGCCAGAGCGATGGCAACCTCCTCGGCGTCTGTGGCGTCCGTGCACCGCACGCTCGCTGCCGCTGTCGTGGTGCCGGTAGCCGCCGCAACGACCACTGCCGCGAAGCCTTCTCGTTTGTATTCCGCTGCGTCCACGTACCGGGCGTGCGGGTCTTGGGCGTGTTTCTCGATGAGGGCCTGGGCCCGTGCCTGCCGCCGTTCTTGGTTGTATTCGGGGTGCACGTTCTTCGGGATGGGGTCCACATGGATGTGAGCCCGCGCCTCCTCGCTGATCTCGCATGGTTGCCGGCTGGGGGTTCGGGGGTTGTAACCCAGGGATGTCAGTATACTGCGCCCCGTCTTGGTGGTAGAGAGGCGCTCCATTTGCGCGGTGAGCTGCGCCTCGGCTATTTCTTCTAGGGTGTTATGGACGCCGAGCTGCAGGAGCCGAGCCGTACTCGTGGTCTCCGTTAAGCCCAGCGCCGTCTTGTAAGCCCGTCTGATCAGCGTGTTGATCTTGTTCCTGTCAGTGACCTGCCAGTTGAGGTAGGCCGCCACGTAGGCGATGTGACTGATCACGAACGACTGGACGAGGCGCACGAGACTGTCTTCACGCATGCCCGCCCGTCGTGTCGAGACTCGGTGTATGAGCCGGATGGCGTCCATTGCCTTGGTGGTAAGTTTGTTGATGGTCTCGTCGTTGCGGCCGCTCTTGTTTAGCAGCAGGCCCAGGACTCTGATCTTGGGAACTTCGGGGATGCGTTGCCCCGATACAGTCACGATCTTGATGTGATCGCACTCCCGAGGGGGAGCGCGTTTCCGTCCCGGTCGTAATGGTGTGAGGACGAACAGCTCGGATTTGGCGGGCGAGCACACTAGACTGGTGCCGTCAAGGTGCTGCTCGATGGCGGTAACCGCGGCTTGTAGCTGTTGCTCGATGCTGGCGTCGGTGCCGCCGGCCGCCCACAGGGTAATGTCGTCGGCGTAGATCGTATGCCGGACGCCTATGGTTTATTTTTTTTCCTCTTTCGATGGCAGCAGCAGCAGCACCAGCCGAGATGGGCGAAACGCAAAGGTGCAAACGCCCCCAGGTTGTCAAAATTATTGGGGAAGCCTCCACTACAGCACCTCTTTCTCTCTTCTTTTACTCCCACCTTCCTCTCTTCGCGTACGGCAGATATGTGAGACAGTTACTGCGCCCTTTCCTTTCCTCAAAAACCAATTTTCAATTTTTTCCTTTGTTGGCTCCGGCTCCTCTTTCTTAGTTTACCCTGGCAGGGACAATGGTACTGAAAATAAATAGATGTCACTGGCTGATTTTGTGAGGCCTATTTTCGCATCAGTCGCTTTTGATGATTTTTCTTCATGTTTTGAATGGAAACAAACAGAACTTGTTTAGTAAAATTTGTCCTCGAATAAAGCAACTTAATCACTACGAATTAGCAAGATGTCATCGCATCGCACCATCAGTCTACGTGTAGTCAACACCATCCAAAGGGAAACACAACCATTTGCATTGTTTTGTTGCGGTACAAGCCACTAAGGAAGGCAGTTCAGAAAATAAGACCATTTGTCTTCAGTTGTGTCCTCAGCTTTCTACTCCAGAGCTGTGAGGTGACAGATTACTTGGAAGAGAAATTTGACATTATTACGTGAAATCTTCCACATACGGTCCAGCAACAAGACAAATGCACTTGAGAAAATGTTGGAAACTGAATGTTGAGTACGCAAAAATATATTTGGCAGGACATGCACGCTGCGCGATGCTTGTATACAAGGGAATCTTGGGGCCTTGGGAACAGTCTTTACGTTCAAAACAACAATGGCAGCATAAATATATGGAATTCGGTAGCCATAATATAGTCTATATTATCCTATCAAGGAAAAGCAAATAACTTTTGTCCTTTTAAAATGCAGCCGTTGACTTAAAAACACAGCAGTCCGTCATAACTTTTCATTTGTCGTGTAGTCAGAGCGAATGCATCATGCATAAAATACTCTCAAAACTGAAAAAACACTACTACCATGAGTGAAACAAATATGTACTGTCTATTTCCAGATCAGTAGCATTATTACAGTCGCCACGCGACCGCACAGAAACCGTGCCAGACGCATAGCGCACTGCACGCAACTGACGCGTGAGACCCAACATGCCGCTGGTGTCCCCACCCTGAAAGCGGAGGCGAGCGGGCATCCAGGCACCCTAGTTTACTCTCTCTTTACTCCGCTTTTGTTTTGAGTGTAGCTTTGCTCATCTGTTTGAATGTCTATTTCGTCATTTACGATTACGAGAGGCGTGGATTTCATGAAAATAACGACAAAGCCCGTCTCGTTACATACAATTTTCTGAAGTAATGAGCAAAAGCGGAGGATGGGAAGGGAGGAATCCCGAAGCCTCTTTCGAATGGGCTCAATAAAAGAAAAGCAGTGATTGTCCTTTTCAATCTCAAACGCCTGTAAATTACAGCGCAATTTAGGACATTACAGAAAAAAAGTAATACCGCACGAAGTTTTGTGGGAGAGATTTTCTTTTCTATTTTCCCACTTCTGCCTTGTCGAGAGATCAGGTTTGAATCTGTATCTACTTAGTGAACATTTCAAACAATTTACAGTAGCCAGAACGATTCTGGTTTTGTCATAACCTTCTTGAAAGAGGCGTGGTAATGGAATAAGATGATGACTGCTTCGAATTTTATTGCTTTTTCACTTTCAGTTTTTTTTCCGCTGAACCGTCACGTGTAGAAGGGGTATTTCTTTCATTTCCTTACGAGGGTCAGGTGTATCGGATGCTATTGCGGCGAACTATTGCAACGAAAAAGCAAAAACCACGCTTTCAGCAATGAACGAAGCGAGGAGGACATTGTCAACGCCACAGCAGCCCGCCATGCAATAAACGCTAAGCCACACACAATGCCACAAATTGCAACACAGTACCATATATCACCACTATATATTATTCCGCGCCCTGTGCAGGAGGGAACCTGTGCCGAAGTTTCCTCTCCATGCTGGAACCGTTTCTTCGTCTATATCGAAGCAAAGCTCGCCGCGTATGGAGCACCCCGAGACAAAGAACTCAACGAATAAGACACGTGTCACTAGGTCACTTTCTTCTATTCATGGTGACCCGATAGGGCCGTATGAGTAGATTTTCGTAGACCAGTGGACAGACGCGTACGGCATGTTGACAGCGCAGATTCCCCAATAATGCCCAACAATTTTGGACAAAAACGCTACTGATTCATTCGTGCAGCCAACGTCTCCGTCCCGCCATCATTTCTGTTTCTCATGAGTTGTTATTGGGAAATTAGTGCCATGAGACTGTTGCCGTCATCCCTCGGACGGCGGCCCTAGAACCCACACCGAGGTATCGTCTAGCTGGAGTGCAAAGTTTATTTTTTTGTGTCTCCATGCATGATTTCGTGTATCATTTTATGCTCTCGTTACTTTGTTTTGTAGCACCTATTTTTTTTACCTTCCCATCCATCAGATCATTCACTTCCTCGCCATGTACAAAATACACCCCTTATTCCCTGCCCATGACCTGTTGACAGGACTTCACTTGTAATTTTCCAACGAAATAGCAGCCTGCTATTTTTGGTATAATTTTCAGACATGCCAATAGACGTAGCTTTCAAAAATAGGTTACATATTATTAATAATTGATGAAGACCACTGATCAGAGCGTGGAGGCATCGAACCCTCGTGCATAAATTTCGCACGTGCACCTGTTTGGTAGCTGCGAATGACTTGCATAGACGGAGAGGGTCTTGCTCTCATGAAAGGACTCTGTCAGGAAAAGTCAGCTCTCAGGGATAGGCGCCCTTAGCGTCAATGTTTCTCGTAGTGCAACGAATTTAATGAATCTTTTTATTTCATGATCACTTATAAACGGAGAAACAAATACTGGCGTCCAATATAGCCAAACGGACCGAATAGCTGGCCGTGCACATATACCGGGTGTTTGACCTAAGATGTTCTGCACTTTTTAAAAAAATAGGTCGTTTGAGTTAATAGAGCGCTTTCCCACCATTGCATTGTAAGCGGCCTAGCGCTTTTGACACAAGAGGCGCTACTAGTAGGCTGGTTAATTAATACTAAATAATTAGTTTTCTAACCTTTAATGCTAGTCTTCTGATTTACTGAGAAGCTTTTAGCTCTGAGTGAGTAAAATATATATGGGTTTTATTATTTCCAAACCGCAGTTACCCACGGCGCTGTCGCCCAACAAGTACTGCCGACATCGCAACAAAACACATCGGCCTTCGAGAAGATTGCACGCAATGGAAACCCTCCAATACGTGCACCTTTTAGGAGTGGGCAAAATGTTTTGGAATGGGCAAAAAGGGTGGCTTTGCTGCACAACTTGGATGCCGCACAACACTGTTGCTTTTTGCGCCAACTTGGCAGGTCTGCTCAGAACTGCATGTACTTACACAGTAACTCTCATCACCACGAAAGTTGTGTTCGAGAGTGGAACAAGTCTCTCCCTCTCTCCCTCACCATGGAGTCTCTTGGTGGTATCCAGGTCACAGCAGCGGAACTGGCGGCTATTCCTAAGCAATGAAGGATCTCTCTCTTTGGATTCGATGACTGTGCTCATATCCGGCTAGATGTTCTCCAAGTAATTCTTGATAATCTCGTCCCTTACTTTTTCGTTGTATTGCACGTAAGACACAGGCGAGGATAATAGACATAGGCTATACTATAGCTCCTGCCCTGCAGCCTAGGTTATTTCCTACAGCCTAGGTTATTTTCTACTACAGGTATACTTACACAGTAACTCTCATCATCACGAAAGTTGTGTTCGAAAGTGGAACAAGTCTCTCTCTCTCCCTCACCACGGCGTCTCTTGGTGGTATCCAGGTCACAGCAGCGGACCTGGCGGCCATTCCTAGGCAATGGAGGATCTCTCTCTTTGCATTCGATGACCGTGCCCATATCCGGCTGGATGTTCTCCAAGTAGTTCTTGATAATCTCGTCGCTTACTTTTTCGCTGTACTGCACGTAAGACACAGGCGAGGATAATAGACATAGGCTATAGCTCCTGCCTTGCAGCCTAGGTTATTTCCTACAGCCTAGGTTATTTCATACTACAGGTACTTACACAGTAAGTCTCTTCACCACGAAAGTTGTATTCGAAAGTGGAACAAGTTTCTCTCTCCCTCACCACGGCGTCTCTTGGTGGTATCCAGGTCACAGCAGCGAAACTGGCGGCTGGTGCTAGGCAATGAAGGATCCATCTCTTTGGATTCGATGATCGTGCTCATATCCGGCTGGATGTTCTCCAAGTAATTCTTGATAATCTCGTCCCTTACTTTTTCTTTAACTGAGTTGTTACACGCAACAGCGGCTTAATAAGACTGTCCCATGGAGATCTCAAGTAGATGGGCTTCCGCCAGTTCTACCACTGCCGCGCACCCTTCTTACGTTCCACTGTTTGCTCGCCGCTACAGCTTCGATCTCACTGACTTTTCTATTCGTACAGCACCCCAAAAAGGAGTGGTGTCCGGAAAAGCGAACAGTCCTCGACGCTTAACCGTCGCCGATTCGATCCCAAATATTTGCCCCCGAAACGACGCGAGGTTCTTGGGCAGCAGAACACAATCCTATAGCGGACGAAGAATGGCTTCCTGATAACCCCGGAAGTGGAGACTGAAGGCTCCGCAAGACGGCGCTGCGCGCAGTTGACGCGCAGGTTGACATACAGGATTTTTAAGCAGGAAATTGCCAAAGAAAATATTTATGATAATTGTAGGGGAAGCTCTTTGTTGTTTGTGGCCAGGACGGGAGTTTTGCGGACTAAGACATATAGAGTCAAGTACCACAAGGTAGACACGTTGTGCGTTGCGTGCGGAGAGGAGGAAATGGCTGAACACTTGATAATTTTCTATAAAGGGCTTCACCCTACAGTGGAAAGCAGCGGGGCTGATTCATCCAAGGCATTGGGGTTTAAGCACAGTGAAGGGAAAGTAGATTTTAAGCGGGTAGAAGTAACCAAGCGAAGGTTATCTGATTGGTGGCTAAAATCAAGAGAAGAGTAAAATTTCATAAGTCATGGCTAGGTGGCTTTAGTCACCGCCCGATATAAAGGGTTCAGCCGTATCCATCCATCCATCCATCCATCCACCATCCATCCGTCCGTCCGTCCGTCCGTCCGTCCATCCATCCATCCATCCATCCATCCATCCATCCATCCATCCATCCATCCATCCATCCATCCATCCATCCATCCATCCGTCCGTCCATCCATCCATCCATCCATCCATCCATCCATCCATCCATCCATCCATCCATCCATCCATCCATGCATCCATGCATCCATGCATGCATGCATCCATGCATGCATGCATCCATGCATCCATCCATCCATCCATCCATCCATGCATGCATGCATCCATGCATCCATGCATCCATCCATCCATCCATCCATCCATCCATCCATCCATCCATCCATCCATCCATCCATGCATGCATGCATGCATGCATGCATGCATTCATGCATATGCATTCATGCATCCATCCATCCATCCATGCATGCATTCATGCATGCATGAATGCATCCATCCATCCATTCATGCATGCATCCATCCATCCATCGGCAATATCGGGCCTGGCGGGCCCAATATACTGTGCCCAAATGCACAACCGAGCGCTCATATCCAGCGCTTTAGACAGGTACGTGGACGTCCGTACAGCACTGTATGCGAAATATTTCTCTGGAATGTCATAACTTTTCCTTTTTCAGTTTGAAGTTCAAACAATTGGAGTTTACTGACTAGAAAGGGCAATGAAGTTAGGCAGATCATGTGGTGAAGGCGCACCCATGTGCACATTGCACTTTGCCTTTGGCTCACATTAAATTTCACGCCGTAACGATAACTTGTACGATCGACTTCGAAGACGCCAGGCGGAGCCTCAGCGAACAGAAGAATAGCACCTGCTGGTACAATAGGACTTCGAAATCGAGGCCGGTTACCAGTCCGTGGGATCACCCAGATTTTCCCCAAAACGGCTCAAAAACACAGCAACAATTTTCGAGTTTTTGGAAACTCCTATGAATCGCAAAATTCGCAATTAGAATTTGCCAGACTTGCCGAGCAGCATAAGCCGCCACGGTGTCTAAACGGTTATGGTGCTCGGCTGCTGACCCGAAAGACGCGGGTTCGACCCCGGCCGCGGCAGTCGCACTTCGATGGAGGCGAAATTATAGAGGCTCGTGTACTGTGCGATGCCAGTGCACGTTAAAGAATCCACGGTGATCGAAATTTCCGGACCCCTCCACTACGGCGTCCCTCATAGGCTGAGTCGCTTTGGGACGTTAAACCCCCATAAACCAAACCAAACCGAGCAAAATAAAGGACGCAAGCTTTATGGTTCATAATTATGCGATGCTGGTTTTATTGACAAGCATTCGAAACAGGCTCGCCTCTCATGCCATCATAAATTCTAGCACTGACTGGGAATGCGTGATCTCGAGTCTGTGGTACGATCCCCCATCCCCACTCTGCTACCGCCTTACCCCACAAGTGCATATCCGATTCCAAACTTTCTTCCAAACCCATCAAGGTCACGTAACCACAGAGGGCGCACAACCTGGTGTTAGGATGGGGATATTTTTATACAAACATAGAAAGTGTAAGTGAGGGCATTGGGCATTGTTTGAGGCTATTTTGATTGCAACGAAACAAAAGATTACAGTCACTGACCAAGTCAAAGTAAAAACAAATTGACGTTTCGGAACCCGTACGGGTTCCTTGTTCACAATGAGGCTAAAATGGCAGTGGTCGAAACTTAAATACCCAGAATATGACGTAAGGACTGTATGTACGCGGGTGGCATCGTCCCTTCCTTCCGGTTCATAGTGTCAGGTGTCGTCTGGATGAATGATGACTCAAGCAAAAGCCGTGCCGTCAGGTTCCGCTCTCTGGAAAGAATTGCGGCGTTGTCCCAGGCGATATCATGCGTTTTTTCGTGCGCGTGCTCGGCAATCGCATTGGAAGCCACTTTGTGGTTATCAACATCGCGCTGATGCTCTTTCAATCTTCTGGGGAATTTTCCCGTTTCGCATATGTAAACGTGGTTACAATCACCGCACGGGAATCGGTAGACAACGCCGGGAAAGCTGTTACCTGGCAGGGGGTCCTTGACATTCACCAGCATACTTCGAAGTTTGCTGGAAGGCACGTGTCCGATGCGCAAGTTATATTTGGCGAAAATACGGGATAAAGCTTCGCTTATACCCCGTACATACGGAATTCCAGCAGTGGCGGTGAAAAGCTTACGACTGGAAGAACTCGGTTGCAAAATATTTTTTTCGATCCATTTCACAAAATAGTTGGGATAGCCGTTGGACGAAAGTTCTTGGCGTATCATTTGAAGTTCAGCTTGCAAATCTTCCTTTTCTTTGCAGATTCGTGTCGCACGCCTCACCAAAGATGACACAACGGATCTTTTGTGGGCAATCGGGTGATTCGAATTAAAGTCTAAGTACTTTCCTGTGTGCGTAGGTTTCCGGTATACTTTGAAGGAGAGTCCATCGCCCTTGCATTGTACTAATACGTCGAGGAACGGGAGAATGCCTTGTTGCTCATATTAGACCGTGAACTGTAGTCTCTGCTCGAAAGAATTCAATTGTTGCAGTAACCGGGAGACGTCCTGTTTGCGTAGGATGCAAAAATAATCATCTACGTAGCGGTAAAAAAGCCAGCTATAAGGCCAGTTATAAGGCCCGCTGACAAAGACGAAATAGATGTGTAGTTCTCACATGATGACTAGCCACATACTTTGTGGATTTTCTCTCACCACCAAACTTCGAAGGAAAAGAAGCTTCCGTGGCACACACGTCAAGAACAACAGCGTTCTTTCAAAGCGCACACGCCCCCCCCCCCCCCCCACCAAAAAAAAAACAGCAATAGCTCTTGCCGCAGCCTACATTTAGCAGGCGTGTTGCAATTCAAAAGGTTGCCACCGCCTGAGACAGCAACCCCCTATTTGTTGCCGCGAGTAGCGGCTGTCGATTCCCAGCACCATCTCTAGTATTACACCGGGATAAATACATCTATACACGTTTCCCGAGCTATCCGTATCGTCAGGGCTGTTCGAGTCGTTCTTCCTTGACACTGATTAAGAAATTGCGCCTCGTTGCTCGCCGTTCAGGTGACGTAGATACAGCGATGGCAGCGTGATCCACCGGTGAACGCGCGTCGATGAAAGGCAACTGGTTCAGCCAACGAGACGTTGACAGGCGCGTTCAGAATGAAAAAGCGAAAAGACGATGTCCGTCTGCACTTCCTCATCGCTGCTTCCGCGTGGCCTACGTGAAGCATCGAACATCGAAGGGTGCCTCTGCTTTGTTTTCGAACGCGTTTGCAGAAAATGAATAACGCCTCGCCCGAGTATCACGAGACCTTAGAGCAGCTTCGGCTGTCTAAACGGTGTCGCTCCCCTTACGTCTGAAGTGCCAGCCAAGAACTGCAGGAATGCGGTTTAAATTTTAAATGCATCGTCACGCTTTGAAACACTTGACCCCAGTGGATCAGAACGGGCGTTGATGCCACGCGCTTTCTGCGGCATGCTTACGCTTCGTACTGACGATATTCTTTTGCTGCTGCGAGCTCTTCTACCGGAACACTTCGGTCGATCCAAGCAGACCTAAAAAGAATGCAAGTTTGGCATACGTGGTGCGGAAACGTGCCCCTGTACTAAAGCGCACCTCTATTGCTGGTTAGTTCTTTTCTTGCTCAAAGTGCAGAGCTTGCGTAACTTCTCGGGCACGGATATGCGTGTGGCAGGCGCCACTTATGCGGCACGCTGAGGCGACCTGCTGAGCATAATATGAATGCCCGAAGAATAGGGTTTTGGGCTTATGGGTTTATGACAGTTTAACGTCCCAAAGCGGCTCAGGCTATGAGGGACGCCTTAGTGAAGGGCTCCGGGAATTTCGACCACCTGAGGTTCTTTAACGTGCACTGACATCGCACAGTACACGGGCCTCTAGAATTTCGCCTCCATCGAAATTCGACCGCCGCGGCCGGGATCGAACCCGCGGATTTCAGGCCAGCAGTCGAGCGCCGTAACCACTCAGCCACCGCGGCGGCTAACCCCCGAAGAATAACGTGCTTGCACGCTAAACAAAGTTCTCGTCCAGTAGGTAAGCACCTCACATATAAGTATGTTGTGAAAAATGTTTACAACCGAAGGATAGATAGATGTATGGGTGACAGTATACCGTCCCCTTTTTTACCAGGAGGGGGTGGGCGCCACCAAGCTCTAATTTTTATTTCTTTTTCTGGCAGTGTTCATATGCTAAGCATTCGGCAGCGGTGATTCTCATTGTCATTACGTGTTGCAGCGTGGTTTTCTTCTCTTCTACTTGTCGGCACTGTTTCACTGCCTGAAAAGCAGGCTTCACAAAGTCTAACAAAGGTCACATCTGCATCTGAGTGGACATACAGTGATAAAAAGAAATGTACTGTAGTGCTTCCTTGCGTCTCTTTCAATCTACATAAAAGCGTTGTGTTCTTGGACAAACTCCGTTTCGTTTTCCTCGCGTTTACACGTAAGACAGTCCGGTAAAGATTAGGCTTCTTTATTTAACCCTATCGCGGGATGTTTCCTCCGATTTTGTCGCTCCCTTTGGGGTAATCGTCTATATCTGGATATTTTCTGATCGCATTGGCCCAGTAAACGCCTCCCGCCTTTCTAAGTTTGGGTTAACAGTACCAATCTTCCTGCTTTGCATTATGCGGTTCGCGAACTTTCTTTAAACTTTGTTCTTTTCCTCGACTGTGGATCAGCGCCATGCCAACAAAAACGTTTGAAAACCCTAACTATCTATCTGGTGTCGTTCATATTTCCCCCCTCCCCCTCCCCCGTAAACTGATCTTGCGGCGAGACTAGGTTCCTCTGTGAACATCACGCGCATGTTAGCTTCACGTCCTTCTTGCCGGACTAACCGTACGCGAGAGGGAGAGAGAGACTGAAACCCTTTAATGAAAAGCGGAGATTTTAGCCGGCATGAAAAATTTGCTCACATGCTACTTTGCGTGGGGAAAGGAATTTGGGAATAGAAAAACCGAGGGAGAGAGGCGCGCAAAATTTTAAAGTAAAATAAGAAGAATAATTAAAGGAATAAAAAATAAATGGCCATTGGAATTGGGCTTAGCGGCATCAAGGAGTCACGGTACGAGATATTAAATGGTGAAGTTCAGTGTCCTACAAAGGGGCTGACAAAGTTCGCTGCACGAAGAGTACATAAAGGTGAGATGCATTGAAGCGTCAGAGTTTGTCGAGGACACCGACGTCGTCTAAATAGGCAAACAAAAAGTTGGTTGCACGTTTCTGCTGCGTAAAGCAGGCTAAGAGACCTAACACAGAGCCCACAGTTAGAGGCACTTCGGTGAGGCCATGACAACGCTAATGCGTTGCAAGGATTCGGAATTATTTTAGCCAGCTAACGCAGTTCACTGTATATCGCTTGCTTTTCACGCATAACTTTCGGTAAGTCTCCACCTGAAACTCTCTTAAGCGACATAATCAGTCCTATTTCTGCTATGCCGTACGGTCGACCGGCTAACTTTTCTTCTCGGCTTTTAGCATAATAATAATAATTGGTTTGGGGGAAAGGAATTAGCGCAGTATCTATCTCATATATCGGCTGACACCTGAACCGCGCCGTAAGGGAAGGGAATAAGGAGGGAGTGAAAGAAGAAAGCGAGAAAGAGGTGCCGTAGTTGGGGGCTCCGGAATGATTTCGATCACCGGGGGATCCTTAACGAGCACTGATATCACACAGCACACGGGCGCCTTAGCGTTTCGCCTCCATAAAAACGCAACCGCCGCGGTCGGACTTTTAGCACGCAGAATCATTTTTTAAGTCAACACGTATACGCCCGTTTTCTTTCGTAATAATTCTTTTCCTCTCTATTATTTTCATTTCCTCTAAAAACATTCGCGACGCCCGATGGTCCAACACGAAACACACACTGGGAAGCGACAATTACGTGCTAGCCACAACATTTGACACGAAATTGCACAAACTGCACCCCAGCGCACTCGCATTACTGACTGTTTATTTTTGTTTATTGTAATATCCACAGCGCCACAAGTGGCATTACGGTGGGGGGGGGGGGGGGGGAATAACACATCATACAAACGAAAAGAAAGGTAACAAAGTGCAGCACATACAATGCAACCATGATGCAACTAATACAGCCTAAAAACAGCATTCACAGAGATGAAGAGAATAAAACACCTGACGTAATTAATACCACCTCTTCAGAGAGCCGGTTCCAATCTCTTATAGACCTAGGGAATAAAGCATATTTGTACATCTCTGATTTACAGTTAATTTCCTTAACTTTTAATCGATGGTCACGACGTAGCGAAATATAGTTTGATGAATGGATGTACAGGTCACGGTTTATGCCAGTATTGGAATAGTAAATACTATGAAAAAATTTTTGACCTCAAACAATATCTACGTTTTTCAAGCGTCTTCCATCCCAGCGAGTTTTTTGCACGTGAAACGCTAAAGCTCCTGGTATAGTTGTTAAAGACATCGGATACCCAAGTTTTGTACCCTCTCAAGTTTATCTATATCCGTTTTATGCCAAGGGTCCCATACTGCGCAGGCATATTCGAGAACCTAGCGAACGTTTGTCATAAAAAGTAACTCTTTTGTTTCTAAAGGGAATTGCTTGGTGTTACGCCTTAAAAAACCAAGAACGCGACACGCCTTTCCTGTTACATAGTCGACATGTCGTCTCCAGCTTAGGTTGGAGGTTATGAATACGCCGAGATATTTGTATTCTGATACTGAGGAAAGTTGTGTCCCATTAAATGTATAAGAGAATTCATGGGGCTTTTTCTTTTTTGTGACTCGCATATACACAGATTTTTGCAAGTTAATAAACATACCCCATTTCTTACACCAATCAGACACCCTGTTCAAATCATTCTGTAGCTGCACACAGTCATTCGGACTATCAACGACCCTATACAATGCGCAGTCATCTGCAAACAGACGAATATGAGAAGAGATATTAGAGCAAATGTCATTCATAAAGATCAAAAATAACAAAGGTCCGAGCACTGATCCTTGAGGTACACCAGAAGATACAATGCATTCGCTTGATAAATTTCCATTAATAACCACTCTTTGTTTCCTTAAGTGCAAGTCATCTTGTATCCAGTCAATCATTATCTCATCAATGTCATACCAAGACAACTTTTCAACCAAAAAAGAATGAGGAACAACATCAAATGCCTTCTTGAAATCCAAGAAGACGCAATCTACAGACAACCCTTCATCAAGTGCACTTGTCAGATCATGAATTAGTTCAGTCAACTGTGTTACACAAGAAAGGCCCTTACGAAAACCATGCTGCTGATTGCTTAGTAAGGAATGCGTATTCATATGATTAATAATGCTAGTGAAAAACACATGTTCCAAAACTTTACAAGCAATACTCGTCAAAGAGATGGGACGATAGTTGGAAACAACATTTCGAGGGCCAGATTTGTGCACAGGAACTACATTGGCTAACTTCCAGTCAGAAGGCAGTGCTCCTTCCTCTAAGGATTTTGTGTAAATGACTCTCAGATATGCAGACAACTCACACGCACATGCACGGAAAAGAGCAGTTGGTAGATCGTCAGGACCAGGAGCACTGGCAGCATTCAGCCCTTTGAGTATCAACTCAATTCCTCTTTGATTAAACTCGACACCACGCATGTGATCAGAATTAACTCGACCAAAATTGAGCTCGACGTGAGAGGTGTTGGAAGAAGCAGAGAATACAGAAGAAAAAACTCGTTGAAGCACTCAGCTTTATCGATACTCTCGTCGATAATGGAACCTTCATGTACAAGAGATGGAATTGATACTTGATCTTTGCCGTTTCTTTTCATGAACTGCCAAAATTCTTTAGGGCGCTCTTTTATGCGCAAAGGAAAAGAAGAAAAAAATAAGTCTTTTGCTTCTTTAACGGCTATCTTCGCTGCGTTTGTTGTATATTTTAATTTTTCATTGTTCTGTATAGAAGGATTCCTTCTATACGCCCCGTAAGCAGCCTGTCTTTTGTATATGAACCTGCGCACAGTTTTGTTAAACCAAGGTTTGTTTTTGCTTCATCGTGACGTCAATATCCAACTAGGAACGTGCATTTCACGTAACTCTAAAATTTTTTCTTTGAAAATTTTCCACAACTCGTGAACTGACATCGTTTCAGACAGCGTTTCAAACACATGAAAGTAGGATACGAGAGCAGCGCAGATATCACTGACACGTGCTTTACCATAGCTATATATGCGACGCCGCCCGCCGTCACTAACTCTGACGTAATCCAGCTTCACTTCGGACAGGACTGAACTGTGATCACTGATCCCGGGCAAGATTACAGGAGGGTGCACAGCCTCAGGAATGTTAGTCAAGAAAAGATCTAGAACGTTGTTCCCACGGGTTGGTTGAGTCGCGATTTGCGTCAAAGCGAAAGAGGCGCAAATATTAAGCATTGCTTTAGTCTCCTTATTACCGCTACTTGATACCATGCCTAAATGGGACCAATCAGTTTCAGGCAGATTAAAGTCACCTCCGATGGCCATGTAGTCATGCTTAACTGATTCGACAGCTTTTGAAAAGTCACTTAAGGTGACGGATGCACTTCCCGGTGGTCGGTAAAATGAACACACAGCAATAGATTTACCATTTCTAAACGTATTTTGACCCAAACAGCCTCACTGGTTCCAACGTCAATATCAAGTTTCTGGGAATTAACTGTTTCGTCTACCAGGATGAAAACACCCCACCATGCGTGTCGCGATCTTTCCTATAGCTGCAGTAATTACTTGCAAGCACTTCACTATCAGCAATATCACCATGTAGCCATGACTCACATCCAAGAACAACGGACGGCTTCGTCAGTTCAACGAGACCCAGTAATTCATCTTTTTTGTTTTTAATGCTACGGCAATTAACTACCAAAAAAGACAACCGACAGTTATCGGATTTAAGTCACGTGACCCGCTTCACACACTCTTGATTTTCATCGTATACATACTTTCCATCCTTCAGGCATAAAGTATCATATCTGATGACCGGACGATCTGGTTCATCACATAGTGATTTCGCGTATCCCCAGAGAATTTTTCGTTTCTTTCGTACATTATCGCAGTAATCATCAGATATACTGATAGAAGTACCCTTGAGTTTTTTGCTTTTGCAAAGACTGCTAACTTTTCCTTATGTGTCGCAAGCTTTACAATGATGGGTCGCTTTTTACTTGGGCTAAATTTTCCAATTCGGTGTGCTTTTTCAAATTTTAAATCTTCAATTCCCATATGTTCCCTGCAGACTTCTTTCACATGATATTCACTTGTTGCATAGGTTGATATCACGTGTTGATATTCACTTGTTGGATAGGTTGAGACGCTTATGAGAGCAGACTGCCCCCGGTCAGATCAAGAACCTAACGGAATGGATCGCTGCACTCAAAGACGACGTCAAGACCACCATGACCGAGACGCCTACTTGGGAGCCGCATAAAATGACAGACTCTAAACTCCTCGACAAGTGGGAAGCGCACGCCGGCCTGCTAAATCGCTGGAATAAACAGAGACACAACAGAAACTGACGCAAGCGTATGGCGCAACTCGAGCGCCAAATCGAAACATACACACTAGAACTCCAAGAAAAACCATAGGTCCAAATTTGTGATAATATGAATGTGAAAATGGGATGCAAAAAGATATGGCTCTTGCTCCGCCACCTGCTCGACCTAACACAGACAAAATCCACACAACGCGACCAGGTCACGAGACATTGTCCAGTATCAGGGTACAGACTCAGAGATACTCACCGAACTGCAAAAACGCTACCTGAACACGTCGCATACAGACCCCCTACCCGCATACGAGGGCCTCCGCAATGAGACCCTGGACGCAGACATAGTAGATGCCGAGGTCTGGTTTGCTCTGGGTCAGCTCCGTACCACCTCCGCGGAGGGACCAGACGGAGTGTCGAACAAGACGCTCAGAAACCTAGACCCCAAGTCTGTCGCGGCTCTGACAGACATAATGAACACCTACTGGAGGGAAGGCGAGACCCCCCAGGAATGGAGGCATGCACGGGTGACCTTCATCGCCAAACCGGGAAAGAAACTCTCGATCGAGAATCTGCGGCCCATCTCCCTCACGTCTTGCATCGAAAAACCTCATGGAGCATGTCATCCTTAACCGATTGCAAATTTACGCGGAAGACCATGACTTACTTCTTTCCGCAATGATTGGCTTTAGGGCTAGCTTGTCCACGCAGGACGTGATGCTCCAGATTAAGAAGGACGTTCTGGACCCTCTACGCGAGACCGGGATGAAGGCAGTGCTCGGGCTACACCTGAACAAGGCCTTCGACAACGTCTCGCATGAGGCAATCCTCACGAACCTCTCTAAAATAGACCCGGGAGAACGGAAATTCAGTTACGTCCGATCATTCCTATCCGAGTGGACCCCAGAGCTTGCATAAAGTAACCTGAAATCGGAGCCCATTCCTCTGGGAAGCTAAGGCACGCCACAAGGCTCGGTGCTCTCGCCTTTCCTCTTGAACGTTGCACTCATTACACTACCCCCCAATCTCGCCGCCTTGCCGGGGCTGCAACTCACCTTATACGCGGACGACGTCACCCTGTGGCTGACCACAGGGAATGACGGCCAAATAGAAGATACCCTGCGGCAGGCAGTTGACATAATTGAAAATTACGCGTCGGGAGCGGGCCTTGAATGCTCGCTTTCGAAATCGGAACTGCTCAGGGCCAAGCCACGTGGTAGAAATGCAAATCGGACCCCGCCGAACGCTCTGAATGTATATGTGCAAAGAGGTCCGGTCGAGGAGGTCCAAACCATACACACACTGGGCATGTACATACAAAGCAATTGCAAAAACACCGAAACAATCAACAGGCTCACGGCCACGGTCAATCAGACTGTGCGGCTGATCAGACGGATCTCCAGCAAAAGACGACGCATGAAAGATAAAGATCTATGTCGACTTGTGCAGGCTTTCATGCTGAGCTGGACCGTCTACTCTCTCCATTACCTGCAACTGCAGCTTGCGGAAAGGAACAAGGTCGACGCTGCAATCAAGCAGGCCTACAAAGCGGCCTTGGGCTCCCGCACAGTACGTCCACGGAAAGGTCGCTGGTCCTTGGGGTACACAACACACTCTCGGAGCTGTGCGAGGCGCACCTCGTTTCGCAGCTCGGACGACTCACTCGAACGAGCGCGGGAAGGGCCATCATATACAGACTGAAGATGTGCGAACAGCTCCCAGAGAGGGACGCGAAACCGCAGTTACCCACGCACATCAGGAAAGCTCTTTTGACTGAACCCCTACCAAAGAAAGTGCACCCCGCGCACCACGAGGGCCGACGGAAAGCGAGGGCTCGCGCCCTACACACCAAATACGGCCGGAGCGACAATGTGGCGTACGTGGACGCAACGGAATAGCGGCAAACAACCCAGAGAAAAGCGTTTGCACTTCTCGCGGTGAACGGGAACGGTGCCCCGTTGGCGGCCGCGTCGATAGAAACCACCTCCTCCGCGACGGCGGAGGAAGCGGCAATAGCCTTAGCTATAGCGAACACGCGTGCTGATATTATATTCGGCGACTCCAAAACATCCATTCGCGATTTCGCGAGGCGCCGTATCACATCTTCCTCAATCTGCATCCTTCAAAACACCCCCCTTCCGATTAGAAAAGCGGAATTGATATGGGTCCCGGCCCACTCGTGTAAACCAGGGGACGAGGCGGCTCACGCGCAAGCCTGACGTTTCGTCGACCGGGCAGTGAGCGCGCCCTCCGACCCGAACTTCACGAGGGACGGGTTGATCTCATTTCATGACATCACCCATCACTTTAGGCTGGAGAGGCGCGCATATCCCCCTCCCCACAATTTGTTAACAAAAGCACAGGAAGTTACCTGGCGCCGACTGCAAACACGCTCCCTTCTGGATCCGGCATTGCTTGCCCTCATGTACCCTGGCCAGTACGACCAAAACTGCCATAAATGTGGTGAAAGGGCCACATACGACCACATTCTCTGAAACAGCGCAAATGATCAAGAACCTAACGGAATGGATCGCTGCACTCAAAGACGACGTCAAGACCACCGGCGGAGTTGATACAGCTCTCTTTCTCGAGCAGTGGGAGGCCGTGGTGGTCAGCTCGGACCCTAACATTCAATTACGGGCAATCGAGCGGGCCAATGAGGTCGCCGCCAGCCATAGGCTAGCGGCCACATAGTGTGTGTCTCCTGCAACCTGCTCTCGACGCAATAAACGTTTTACAATCCGATTCATTTTCTCTCTTTCTTTAAATTCACCATCGTAGGTATGTACGGTCACCGCGGGCAGGCATCGAACCTGCGACCCCGTGCTCGGCCTTGGCGCTCTAAGCATTCGGGGTGGGTGCGTCTACTCTTCGCATCTTTATATAGCGGCGACTCGGGGCGCAACAAAGGGCGCGACACGCTTCTTCCCGCGTCTCATCTCCGTCGTGCCCGCGCGTCGTCATCGAACAACGGTTTCGTCACGCCTCGGCTGAAGCGATGCGCTCTTCCTCCACGAGGTGGCATCCCAATAGCACCATTGGCGCGCATCAGGCACCGTCCCTGCCGGTGCTTGCATGCGGTGGAAGTGATGCGCACGCGGCCGGTTACAAAACTCGCACAACAGGCTCGTGCAGCCTGCGCGCGGAGACCAGATGATTCGTGGACAAGATAGCAAAACCGACGGCGCGTGCTCATAACCGCCGACCGGGCCGCGCCGCGCTTATAAAGCTGCCGATCCCAAATCACCGTCGCTGACAGGTGAGCGTTAAGTCCGGACACCGTAGAGTATCTGTTACGGGCCTAATTTGGACTTATTTTTGGAGATGTGGCGGAGAGTTTGAAAGATGCTTCACTCCCGCCACCAGTTGGCCCGGTATTGCACTACCTCCGGGATCGGCCTTGTCTTTAGCGCGTCTTTACTATCCTGTCTTTCTATCCCATCTTTCAACTCTCCTTCTATCTGTACGTGGTAGCGATTGTGGCTCGGCTTGAGCCAGGGAGCAGGCCTGTGCACTTTCCTTCTTTCTTTCTTCCTGGCAGCAACAGACAGACAGACACCGTCGCTGACGCTCGCTTGCCGCGCGTGGTCATTGAGAAAGGGGAATACTCCTACTCCAAATGCGCAGGACGGCTTCATGCGCGCGCCGATTGCAAACGAAGAGCCAATAAACAAACACAAGGCACTGGCTATTCCCCGCGCTGAGCTGCTCTCCGATAGCTTCTTGAACCCCACATAGAATTAGCGGACCGATTTCTTTGTTTCTTTTTTTTACAAGTCGTCGGAGGAGGAGAAACGACTCGCCTACCGGGCGTGCCTTAATGTAACCTAACCTCTGTTTGCTGTCATCGAGCTCACCGCACATCACAAAAGACATGCGCCCCTCTTTGTCGAGGGTTTTATTGGACCACCCATTCTCCGCTTGCGGATAGCCTGCGGAGTCTACTGGCCAGCTCGAAGCCGTTTTGGTTATGTTCGTCGGGGTTCTCATAGTTCGCGTATCAAAACGTTAGACTCAAGTTAACAGTTCCGCAGCTTGGAGCTCCTCATGCGATAGAGAGGGTCATAATCTAAACTAGAAAAACTCAGGAACCGGTTTGAAGTCGTCACTGACAGATATGCGTTGTACTTAAGAGTCTGGCTGGAGTAGAAAAAGTGATTCTGCAAGCTCTTAGTGATATTTCTTCAGCAGTGTAAAAAATAAACGCAAGCAGCAAAAGTAGCGACAATTCAATCGCTGGAGCCACACTAGCGTTTCTTGCAGGACAAGCACCCAATTTGAGTCGTCGTTAGGGTTTTGAGAGTCACTAACAGCACTGTCACGTCCCCTACAGCTTTTGTATGCAGTAGGCGCAACTCGAGTTAATGCATTTACGAAAACTTTATTCCATGTTTCTCTTTCCGGGTGCAGCTAACCACTGCGAGGATTCAAACTGCTCCCGAAAGATCAGCGATAAACCAAACCATTTTTCTTCGGACGCAGCTAATCGTATACTGTTATGCCAAAAACGGACATTGAAAGTGAAAAACAAGCAAAAAGTTCTGCACCGCAAAATGCAGCTGAATTGCAACAGTTTGGAAACCCTTACGAAAACTGCGGGATGTCATCCTAATTAAGAATAGGACAAGCTGAGATCACGTGATATAAACTAAGAATTTTCAATCTAAATCTACAAGCTATTGGTCTAATCACCATTAAGGTCGGCGTTCTAATTCAGTTCCCCACGGACCACCACTCAACAGCGCTAGGCAGATGGCTGTGAAGGACAGATGTCCACGGCTGCTGGGAATGTGACCGTGCAGTGATTCGTCACCTCCCAACACACCCGCAATGCGGTTATATACACCCCCACGTACACATAAGCGGTAGCGCTGTTTCTATCCCCATCAGCTGCGTGAGGCCTGAGCTTCCGATGGCACCTGCATGGTGATTTGTTCGCGCACCTGTCTCTATCTGTGTCCATTCCTTCTCATCAATTGCATTTGAGTGCCATTTACTCTAATTTATTTTCTAATTATCCACGCTTCTCTCTTTGCGGCTCTCAACGTTAACGTTATGCAATGTACTTACGTAAGGATAAATTAACTAACGCCTAAAACCATTAAAGTCTGTGCAACATTTCAAAGTAAAAGCTGTAGCCAAATAAACCAATTTAGCAATGTTCAATTTGAAATCTGATTTGTATTAGTTTTCCCACGTTCTAAAGCAAAGCCGACATGACGTGCAAGTAAAACTGCCCGCTCGCGCCGATAGCAACCCACCAAACAACGTACCTCCCCAGGTGCGCCCAGAAAGTATGGAATGTCCCAGTCCCAGTAAAACACTTATCGAACATTTCCAGCACGTAGAGGCAGGACACAGAAACACAAGCAAAAGGGAAGTGCGGCCCCTAATGTCCTAGAAACGTTTTTTCAAGGGTGTTGAGCAGAAACTAAACCAAATCATATCATTTTGGTCCCATAAAGGTAACTGGGAGCACGTTTTTTGGGACCAATTCTTTTCAACAAAAAATACAAATCGACTCCTTGCTCCCTTTTCGCTCTCCCTCACGCCAAAAGCTACAGGAAGAGAAGGTTTTGCTCTTCCACTCGCCATTTTGAGAGATCAAACAATTTTGTTGGAACAGCCGAAGGAAGCGCAGTTCACCCCCGCATCTGTCTCGTAGGCGGTCGGCTCCATGCTGCAGGCAGGCAGGCGACGGTGGTCTGCCTTTTCATCGCTCCGCCGGGAGCACAGGTCACCAACGTGCCAGTCTTCTATAGTGTTTCCAACGTCAACACGGTGCGGAGGTCTCTGCAGGCATCTCCAACTACCAGCAGTCCTCGTTGCCCCGCTGTCTAGCAGAGGAGCAGTAATTCCCCCATCGCTCGTCCGGCTTCCTTGCTGTGCTCGCCCGGCTTCCTCGATGGACGGAAGCCATCTTGCGCACACGTTGTAATGTATATATAGTAGCTTCTTTTAAATCAAGCGATAATGCTACAACTCTGAACTTTAAAACTTTTGGGGTTCGAATAACAGCGGAAAAATCACACAGGGCCAAACTGTTTAATGATAACAAAAACATTGGCTATATTCAAGGGGCATTACACACGTCTTCTTCCGACGACTGTTCTTTTCGCACTGGTCCAGTCCACACGCTTTTTCACCCTCAATACACGAGGCACTCTTTCTTTCTCACCCGCACGTGCACATGGTTTGGTGGTCGCGTCCCCACCCACCCACTTGCGCCGTGTTTGACATCTGGAGTTCATTGGGGAAGGAGACCGCTTGCGGGCGTGTAGCTGAAGTGCCGTCTGTAGCCGACCGCGCGGCTCTCCCTAATGTCGCTGCCAATTATAGGCGCCGGGTTGTTGGTGGTCTTTTGTCCGCTCTCTTCGGGGCGCCGCCGTTCGGGTGTCTACAAGGACGCCCAGGTTTCTGTTGCCGTCTGTTTCTACTTTGTAGCACTTTACCCAAGCTTGGCGCTTCTTTCCGGGGAACTGCTGTTTCTGCTTCTTCGTTTCCTTGTTTCTTTACATCCTCCCCCCCCCCCAAAAAAAAAATGAGTATAAACTCATTTTATGTTCGTTTCTAATGGATAGAGGAGCTGTACCGGTCGTCTTATGATGACCCCGGACGGCATCTTGACGGTGCATGATCGGATATGTCCATCTCGCCCTTTAAACACCCCCACAACGCGAGCAGTCTGCCACATATGGTCTGGCGCATGTTCTTAGTGCACGACCACCAAGTCGTCCACGGCTATGACACTCGCAGGACTTGAAGAGGCGAAGTAGGCTGACCGTAACTGAAGGATGTACTCCTTCAACCATCGCTTCCAAAATGAATTCATTATAATTTGCCGGTATTTCCATCTCGACCTGTGTCTGTTGCAGTGACCGAAGGAATGGACGCTGTCCTTGCTTCGGGCAAAGCGATCAGCCGTTTGCCCGTGATGAGATGGGAAGGCGTCAGGACCGATGGTTCCTTCGGGTACTCTTTCTGCATGCCCAGCTTCCATGTAACTTCTAATAGCCGAGTCGTGCTGTTCCAAAAGTTCTTTGTTCCGCCCAAGTCGCCTCGTCAAGCTGTTCAGCCGTTGCACCGCCATGTGTCTGTTGTCACTGAGTTCTTGCGATGGGTCTTTCGATGGCAGTGCAACTTCATAACTCTGACCTTTCTTTTCCAATTGTATTTTGTCTAGTGGTCGTGCGTTCGGCGTCTCTGGAAAATCTTTTATGCCAATGGCGTCTAACTCCCAGAAGTTCTGCAGCGTAGTGTGGACTTTTTCAGCCGTCTCCAAACCTATTCGTAATATGCAAATATTGTTTGCTAGTATGAGGTTGGAGGTCACACTTAACGGCCCCTGGATGGTCCAACCAAGCCTGGTGTTAACGGCTGCCAACCCTTCGTTTTCGTCGCTTCGCTGCACTTCACCAGTTTGGAATTTCCAGAGGTGATCGGCGCCAATTAATAATTCAATTTTTGGGACAGATTTCATGCTGGGATAGAGAAATTTGTCTGCGATTAATGCTCCTCCGAGTTTCATATTTTGCAGAAAACTGTGATCTGTGGGCACTTGCTGGACATCCTTGCATATAAAGGGCACCTCAATAGCCTCTACTGTGATTTCTTGGCCGCTATACTGGCTCCGAAGGCGAAGTTCTACGAGCCGGCATCTTTGCAACTGCGTGGCAGGCTTCCCAAAGGTGTTCAGATGGAATTCGCTCTCTCCTAACGTTTTCAAACCAAGTGTTTTTGAGATGTCTTCTCGAAAGAACGTTCTCTGGCTTCCACCGTCCATTACGCCCCGGATGTAGCCGTATTTAGTGTTCCCCACAGCAAAGGCGCGGAAAGTCTGCAGCGCTGTCTCTTGAGTCTCTTTTCTGTTAGCGGCTGCATGCACGTTCGTGGCAGTGACCTCCGTTGGTGCGTCGGTTTTGTCTATTGTCCAATTTGGATTGCACATTGAGGTGGCGTGTCTTCTTTCGCAATGCTCGCAGCTTATCTTTCTCCTGAAATCTTTAGATCTGTGCCCCCACTTCGTGCACCGAAAGCACCTTTTTGCCTTGGCTAACTTCTCTGTCTTTTCTTTGTTTGTCAGCGCAGCTGTGCAAACTCTGTGCCGTGCTTGCTTGAATCACAGAAGGCACACTTCTCAGCCTTTTCCGGTTGCGTAGAAAGCACAGCGGCACTTGCAGTATGCTGATTCGGTCGTTTTCCGAAGCGGTTCATGTGATATGGCTTCTTCTCTGCCACAGTGACAGGATCTTGTTTGCACCGCTCTCGGCACTCGGTCTCCACTAGCAGAAACTATAATATCTCATTTAACCTGCCGTCAGATCTGTCTTCTGTGTGCGTAGAGGCGGACTGCTGCGCTGGCGAGGCGGGGCTGCTACCGGCTGACGACAACGCATCTGTCTTTGTAGCGCGGCTTGTCAGTCGATGAAACTCTACTACCATGTCTCGCGGCAGCGCTGTTAGTACGATGTCGCAAAGCATTGCAGAGTAAGCATGCGTGGTCACTAGCAGTCCCGCGAGTCCGCAAATGTGTGCTTGCACATGGTCGTAAAGCCGGCCGAGTCCCCTCACATCTCCTGAAGTCGATACAGACGGCAGCATCCGTAACTTGGTAAGGTGTTCCTGCTCTATTCGTCCCTTGTCGCCGAAACGGCGCTGCAGTATCTGTACTGCGTCGTCATAGCAGGCCTCTGTTGCCTTCAATCCTCTTACTGCCGACGAGGCGGGCCCGGTGAGGAGGCTATTTAAGTAATGGATCTTCTCCGCTTTCGACAAGCTCCGATTTTCATGCACCGTCTCGCGGAAGCATTCCCAAGAAGTCTGCCAGTTGGCAAGCTCACCGTTGTAGGATTCTAAATGCAGCTTCGGGAGCTTTATGCCACTGTCCCTTGGTGTCGGCAGCGACGCTTGCATGGATTCGGCGCTGTGTACTGCAGGCGTTGTCGGTTGCGAAGCTGCTATCCGAGCCTAGAGTAGACCGATTGTGTTCATGGCCCGGTCGTCGTATTCGATGGCCTCGGTGAATTCGGTCTCGAAAGCTTCCTCCGGTAGATGGTCCTCCAT
Organism: Amblyomma americanum; assembly: GCF_052857255.1. Taxonomy (NCBI): domain Eukaryota; kingdom Metazoa; phylum Arthropoda; class Arachnida; order Ixodida; family Ixodidae; genus Amblyomma; species Amblyomma americanum. The sequence continues at coordinate 11,070,453 of NC_135497.1, read as the reverse complement.
GTCGTCGTTTAACTTCCGCAGTTCATCGTTGCTTACTTGTAGTCTGTGCAGCAGAGCTGTCAGTTGATGAACGTCGGCTGTCGGCAGCACTGCTGTGGCCTCGTTGATTATGATGGTGTTCTGCCCTCGCCGACTTCTCCTGTTGGCCTTGAGCTTTTCCATGTGGTCGTTTCTTCAGCTCAGTCTTTGCAGTCCCTCGTGGTCCGTTCGGATTTCACGGCTGTCTTCTTATCCAGGGTTTCGGCACCATTGTAATGTATATATAGTTGCTTCTTTTAAATCTAGCGATAATGCTACAACTCTGAACTTTAAAACTTTGGGGGTTCGAATAACAGCGGAAAAATCACACAGGGCCAAACTGTTCAATGATAACAAAAACATTGGCTATATTCAAGGGGCATTACACACGTCTTCTTCCGACGACTGTTCTTTTCGCACTGGCCCCGTCCACACGCTTTTTCACCCTCAATACACGAGGCACTCTTTCTCTCTCACCCGCACGTGCACATGGTTTGGTGGTCGCGTCCCCACCCTCCCACTTGCGCCGTGTTTGACATCTGGAGTTCATTCGGGAAGGAGACCGCTTGCGGGCGTGTAGCTGAAGTGCCGTCTGTAGCCGACCGCGCGGCTCTCCCTAATGTCGCTACCAATTAAAGGCGCCGGGTTGTTGGTGGTCTTTTGTCCGCTCTCTTCGGGGCGCCGCCGTTCGGGTGTCTCCAAGGACGCCCGGGTTTCTGTTGCCGTCTGTTTCTGCTTTGTAGCACTTTACCCAAGCTTGACGCTTCTTTCCGGGGAACTGCTGTTTCTGCTTCTTCGTTTCCTTGTTTCTTTACACACGTATTGGCGCATCCGCTAGCCGCTCGCGCGAAAGCCCCAGCGCGCAGCAGCTCTTGCTCTCATCACTCGGCTGTCGTGAACTTCTTAGCTACGGATTCATGGCAGCTTTCCTGCGCACCTCGGCGTGCCCACATAATTCCTTTTGGAACTGATGCAGCCGCGCGCGGCGCATCGCAAGTCATTTGCGCAGCTTCACTGCCCTACACCACAATGGCGCTCTTACAGGCGTCGTTCGCGGCAGCGGATTTCAAGGCAATGGGCGACTCCTAGCGCGCACTCTGCATTCCTCCGTGTCTCCGACGACTGTGGCGTGTTGGCGGCAGCGTGGCCCTCCACTGCGGTCATAGGCGGGAGAGATCTTCGGAAGCCAACCAGACTCTTGCTGCGAGTGCCGATGGATTAACCTGCTCTACCTACATTGCCGTCCTGTCGCAGCGGTATAGTTTGTGTTGTGTTCGCGTCGCTGACTTTCAACCCACCTCCACCGGATTACTTTTGCCTTGATCCCCTTGATCTCGCCTCCCACGCCGTATTGTGCCGCACGTGTGGTCTGCTGTACCATGGGTGCGGCGAGCCAGGGATCCTACCTGAAGACGTCCCCCCTTTCCATCCGGCTCCAAGCAGTCTTATCTCCACACTTAGTCACAAGAAAATAAAACGGGGGTGTAACGAGGATGTAATACGTATGTTTGAGCGTTCGCTGTGCCGTGAGAAGGCGCAGGACAGAAGGCTGCGTTGAATTCATGTATATAGCTGCAGCATTTTATTTCATACCCGGGTTTCCATTGGCAACGTCGTCAAAGTATGTTCGTTTGTGCTCGTTTTTTATTTTCGCCTCGTAGAATTATTTTTTTTTCCCTCTTTTGATAACACGCTCAAGCTTACTCCGAGGCTCGTGCGAGAGGCAAAGCCAGAGGGAGTTTTCACCCTGCAGAATATCCGTGACATGAAACCGCGTATCTGTATCGCACGCCCATATCGTCTTTTCTTCTGGCACCCAGGTTGCTCTTTACATGCGTTTGCTTTTGCGCGTGCATACATGCTTTTGTACCCTTTAGAATGTTTGCTTGAGGTGCATCAACTTTCAGCCTGTATCATGTTTTTATTGCTTTATTTTTCAGATTTCTCAGAACTAGAGAAAAATTTGGCGTGCTCCGTACATTGTGTGTTAAATGGTGCATACATATGCGTCTCCTGTTTGTATTCATTTAAATGCAAAGAGCACAACTAATAAACTGAAATTACATCTGTATTGCGCTGCTATTTCCTGTTATATGGGCGGGATCGGGCGACTTTTTGAATTCATATTTCCTTTGTGGTGTAAAATTTTGGCACATTTCATATTCTTGTGGCGGGAGCAGCGCAGCACGAAACAAAGAATAGAAAGGCGGGAATCAACGCTGACTAACAACCGGATTTTTAATCCACGTTCGATCGAATATATGCATCTTGCTCGTGCAATAAGGAAAGAACAGAAGCATGGAAAACTCACAAGGTGTACACGTGGTGAAGTATTAAGACATCGCACGCAGATAATCAATTTCTCTGTCACGAAGCGTTATTGGAGGTATGCAGACACATACGTCGCTCTTTGGTCGGATGTTGAAGGCTTCTTCAATCTCCCTGGTCCGTTGATCAAAATATGACGTGATGGCCATTGTGTTGCTAAGCTGCAGGTCACATTCATGCTCTCTGCAATGTTTTGCTAATTCACTGCTGATGGCGCCCTTTAGGGATCTTTTGTGCTCTCGAAGCCGTTCATTCAAACAGCTCCCTGTTTGACTAATGTAGGTGCCTCCGCATGACAGAGGTATTTTACAAACCCTCTTTTCACACATTTCACATGTTATTTCCGGTGCTTTTTTTCTTTCATTGATATTTCTTTGCTCACTGTTGACTTTGGCGCACATGTCTTCTTAATTGGTTGGGTGCTGACATGAGCACTTTTAGACCAGCTCTTGCGCCTACCTTTTTGAGACTGAGGGAAATGTCATTAATGTAAGGAATGACCGCGTACGGCTTCCTTTCTTCTGATGTTGTTGGGACATATTTTCTACGTCTAGGTGCTTGCAGAATCTCTTCTGCGACACTGGATAGCAGTCTCGTCTGGTAACCTGCTGCTTTCAGCCGACTGTTCTGGGCATCAAAACTGCCTTGAACTTCATGATGAGAGGATCTCGTCAATGCGGCTCTCATTGCTACTTTTGCTAAGGACTAGAAGAACTAGGACTAGAAATAACAAGTGAACTCCCAGAAAACAGCATGATGCGATTTCTTGACTCGACGCTAGCCTTTCTAGGCGCTCACATATGCTGGCGGTACGGACCACGAAGATAGAAGGGACTGCTCCCCTACACACCTGCTCACTCCAAGATCATCAAGCGGGGGATGAAAAAAACAGCAGTGAGAGACGCATTGACGAGATCCGGTCATCATGAAGTTCAAGGCAGTTTTGACACCCAGAACCGTCGGCTGAAGGCAGCAGGTTGCCCGACGAGACTGCTACCCAGTGTTGCAGAAGGGATTCTGCAGGCACTTAGAGGCAGAAAATATCTCACAACCACATCAGAATAAAGGAAGCCGTACGCGGTATTTCCTTGCATTAATGGCATTTCCCACAGGCTCAAAAGGGTAGGAGCAAGAGCTGGTGTAAAAGTGCTTATGTCAGCAGCCAACAAGTTTGGAAGCCTGTGCGCCAAAGTCAACAGCGAGCAAAGGAAAAAAATCAATGCAAGAAAAAACAACGGAAAAAACATGTGAAATGTGTGAAAAGCGGAGTTTATGAAATTCCTCTGTCATGCGGACGCAACTACATTGGTCAAACAGGGCGCTGTTTGAATAAACGGCTTCGAGAGCACAAAAGATCCCTAAAGGGCGCCATCAGCAGTGAATTAGCAAAACATTGCAAAGAGCATGAATGCGCTCAGCAGCTTATTAACACAATGGTCATCCCGTCATATTTTTATCAACGAATCAGGGAGATTGAAGAAGCCTTCAACATCCGACCAAAGAGCGACGTATGTGTCGGCATACCTTCAATAGCGCTTCTTGACAGAGAAATTGATTATCTGCGTGCGATGTCTTAATATTTCACCACGTGTACATCTTGTGCATTTTTCATGCTTTTTTCGTTTCCTTCTTATACGAGTGAGATGTGTATATTCGACGAACGTGTAATAAAAATATGGTTGTTATTCAGCGTCGTGTCCCGCCTCTCTTCTGTTTCGTGCTGCGCTGCTCCTGTCACAAGATCATGCACCAACCAGCCCAAATTTACATCTTGTTAAAGCACACTTCATGTAAACAGGTAAGTCTGACTGGCCTAGCCAGCAAGCATTCACGCGAGTGGACAGATGTATTACACCACCTGTAACGTAAGCATGTGCCTTAAATTTGGCACATATGTGCGCTTAGATGCCTGAAGTCTGCATGAAAAAGAAGAAATTATTTATTGAGCCAGAGCCGAGAAATCTAGGATTAACCTTTTGGGGCCCTCCCTGGGACGCACAACTTTTTGGACACGGCTAGTTGTGGGGACGTTTTTTGGATGTCTTCGGGAAAAATTAGGACCTCCTGGGGACATTCCAAATGTCCTGATGGGATATTTCTTGGAAATTTTGAGGAGGTTTTGTGTTTGTTGGAAATTTTCTCAAGCGTGCCGCTCACGAACGAATCCCGCTCGTAGCCCAAACGTCTCATCTAGTCAGATGAAGACATTGGCAACGGAACTGATGCGGCTCCGCTCCCTTCCCGATTGTAACGATCTCTTAACCAAAAGCAAAACTCTCAAGTGCGACCTCGGCCTTCATTCTACATCTTGAGACGCCTTTCCACAAACGTTCATTTATTACCGCTAACCACAGTAGTGTCGCGACTAGGAAGGGAACACCCTTGGTTGCGACAGAGTGTCGTAGAATTCAGAGAACCGAGCCGGGGGGTTTGGCGATTAATTCCAACACCTTGCTTGAGGGTCCGACAGCAGGGGTATAAAATACTAACGCAGCGGGACGCTGCCGTGGACGATTATGGTAGCTGATCGGGGGCAGTGGAAGTAACGAGGGCTTCCAGTGTTCAACCGGTGCCGCAACACTAAGTCCGTGGGTCCGAGTAAGGGATATCTACACTGCCTCGACCGGGATCCATCGGATCAGTGAGGGCTTCTGGTGGCCACCAGTACCGCAACGCTGACTCCGACGGTCCACGGCAAGCTTGGGAAGAGAGGGGTAAGGCCAATGCTTCCGTGCAGCCCGGGGACTATTACCTCCCGTCGCTCCCGACTTCCCTTTTTTATACCCTACGGATTGCACCACGGCAGTGAAAGAAGCCGCGGAAGCCCTTAATTGTTTCCAGGTTTGAGTTTGTGACCGTTGTTCTCCCTGTCGGACGTCATCTCAGGCTATGTTCACGTTATTTCTTCTTCCAGGGTACAGATGGCGCTGCTGCGCTACATTCCTCCAATCCACACGGATCTAGTTAAGTGTCTCAATGACGATATAAAGCAGTTTGGAGAAGGCGCCAGTATTATTCTGCTGGGGGACATGAATGGCCACATCGAGGATCTGGATGGATACACAGATTATAACGGGGAGTTGATGCTAGAGTTCTGTGAGCGACACAACCTAGTTATTGTAAATAGAGAAACTAAGTGTGAGGGACAAATCACGGTGGAATCCCGTAACAGGCAAACGACCATTGACTACTGCTTAATCTCGCAGGGGATGTATAGCAAGCTCGCATTGATGGAAATAGACGAAGAGGGGAAGTACAGCCTCGGTAGTGATTATAAGCGTATTAGTCTACAGTTTGGAGCCCTGCTCAAAACAGAAATGAAGGGGAGTAGAAAAGAGTGCGGAAAATTAAATGACGAACAAATAGCGCAAATAGCGGCGTGCATAGAGGAAGCAATAGACACACATCTCATGGAAAAGTGGGATTATAATAAGATAGAACTCCTCATTAGTACAAGAATATAATAAGTAAAAGGAGTAAACCGCTGGAGAGGAAAGAGGAAGCCACGAAGTTGGTGGAATAAGTAAATTAGGGAGGCCATCGAACAACGACGGCTGGCATCACGGGAACACAGAGAATCAAAGAGGGCGCAGTTATCTGAAGAGGAAATAGACCGAAAATGGGAATCTTATCAACATAAGAAACAGCAAGTGCAGGTCCTCGTCCAGGCTAAAATAAAGCAGTCCTCTGATCGCTGGCTGGTTGAAGTTCGCGATGCAACTAAAGGGGGGCAAAGAAAATTCTGGAACCATATAAGCTGGCTGGGCAAAACGAATCACAGAAAGCAGGAACAGATTCACGATGCCGAAGGAAAATGTTTAGAGGTAGACGACGCTGTGAACTACATTTCATCAGTTATAGCTGAGTCATTTAAGAAAGACGATGGAGTAATCACCCCAAATGAGGGAGCAACACAGGAACGCACAATAGAAAACAGCGTGGAACTGACGAATCTTAACTGGAAAAAGGCGGAAGCAAATATTCCAAGATGTACGTCAGCAGGGATCGACGAAATTCCTATCAAGCTAATTAGTGAACTTGGCCCAAGAGGCAAGGAAACGCTGTTTAATGTACTGGAGGCAGTGATAACGAATCAGCAAATTTCGCATAGCTGGAAACAGAGTAAAATGAATTTGATTTATAAAGGAAAAGGCAATAAGACGAACATAAAATCCTTCCGACCGATTACGATAACATCAGTTGCATACAGGCTGGCGATGCAGGCGGTGAAAATAAAAATCCAGTCATGGGTAGAAAGTAATAGAATACTCGGAAAAATTCAGAACGGGTTCAGAAGTGGTAGGCGCTTAGATGATTGCCTGTTCGTGCTTACCCAGTGCATAGAAATAGCTAAGGTGGAAAACAGACCTCTGTATTTAGCCTTCTTGGACATAAGCGGTGCATACGACAACGTGAACAGGGAACTCCTGTGGAACATATTAAAAGGTGAAGGTGTCGGTCATCAGGTAAATAATTTTCTACAGGAAATATAACGAGAAAATGAAGTTGAAATAACATGGGAAGGAATAAAGAGTACAACTGTCCAGATACACAAAGGATTAAGGCAAGGTTGTCCTCTATCACCGCTGCTGTTCATGCTTTATATGATAAGTATGGAAAGAAGGCTACAAGGAAGCAATCTTAGTTATGATCTGTCATACATATTAGGCGGAAAGGTTGTTGAGCAACGACTACCGGGTTTAATGTATGCGGACGATATTGTACTGTTAGCAGATAGCCAGGAAGATTTGCAAACTTTGGTGAATTGTGGAGACGAAGGAGACAGTCTAGGTTTCAGTTTTAGCGCAACTAAGTCAGGTTTCATGGTTTTCAAGGCCATAACTGATCAGGAGCTTACAATCCAAGGCCATGAAATACCCCGAGTGGCCGAATACAAGTATCTAGGTGTATGGGTAAACAACGGGCATATGTACGCGGAAAAGCACGAACAGTCTCTCATAGCAAAAGGGCGAAGAGATGCTGGGATAATGAGACATAGGGCATTGTGGGGGTACAACAGGTATGAAGTCCTCAGAGGTATTTGGAAAGGAATAATGGTGCCGAGACTTACTTTCGGGAATGCGGTTCTATGCTTAAGGGCTGAAGTTCAGTCGCGATTAGAAGTAAATCAGAGAACTGTCGGAAGATTAGCACTAGGTGCCCTCGGGAAAACCACAAACGAGGCATTACAGGGATGTATATGGGCTGGGCAACGTTCGAAGCACGGGAAGCTCAGAGTAAAGTACTATACGAAGAACGCCTGAGGAAATTGGATGATAACAGGTGAGCAGCCTCCTGTGCCCTTCGGTCTTTCTCTAGCACCAGCTCTCTCGCGTTATTCCATCGGCGCGCTGTCTCCTCGTTTGTCGGACCCATTGTATCCCCAGGGACTGCCCTTAGGGCCGCATCAATCAGCAGTGTTGGCTCGTGGCCGTATAGTAAAAAAGGGAGAATAACCAGTTGTCTCTTGCACCGATGAGTTGTATGCGAACGTCATGAAGGGGAGGAATTGATCCCAGTCGCGGTGATCGGACGAGACATATTGGCTGATCATCTCGGCGAGTGTCCCGTTGAAACGCTCGCAAAGGCCGTTTGTTTGAGGGGGATACGACGTTGTGCGTGTGTGGTTCGTGTGAGTGAGACAGAACAGCTCTTCCATCATATTGGCCACAAAATGTTGTCCTCGATCTGTGATTACTTGCTCTGGCGCTCCGTGCCGTAGAACCACTGTTTCCAGGAATGCCTTCGCGGCGTTTGCAGCTGTTGCTTCCGGGACGGCGACAGTTTTCGCCCACTTTGTGTAGTAGTCAATCAGTACAATCACATGCCGGTTTCCGCCTGAGGACGGCGTCAAGGGGCCCAAGCAATCCATCCCGAGCCGCTGAAAAGGGCGCCGAGCGGGTGGCATGGGCTGCAACAGGCCGGATGGTTTAGTCGATGGGGTCTTACGCGTCTGGCAGTCTGGGCAGGGCAGAACATATCTCGTTATTTCGGCGAACATTTTTGGCCAAAAGGAGCGCTGGCTGATATTTCTCCAGGGTTCTCTTCATGCCTAAGTGCCCTGCCGTTATGTCGTCGTGACAGGACACCAAAAGTTCCCGGCGTAGTGGTTTTGGGACGGCTAAGGCCAGTCTGTATTCCCTGAAACCTTTGGCTCTCCTGAATAACACCCAGTTTTGCAGGCTGAAGGCTCTAGCTGTCCGGCGGATTCTTCTCGGCACCGGCTCTTCCGGGTTTTTCAGGTGATCGATAATTTTCTTTAAGAAGTGATGCTCCTCCTGTAGTTCAATTGTCCTTTGCCTCTGTTCGTCCGCAAGGAAAAGCGGCATATCTTAACAGGGAGGGGTGGTATCATCTGCATTATGTGGGAGGCGAGAGAGAGCGTCTGCGTTCGAGTTCTTGATACCTGGCCGATGTTTGAGGCTAACGTTGAACTCCTGGAGAAGTAAACTCCATCGCATGAGACGGCCGCTCGGATATTTGGTTTTCATGAGCCATGTCAGACTGGCCTGGTCGGTGACGACAGTAAATGGAATCCTAAATAGATACGGTCGAAACTGTCTGACCGCAAATACTAGGGCGAGGCCTTCCTGTTCGGTGGCGCTGTATCTCTTTTCTGCCTTATTTAGACGTCGGCTAGCGTAACTGACCACGAACTCTTATGGGCCGTTCTTCTGAAAGACTGCTCCGATCCCATACCCGCAGGCGTTGGTGTGGGCTTCAACCGGCAATTCGGGATTAAAAATCCGTAGCACCGGTGAATTGGTAAGGCGCTGCTTGAGCTCTTCGAATGCATTTTGGCATTCGCCGCTCCATTCCCAGGCTTTACCTGTTTTGGTGAGTTCCGTGAGTGGCCTTCAGATGCGAGAAAAATCTTTCACAGAACGTCTATAGTAGTTACAAAGGCCAAGGAAGCTGCGTACTTGTTTAACGTTCTTTGGCGCCATCGTTTGCTCGATCGCATGGACGTTGCTGGGGTCGGGTCTTGCCGACTGTCCATCGATTATGTGACCAAGGTACTTAATACTGTTTGCCGCGATGTGGCACTTTCTGGGCTGTAGGCGGAGGCCCGCTGAATCCAGTGCGCCAAGCACACCTCTGAGGTCCCTTAAGTGGTCGTCAGCGGTCTTAGAGAAGACGATGATGTCGTCAAGGTATGCAAGGCAGACTTTCCAGAGCTGGAACGTTAACGCCTTGTGAATCATGCGTTGAAATGTGGCAGGAGCATTACAGAGGCGAAAGGGGACAACACTGAACTCGTAGAGTTCGTGCCCCGTGGAAAAGGCAGTTTTCTCCTTGTCAGCCTCCTGGATGGAAACTTGCCAATACCCAGACGCCATGTCCGATGTTGTGAAGAAATGGGAGCCTTGCAGTGTATCAACGACATCGTCTACTCGAGGAAGCGGATGTACGTCCTTCTTAGTGACTGCATTAAGCTTCCTATAGTCCACGCAGAAGCGCCAAGCTCCATCCCGCTTGCGAGCGAGAACCACCGGGGACGTCCAAGGACTGCAGGATTATCTTACGTCCCCCTTTTCTAACATCTCCGTCACCTGCTCCTGAATTTTTTGCCTTTCGGTCACAAAGCTCCGATACGGATTCTGCCGAACAGGTCTTGCGTTGCCAGTGTTGATCTCGTGCTTGACCACGTCTGTATGGCCGAGGCTCGTGGCTGGATTGGCGAAGAGGTGTTCATATTCTTCCAACAGCGACTGGAACTTCTGACGCCGATCTTTGTCTAACTGGCTGCACTACTGGACTTCATTTACTCCGGACCCACGGATGACGTGGGGTATTGCGCAGATGTCGACGTTCAGGAGATGTGTCGTCTTCCCGAGTGCTGTACCCTTGGCAACATTCATGGTGGTCGATCCTGGATTAGAGACGCGAATATATGTCGTGTGATCCTGTACGTCGGTTAGAGCTCGGGCTATCTTTGGATGGGGTCTATTTGGCGCGGGGCTAAGGGGTTCTACAAGGCATGCCCCGTTTCTGCGGACCGTGACAGGAACAAGGACCTCAGCGGATGGCGGTATCTGCGTATGTTGCTGGCAGTCGACGACTTCCGGGTTCACCATATCCGTGTCGAGGTCGTCCAGCCGGAGCTTCCTGCTATGTCCTCGCAGAGTGACTGTTCGCATTGGGAAACTGATCACCATTTCCGAGTTTCCACACAGAGGCACTCCACCCAAGTGGTCGCAGGGCAGTGTATGCAGCACTAAGAAGCATTCTTGCAGCTTGGCCGGGCCAATACGCACATTAAGTGTCACTTCGCCTGCGGTGCTGACGAGGTTTCCGTTGACGTTCCTGAGTGGGGCCGTGGTTCCGCTTACTTCTGCACCTATCCTGGATATGAAGCGCTGCGAAGCGATATTCACAGAGGTGCCTGTGTCCACTATCATTGTGGCCTCCTGGTCTTTTACTGGCACGGGGAGGGTGATGAGATGCGACCGGTGTGCGTAGCTAGCCTCTCCTGAGGAGTTGCCTTTTTTGTCTCGGGGCGTACTCGGGGACCCCACCATCCTAGTTTTTGATAACTGGGAGCCTTGTAGCACTTTGGGCCCTGACGGCGCGTTACATTGCCGCATTATATGTCCCGACCGGCCACATCGGTAGCATTGAACCTGCCCCGTCTGATTTCGCGACAGTCGTACTGGAAACCTGCGTGGTGTGGGTCGGGCTAACTGTTCGACGGCACTGGTGAGGGCCTTCACGCTCTCTTGTAGGGCGTCAAGCATTTCGGCCGTTACAACTCGTGCAGTCGATGCCTCATGACTCGGAGGCATCCCCCAGTTGTGTTCAGGCGCAATGGCTTTTCTTGAATTATTGGGTGCCGCTGATAGAAACGGCGAGGCCGCTGCAAAGCCTGGGAGGGGATGAGTTGGCATGACTGCCATGGCGTGTCGCGCCATAGAGCCTACGTGCGTTAGGCGTTGCAAGTGCTGCAGGAACTCGGCCGGTGTTTTGGGGTTGGATATGGCTACCCTTTACATCATTTCTGGCCGCAGCCCTCGCAACAGGCAGCGCACTTTTTCGGAGCCTGTCATAGATGTGTTGGCCCGAGCACAGAGGTGCAGTACGCTCGCCACATACTCCCGAGGCGTTTCACCGGGCTGCTGCCGCCTCTCTTGATGAAAGCCCAGCCCCTAACATCTTCTCCGGAAAAACTGCTTCCACTGGTCCCATGTTTCGAGCTGCCGTGTTGGCGATTCCCGTAGCATGGCACTGTACCACCGGTGGGCCTCGTCGCCGAAAGCGAAAATGAGGTTCGCCTTCTGCGCGTCGGACCACCCTACTGCCGCCGAATAGCGTTCGTACAGACGAATCCAGTCTTCAACGTCCTCATCGGTTTTTTCGGAAAAACGCGGAGGGGGACCATATAGCCTCTCTTGCTGCTGATCGGTATCAGTGCTGCCGTCCATAGCGATCTTGATTGTGCGAGTTCGCAAAACGCGTTCGATGCAACCTTTTGCCATTAATTTGTGCGGTTCTTCTTTAATCTCATGCCCGTTTAGCCGCGGTCGCAATTTCGAACAGCCGGTCAAATCGCTCATTTAGAGAACTAGGTTGATTTTCAGACTCTTCTTGCCATTTTTCTTTCGGGTTGATGCGTGTCGGACTCAGGCTTCCCTTAGTTTGCTTCCGGTGGTCGCGACGTTGCTGCGTGCGCATTTTTTTCATCCATGGTACAGGCGGAGTGTACACCGCACCTCCACCACTTTGTCGCGAGTAGGAAGGGAACACCCTTGGTTGCGACGGAGAGTCGTAGAATTCAGAGAACCGAGCCGGGGGTTTGGCGATTAATTCCAACACCTTGCTTGAGGGTCCCACAGCAGGGGTATAAAATACTAATTCAGCGGGACGCTGCCGTGAACGATTAGGGGGGCTGATCGGGGGGCCGTGGAAGTAACGAGGGCTTCCGGTGTTCAACCGGTGCCGCAACGCTAAGTCCGCGGGTCCGAGTAAGGGATATCTACACTGCCTCGACCGGCAACCATCGGATCATTGAGGACTTCTGGTGGGCACCAGTACCGCAGCGCTGACTCCGACTGTCCATGGCAAGCTCGGGAAGAGAGGGGTAAGACCAATGCTTCCGTGCAGCCCGGGGACCACTACCTCCCGTCGCTCCTGACTTCCCTTTTTTATACCCTATGGATTGCACCACGGCAGTGAAAGAAGCCGCGGAAGCCCTTAATTGTTTCCAGGTTTGAGTTTGTGACCGTTGCTACCCTTGTCGGACCTCATCGCAGGCTATGTTCACTTCATTTCTTCTTCCAGGATACAGGTGATGCTGCTTCGCTACAGTAGCCTACACCAAGGCTTGGAAAGGGGACGTGACACGCGCCTTCGACTTCTGCTCCTGGTGCTGTTACTCTTCGTTATACATTATGTGGCTGAATGTAGCATTAGCACATTAAGGAAGACGCACAGGCCGAGAGGAAACCAAAGAATAGGGTCAACAGGGCCTGCTAGGGAACATGGATGGGCCAGCGCCGATTTCATGGTGAAGACACCGCTTTCGCTGGGGGCATGTTGGGTCCCACTCTCCCGTTCAGCTGCATCTAGCACAACGCGGCGGCGAGTCGTTTCGAAGAGAAAACTGCAGCAGCCGCGTGAATTTCAGGAAATATGGTATTCTACTGTGACAGAGTGGTACCAGAGATTGTTTGAACAGTGAATCAGAGGTAGCTACTCCAAAGTATACTATCTTTCGCAGCTAATATGCCGAGAAAGTCGGCGCCTTGTGAACAGTCGGTGCACTCATGCGTGTTGGTTCTCTCCTAGCGTTCTTTTTGCGCTGTGGTCCTTCACAATAGCATTCTTACAACTTGCGTAGGATAATATACTGCAGTCTCTTGACCAGGATGCTCTGAATATCAATTCCTTTTCCAAAAATGAGGATTACATATTTCTAGCCATGAAATCAGTGCGAAAAGGCGCGTTTCATGGCTGGTAATTTAAATAATTATGAGGATGCAGAGATACGTTGTGCACTACTCCTCCATTCCCAGCAGAATTGATCTGAGAAACAAGCATTTCGCATGCCTTACCTCAAAAAATCTTGGGATAACTGTTGGTTAGGCAGTCTGGTTTGACGTGCGATTGGCAATTTTTTCGGCGGGGGCTGTGACAAGCGAAACCAAATAGCCGGTACACTTTAACAGCGTAGGCAGAACACCCGGAAAAAGAACAGTCCCTCATAACTTGGTCTCTGACTGCGACATCACACACACTACGAGCTCTCTTCAAGCAAAGGGGCGCGCCGTTCTTGCCTCGGTTTTGCAAGTTTTGTACGTTCTCCGCCGCATTTCTTCCGATTAGAAGCGCCTCGTGGTCGTGGAAAAATTATTTTTATTCCAAAACCCCACAAGCCTATCACCCTAGACAGCATCCGCCCCATTTCTCTTACATCCTGTCTAGGCAAGGTCTTCGAGCACATAATTCTTGTTCGGCTAACAACGTACATGGAAGACAACCACCTTTTCCCCCACAGTATGCTCGGATTTCGTGCGCATCTATCTGCGCAGGACGCCCTACTTCAAATTGCGCATGACGTGCTTGATGATACCATCCCCCGCCACACTAAAGCTATCCTGGCAGTTGACCTCACCAAGGCATTTGACAAAATTCGACACGATGTCACGTTATGGGAACTGCAGGCTCTACAGCTAGGCCCTAAAACCTACAACTACGCTCGCGCGTTTCTCTCGGGCCGCACTGCCTCCCTGCACATTGATCAGATTAACACATCCCCTTATACACTCGGACAGCTCGGAACCCCTCAAGGGGAAGTCCTTTCTCCTCTTTTCTTTAACGTTGCTCTCATCCCCCTTGCTCACAAACTGGCTCTAATTCCACACCTAAAGCATACCCTGTACGCTGATGATATTACCACATGGACCACTCATGGCTCTGACGGGGAAATTGAGGAAACTTCAGTTAGCCGCAGACACCATCTCCTCTCACGCGTCATCCATCCGGCTCGAATGTTCCCCATCTAAGTCCGCGCTGTTCCTAATCAGGCCAAACTCTTGCGCTAACTCGCCCATCCAAATCAATTTAAAAGGATCCCTTATCCCCATCACACCCGCCCTCCGCATCCTTGGCCTTCACTTGCAGGATTCTGGACGAAATGAACATACCCTTAAAAGACTCAAGGCCTCCACGCAATCCGTGTTGCACCTTCTACGCCGAGTGTCCTCCCTTAACAAGGGTTTAGACGAAGCGGACAACATGAAAGTAGTGCACGCCTTTACGCTTAGCCGCATTATATACGCAACCCCATATCTCAAATTGAACCGCACGGAAACCGAACGCGTGAACGCAATGATCCACCTTGCGACTAAGGCAGCCTTATACCTACCTCGTAGCACTAGCGCAGACAAACTTCTTGCACTAGGCATGCATAACACCATTCAGGAACTAGTTGACGTGCAACATCAGACACAGTACCCTGTACTTGCCACGAGTGCCACTGGCCGCCATATACTCTCTTCCCTTCGCATCAACATACCCGCTATCCAGTCAACCCTTATAGTCATCCCTCGACACATCCATACACCTCTCGTTGTGAAAGCCCTTCCTCGAAACGTCCATCCCCAATATCACATCCCTCGCCGTGTAGCTCGCGCTAATGCCCTCCATAAGTATTATGGGCAAGCCCACGATGCCGTTTGGGTAGACGCCGCATGTACAGCGCATGAAGCGGTAGCAGTTGCCTACAATCCAACCCTACCTCACCCCCTAACTCACCGTCTTCCCTCGGGCTCTACGCCTGAGGAGAGAGAAGAGACCGCCATCGCCCTAGCCCTTGCACATTCGGACGCCAAAACGGCTCTGTCCAACTTTGCCAGGAGCAGGATTCACGCCCCTGCCTGGCAATTGTTGAACACCCCTACCCAAAATTTACCGCGCAGGGTAGAGCTTGAGAGGGTGCCGGCTCACTCTGGGAACCCTGGAAAGGAGGCTGCCGATAAATTGGCCCGAGGCTTGATTTGCCGGGCTCAGGACAGTCTCGATCCAGGGTTCTCGAGGGAGCGGGCGCACACCTTTGCGGACCTCACGCAAATACCCCGTTTGGACCGTCGGACTTACCCTCCTCCACACCCCTCTCTTACGCATTCCCATCAGATCCTCTTCAGACGTCTCCAGACCCGCTCTCTGTCATTCCCTCAACTTTTATCCCACTATTGCGGCACATCCCCTGCATGCTCCCTATGCGGTGACCCCCACGCCACACTCTCCCATATCCTTTTCGGCTGCCCTGCTGACCCTCCCCCGCGGGGACAGCACGCCATCTCGAGCTGGGAGGACTGGGAGGTCCTGCTCATGTCTGCAGACCCGACATCGCAGCTTGCTGCGGTCACTCGGGCTGCCGACATCATGTCCCGACATGACCTACTTGAAGCAGTGCGGGACCGCGCAGTGGCCCAGGGACCCAGCTGGGTCTAGTTTTTCTGTCTGTCTGTCGTGGTCGTTACGCGTCGCGGCCTTCTCCCCATTACAGCCACCTCAGTAAACATCGCAAGTTCTGTACCACACTGTCAGAAGTCGCATTTTTTATCCCCTCATATCGCACAGCGCATGGGCGCCTTAGCGTTTCGCCTCCATTAAAACGCAACCGCCGCGGACAGGTTCGAACCTGGGTACTCCGGATCCTGGAGCGGAAGGATTGACCTTGTATACCTTAGACAAAGCAACCAGTCTAAATACTGTGTAGGCAGCATTGAGACTACTGCGTGTTACTTTACCGATCATCGGCCAGTGTTTATCTCTGTCAAAACAAGAGAATAAATACAGAATGTGTCTCACCGAATACTTCTTCAAAGCTTAACATTTTAGTCACAACAACAATCTCGACAACATGCGCAACCAGCGAAGAACTACAGCTCTCACTACGTATATACTGGCATAGCTCAGCCTAGCTACTACCAATTCTTTATTTTTCTTGCCTCTTTCGATGACAGGAGCAGCAGGGATGAAAGCTTGACATTCGTGTGCACTATGCCGCGTCTTCCTGCGTGCTTTGGCTCGAACGTGGTCTTACAAATAGCCCAGACTCATTCCTTAATGAGATATCTATTGCTTTGCTCGACGACTATCGAGTGAGACAGCAAGCAAGCGTGTCTTAGCAACTGGAGGAGACGGTTCCGCATAAGCGAGTAATGGGTTCGATCACGACCGCGGAGGCCGCGTTTCGATAGAGGCGAAACGCAAAGCGGCCCGTATGCTGTGCGATATCAGTGCACGTTAATAATCCCCACGTGGTTGAAATTATTCCGCAGCCCTCCACTACGGCACCTAATTCTCTCTTTCCACTTTCTCTCCCACCTTCCTCTCTTCACTTACCGAGCGGTTCGGGCGTCCATCGAGACATGCGAGACAATTACTGCGCCATTAATTTCCTTTCCTTAAAAACCAATTTCTTATTTTTCCTGGAGGCAAAACGCTAAGACGCCAGTGTGCTGTGCGATGTCAGTGAACGTTAAAGATCCCCAGGCAGTCGAAATTATTGCGGAGCTATCCATTACGGCACATCTTTCTTCCTTTCTTCTTTTACTCCCTCCTTTATCCCTTTCCTTACGGCGAGGTTCAGGTGTCCAACGATATGAGACAGATACAGCGCCATATCGTTTCCCCCAAAACCAATTATTATTATTATTATTTCCTTGGTTGCTCTGGCTCCTATTTCTTAGTTTACCCTGGCAGAGACAGTAGCATTGAAAATGAGCTGTTATCAGGGGTGCTTTTGTGGGGACTCTTTGTTAATCATCAGCTTCTGACGATTTTTTTTTCATGGTTTGAAAGTACAAATAAGTTGTTAATTTAAATTTATCCTGTACTAAAGCACTACGAATTAGGAAGACGTCGTCGCATCGCATAATCTGTCTTCGGGTAGACAACATCATTCAAAAGGAAACGCAAACAACTGAATTATTTTGGCGCGACTCAAGCCACAAAGGGAAGAAGTTCATAAAATATGATCATTTGGTTTCAGACGTCTCCTCAGCTTTTCACTCCAGACCAGTTACGCCACAGATTACTTGGAAGAGAAATTTGACATTATTACGTGGAATTTTAAAAGGAAGGCCTTACTGGCCGCGAACTTGCTATTTTGCCGTGGCCGTCTCTCTTCCGTCTTCCTTCCGTTGCCGTCTTTCTTCCTTTCTTCTTCCACTCCCTCCTTTATGCCTTCCCTAACGGCGGTTCAGGTCTGCAACAATATATGAGACAGGTATTGCGCCATTTCCTTTCCCCCAAAAAAACCAATTCATTTCATTTTCAACCAGAAATATGGAGAGTGCCGACAGGGGAAACGGCCATAATTCCTCAGACACTTGATCTGTAGCCGACAGAAAAGGCTGGGTGGAAAATAGGCTCTTGAAACAAGGTTAAAAGGAACGGTAAGAAAGGAATGCGGAATGGGTATTCTTTAAAAATATAACGAATGATTCTTCTTAATCTCCGCAGCTTCATAAAAACTAAAGCTGCTGGTTACGTGAGTGCTGCCATCACTTCATATGAGTTGTGCTCGGGACACAGCTGACGAGATAGTCTTCATGGTTATGCTAATGATTAGGCTAAACTACTCCCTAACTCTACTGATTCGAGTATAATCAAACTTCCATAAATTTCCAAACTCAATTCCCTTTTGCACACCTTGTTCGCTGCGCGCCGGGTTTCAACAGCAATGTTGGGACGGCACACGCTTTATGCGCTCTCACACAAACTTCGTCAATCTTTTTTCGACAGCGGTTCCCGGCCACGTGGCTGCAAGATTGCTTCTCAATGTAGCTCGAGAAGGGCACTGACAAACCGCCCAGGGACTTGGCTACTGGTGTGTGCGCTTTTACTCCTGCTGCTTTGAAATTTCTCGGGCCGCAGAAAGGTGAGCCTAAATTCGCACTGAAAATGACAGTAATGCCGAAAGAAGTTAGGGCGCTCGGCTACTGATCCGGAGTACCTGGTTTCGAACCCGACCGCGGCGGCAGGGTTTCGATGGAGGCGAAACGAAAAGGCTTCTGTGTGCTGTGCGATGTGAATGCACGTTAAAGATCCCTAGGTGGTCCAAATTATTCCGGAGCCCTCCACTACGGCACCTCTTTCCTCTATTCTTTCACTCCCTTCCTTATCCCTTCCCTTACTGCGCGGTTCATGTGTCCGCCTATATGTGATAAGCACTGCACCGTTTCTGTGTCTTCGTGCTGTGCCCCGCGCCAAATCATCTGTGGTGATTTTAACGCCCACCATAGTGCGTGGGGCAGTGCGCGCCACTCCGCGCGGGGAGACGACCTGCACGACGCAGCAACGCAGCTGGGACTCACCCCCTTGAACACCGGCGAGCCCACCTTTCGACGACGCGGAACAACCGGCTCCTGCATCGACGTTGCCTTCGCATCCAGAGGCATCGAGGCGACATGGCGCCGATCACCATCTCTCTGGGGCTCGGATCATTATTCCATCCTAATTGAACCCACTGCGATGGAGGCGTGCCCCAAACGTGCCTACTCCATTACCAACTGGAGTGCGTTCAGGCGGGCGGTCGACGAGGCGGCGGCCACTGGCGCAGATTTCTTTTCAAGTCTAGTCCGAAGCGCTCTCGCAGGCACCCAATGAGCAGAGGTAAGGGCAGGACAGCCCACACCTGATATGAAGCTGCTCAATCTGCGCGAGAAGAGAGATCGCGCAGAGCGACGGGCGCGACGGACTGACAGAGCCGCCGACTGGACTGTCTACAACCGCTTGGACGCAGCAGCGTGCCGCCACGCCAACAAGCTATACCGCCGGCAGTGGGCTTCACTATGCCAAAGGATGGAGGAAGATGTCAGCTCGCGGAGGCTGTTTGACACCCTGCGGCGCATCACCGAACCACAGGCAAACCGTCAACCGCTGGCCGCCCTCGCAATCTCCAGCGGGCTCAGCTCTGTAGAATTGGCAGAGCGGTTTGCCGATCGGTTCGCGCCGCCCAGCCCCGCAAACGCCGCTAACATAGCTGCTCCTGAGAGCCCCAGAAGCGACGCCAGTCCCTCGCCCGTCGCCTCGGAAGGTCCATGTGATGCGCCGTTCACCGCGGCGGAATTGAACAATGCGCTGCAGCACTGCCGCCGCCGCTCGGCGCCCGGACCGGACGGGGTGACATACCAAATGCTGCGAAACCTGGATGCGCAGCAACGACAGATCCTCCTGCAGCAGATCAACCTGGTGTGGGAACGCGGGGAGCTACCGGAGGATTGGCGAACCGCGGTCGTTTGTCCCATCCGAAAGGCAGGGCGCCCACCTACGGAGCTGAGCGGATACCGGCCAGTGGCATTAACATCGGCGGCAGGTAAGCTCATGGAGCATATGGCGTTGCAGCGTCTGAACGAGCGGGCTGCGGAGGCTGATTTGTTTGACGAGCGGCAGACGGGTTTCCGTGGGATGCGGTGCACGGCTGATTCTATATCGGACGTTGTTACAGCGCTGGAGCATGCCAGGGCGGCAGGCCAGGTTGCGCTGCTGCTGCTGCTGGACGTCTCGGGCGCTTTTGACAACGTTCACCGCGCACCAATTCTCGCGGTGCTTGAGGGGGCCGGTGTGAGCGGGCGCCTTTTGCGATACGTTCATGGCTTCCTGAGCGGGCGCACCATGCGCGTACGAGTAGGGGGTAAGCTCTCGAAGCCTCGCCCGGTCGACATGGGCGTGCCGCAGGGCTCTGTCCTATCACCATTTCTGTTTAATGTGGCCATGTCGGTGGTGCCGGCCTCCCTCCCCACGAGCGGGCGACACCATGTGTACATGTCCATATATGCAGACGACATAGCTCTGTGGTGCCGGGGACCACCGGGCGAGGCGTTCCGCGTGCGGGGGTGCCTTCAGGGAGCCCTGACCGCAATCGATGCCAGCTTGCGCGGCCTTGGTCTGTCGCTGAGCGCGAACAAATCGGTGGCCATGGCCTGCGTTTCGCGCTCGCGCGCGCACCTTGCGCCACTGTCACTGGACGGGACTCCGATTCCTTGGCGTAAATCGGTGCGGTACCTTGGCCTGGACATCGACTGGCGCCTTTCCTTCCGCCCCGCGGCGACCAAGGCCTGTCTGCAGATGAAGAGGATCACCGCCGCCGTGCACAAGCTCACCGCTCGAGGCCAGGGCATCTCCCAGCAAGCCGCGCTGCGTCTATACAATGCCGCAGCTTTGGGGGCGGTGCTCTATGCGCTGCCGCTCGTCACGGTGCGCAAGCCGTGCTGGAAGAAGCTCGAGCTTCAGCACCGCAAGTCCCTGCGCGTGTGCCTAGGCCTGCCCAAAAACTCGCAGTGCGCCGCAACGTTGGCCGAGGCAGGAGCGTGGCCCCTTGAGCTCCAAGCAGCGCGCAGGGCACTGAATCACATCGACCGGCTTCACCGCGCACCGGACGGCGGCTCGCTGCTGCAGCGTATGCGCTCGCACAAGCGCTCACGAATGGGCGCGGCGCTGCTCGAGTATGAGCAATTGACCCAAGGCCCACCCCCCTACGTCTCCTGCGCGCCCTGGCCTGCTGCCTCGGAGGTACAGCGAGAGATCGTCGGCATCGCGGGAAAGCGGAGCACACCCCTCTGCGCTGTGCAGCAGCTGGCCAGAGCCGTCATACACGAGGAGCTCCAGGACCATCTCCTCGTGTACACCGACGGCTCAGTGGCCCGCGACAGCTGCTCCCTTGCTGCGGCGGCCACCATCCCCGCCCTGCGACTGCACAGCCAGCAACACGCAACCTTCCTGGGCTCCTCCACCACGGCGGAGTTGATGGGGATCCGGCTCGGGCTGGACCTGGTGCTCACCCTCGGCCCTCCGCGCCCAGGAGTGCTCTGCTGTGCGACTCCCGCGCCGCCCTCAGCCGCCTGCAATCTAACGGCCGCGGTACCCCACTAGTGCGGGAAATTCGCTCGCGCATCGAGCGCCTCGCGCAGAGAGGTTGTGCCGTGCGTGCACAGTGGGTGCCCGGTCACTGCGGCATCGCCGGCAACGAAGAAACTGACGACCTCGCGACCGCTGCACACCAACTACCTGCCAGCGATCTGCCCCTTGCGCTGGAGGACGTGCGTGCGGCCATTCACGACCATCTCCGAAAGCAGCACCCCGACCCACGCATCGCGGGAGGTGAGCGCATCGACAGTGTCACCGGCTGTCGCGCACTTACACGGTCCCAACGTGCAATGATCCTCCGCGCGCGCATTGGCTGCGTGTGGCCCGGGGAACGACGGGTGCGTCACGGAATCGCGACGAGTGATGTGTGTGACGGATGCGGTGCAGTGGAAACACTAGAACATCTGCTCCTTCGCTGCTCCCCGTTCGCCGATGCTCGTCGCGATATGCTCGCGGCCTATAGGGCGCAGGGCATACTACCAGACTCCATCAAGACGCTATTGTGGCCGCAGGGCAGTGCGCGCACTCGTGAGCGAACTTTGGTGAGCCTCTGTGCATTCCTCGAACACACGGGCTTGACGTCCCGTCTGTTCTCCGTCAGGTAGTTACACGCAGTGACCGAACGCTCCGCGAGTTCTACCTTGAACGATTAATAACTGGACGCCCCACTCCAGTTGTAACCTACACAGTGCTGTGCGCGTGTGTGATTTAATTCCTCTAAAATGAACTAATCACGCGCACAACCTGGACACATTACTTATTGTGTAAATAGTTTGTACATATTACTTCTCCCCCTGTCCTCTATTCCTGTCCCCTCACCTCTTTCATTTCATTTCTCCATTCTGCCTGCTGTCCTTTATTTCCGCTGCCCCAGCTCAGGTGCTTCAGTATCGATGGCAGATGCCGGGGCTAATAATAAAAAATCTTTTCCTTCCTTTTTACTATTATTTTTAATAAAACCACTACCACCACCACCACTGCACCGTTTCCTTTCCCCCAAAACCAATTATCAATGCCGAAAGGAACTCTTCCCCCACGTGACCAAGAAGCAAAAAAGGAGCCGAGCGCGCAGGGCGCGTGTCGCTTGTGATGCGCGTGGCCCATCGTCACGTGACCTTTCCGGCGGGTATATAAGGAGGCGGCATGTGGTCCTGCAACCCGTAATACGTGAAGAAGAAGCAGCGTTGAGGCTGGGCCCAAGCCAGGCCACTTCGCCGCTATACATCAAAAACCAGCAGAAAGGTCCAAGCGGATTTGTGGCTACACTGACCCCAGTCTTAAGACTTCGTCGATGTTGGTCCCAAGGTTATGTCTTACAAGTGGTGCTCCAGGAGTGGCGTAGAAAGACCAATTGTGAATATTTTGAAATGCTGATAAAGCTGCTACGAACGCTTTGTTTTCATCAAAACGCAAATTATAAACAGTTATAACGAATCGCGCTCATGACAGGGCAACGCTGCGATTCGTTGTTCATCATACGCCGATGCCACCGGGAAAGTGCGAGCGCCATTGTTCTTTAGGGCGAGAGCGAAGATGAAGGCAGCGACGGCGCTCGTGTCTCGTGATTTCTCTCCTAGTGTCCTCTTTCTGTGTGCGCTGTTAAATCCTGCGAAGTGATAAAGTTAATCTTCAGTACACACAGTACAGACTGACAGAGCCGCTGTTTTGCAATCCACAACCATACATAGAGTGCGATACTAAAACCAAACATAAAAGCAGTGTAAAAAATATAATACATTAAGGCGTATGTCGCCGCATGGCGACTGCCATTTCTAGTCGTTGATGCGTTCGCTTCCTGGAACCATGCATGTACAACATAGCATGTAAACTCTTACTTTGTAAGACTCCCATATGATAAACTTTGAGGTTAGGTTTACTTTTATTTGGCTCCATCTGTTTCTCTTTGGCTCTGGCTCCCTTCTTTTGCTGTCTTAATTTGTGATTTCCAAACTTTCAAGTGGCTAAATGGGCGAGGCGCGTTTTCAAAGAATGCGCAAAGGATAATGAGGAAATAGACTGCTTGATACTTCGTTGCAGTTTTCTTTCGCTGCTTGCTTCTGTCGTCGGAGTCGCTGTACATGCTGGAATAATTTATTTAAAGATGCATTTACAAATTTATTCGCGCTGCAACATTACCGATAGCGCTGCATAATCGCAAGATTAGAGCATGTGCATGATTTGACCGAAGAAATCGACAGTCACGAAAAGCAAGAGCTGAAGAACATTGAGGGGCCCTATACTTGGTGGGCATACAGTTTTCTCCAAAGTTTAGAGCCCGCGGAGGGGGTTAGTAGTGTCTAAGCCATCCGGTAGGGATTGAGCAGCATCCGTGGAAGTCGTCGCCTTTACTGTCGTCACCAAACTGCCATTCCGAGTGTCGGATGGACTTTGCTCATTATGGCAATTGCGTCTCGTTTGATTTATGTCTTCGTAAAATGCTAGAAAATAAAAAGTTAAGAGTTACTACTGTAAGCGCACAATCACCAGCAGGCAGTGGAAGTAAACAGTTGAACCGCTAAGAACAGCTATATCGGCACTTTTTGTTATACTCTGTTTTTTTAGACAAATACGAGGGTGTCAGATGAAAGTGAGTCAACCCACCTAGCGCAATAATGCTTCGGTTCATTATCTGCGCTGCATGCGGGTAGAACACAGGCATCTGTCATTTACGAAATTGACACGCAGGTGCCAGGATCAATGTTCTTTAATGCTCACATATACACAGGGTTGAACACGGTTGTGCGACATAATGGATGCTCCAAAAGCTGAGCAGCATGGTGTCTCGAGGTTTTTGGCAGCTGAAGGTGTTCCCATCAAGTGACTAGTCGCCGTGGGGCTGCCGTGTACGGCGAACATTGCATTTCATTGGCCATTATGAAGCGTTGGGGTAAACGGTTCAAAAAAGAAGTGCCACCGGTGCAATCACCCCCGACACAACCCTTATTTCGATCGTCAGGGACCATTACTGCTAGAATATTGTAATCCTGGAGAGAATACCAATCTCTTCCGATGTTGTGAAGAGCTGTATCAGCTGCATGTCGCAATCAAGAACAAACGATGTGGAAATTTGACGAATGGGGTAATCTTGCTCCACGACAATGCCCGTCCCCACGTCGCTGATGTGGTTACCACAGAACTTGAAAAGTCAAGTGGGAAACGCTGCAACATCTGTCATATGGCCCGGACGTGTCGCCTTGCGACTTCCATATTTTCGGGCGCTTTAAAAGAACAGCTCAACGAAACCAGGTTCGCGCCGGACGATGACATGAAAGAGTCAGTTAGACTTTTTGAACCAGCAACCAAAGGAATTTTGAGACGGGAATCATGTGACTCGTTATTCTGTGGAACAGAAGTCTAAATACTCATCGAGACTACATTTAGATAAAGTACCCTGTTTGATATATATTCGCATTGCCTCAATTTTATGACTTCCTTGGCCTCGTAATTGTACCTCGTAAATAAAATGATGATTGTGTTCAAGCCATCGCTTTTATTCAAAGCGCAAGCTTTACGGCGCTACCTCGTAACGATTTCGTATTGCCTGCGGTTTTGGCCTTCATGTGAGGCAGAGGTCAAACCTCTTATGGCGCGGTTCGGGTGTCCACCGAATCAATTCAATTTTCTTCGAAAGCAAAGAATTTGGCCCCCCTCGGACGATTGACACCTCAGTCGCGCTTTAAACTACGTGGCGGTAGTGACAGATGTGCGCTGCATGCGTTGCCATTCACAACGTTGTATCAGAAACGCGGCACTGAAGCTGTATACCATCGGCGTCCCATGTTCATTGGCGTTAGCGTTGACAACACTCTAGACTCCCATGATATTGAGGAAAGGAAGGCGCATGCATAACTGTTTTCCTGCGGCAGTAGACGCCTTAATCGCGCTTTGAGGTACGTTGCGGTGGGGAAAGAGAAATGTCGGCTGCATGCATTAGCGCTGAGAACGTTGCCGCAGTGGCTCAGTGATTAGGGCGCGCGGCTACTGATCTGGTGTGCCCGGGTTCTAACCCGACCGCATCGGGGCCCGTGTGTTGTACGCCGTCAGTGCACGTTAAAGGTCCCCAAGTGGTCGGAATTATTGTTGGGGACCTCCACTATGGCACCTCTTCCTTTCTTTCACTCCCTACTTTTTTTTTATTCGAGAAGTGTGCCATGAGGCATAAGTTGAAAAAAGGAAAGGGGGAAGGAGTGCACGGGATTGAAAGTTAAAAGAAGGAGTGAAGAACCGTTGCGCTGAGGTAGTCGCAGAGGTTGTTAATGAAACGGTTGTCCATTATCCACTTCACGTAGTCACTTTCGCGGTTCCACCGCAGGCCCACCTTCCTGAGGAGCCGTTTTCTGATAGCAGCCGTCGCTGGGCACGTCCACAACAAGTGCCGCACATCACATATGTCCGGTGCAGCGCCACAGTGAGGGCACCTGTCAGGTACTGGCAGATCTTTGGCACGCCACCGATGACGGACAGATGGTGTCAGAGCCGCCCCTGCCCGAATCCGGCGCACGGATACCTCCTCCTGCCGAGTAAGACTACGGGGGAGAGGGTGCGAACACGGAGGAATTAGAGCGCGTGTTCGCTGGCGCAGAACTTCGGAATCGGAAACATGGGACAGGAACGGATCTGGGGGAAGAGGGGAAGGTGGCGGATCGTCTAATGTATGAAGATGAGTCATAGCATCCGCTTGAATGTTATATGGATCCTGGGCATGGCCGCGAATCCAGTGTATGCGCACAGGACATGGATACTTTGCGCAGAGCACATGAATTGATTGTGAGATCTGGAACGTTCGTCGAACAGCCTTAAGCTGTTTAAGGGCGGCGCGGGAGTCGGTGTAAATATGAACTGTATTGAATGTTGGAACGAGCGGAAGGGAAACAATGGCATTATAAATGGCTTGAAGTTCCAATGCCAGGGGAGTGCACGTATCCGCAGTATACTTCGCGCGAGAGTTGAGATGCGGATGAGATGGACTATACACAGCAGTAACTCCCCTCTCTGCAGAATATGATGAATCCGTGTATAATATGCACCTTTCAGGCAGATACGCTGCTGATACCGACGGGGAAACAGTGGGCGATTGTCAGTGAGCTGGCAATAGGACCACGGTGGAAGTGTCTAAACGGTGAAGTTTGAGAGACTGTTTTCGAGCTCTATTTTCCACCCGTTGGTCGATGATTTCACTGAGTGTGTAATGTTGGGCGAACTCCTGTAGCACAGGTATGGGTGTTAAACGAGGCAGATATGTTATGACGCGCATAGCCTCACGATTGATAGCTTCAAGGGAGTGCCACTGTCTACTGGTGAGATGTTGAAAGACAGCCACGGATATACTATCCGTGGCTGAAGGATAGAGCGCACAAGCTGGCGGGCCGTATGAACACGTGCGCCACCAGAGCGCATAGCTATGCGACGAATCAGACCTAGAGTAGCGTGAGCCGATTTACGGGTGGCTGTCAGCCACTGGGTGCCAGTCCCTGATGTATGGAGGACAAGACCAAGAATACGAACAGTTTCTACCTGAGGAATCAGAGAATTTTGTACCGTAAAATTTAAAGGGGGAGCTTTCCGTAAGGCGGCTTTATTTCCAATTCGAATGAAACATGATTTAGTAGGAGAAAGTGTTAGACCCAGAGGTGGAAGGCTAGATGTCAATACATCCAGTGCGTGTTGAAGGACCGACTGATGAATAGACGCATCTGGATGACAGCATCATCGGCATATGCAAGCACGCGGATAGAAGGGATGGTCTCTAGGGCTTGAACAAGAGGAATTAAAGCCACATTAAATAATGTGGGGGCGAGAACGGAGCCCTGCGGCACTCCTCTATTGGAAGTGAAATTACCAAAGGGCTTTCCGTGGACACGCACGCTGAAGGTTCAATTTGCTAAAAAGGCGTGAATGGAGAAGAGGAACCGGTGAGGGAGACCAAGAGTTTGAAGGGAGGCAAGAATGGCAGAGTGAAGGATGTTGTCATATGCCTTTGTTATGTCTGTAGCGATTACGGGTCGTACAAGGTGACTCTGCGGAGAGTGGTCAAGCACGTCAGCAGCCAAAGTAGCAAGGCCGTCCTCCGTTCCAAGGGCGGAAACCAATTTGGGAATCTGGGTAACAATCATGGGATTCCAGCCACCACGACAAGCGTACGGCTAGAATGTTTTCATAAAGCTTGCAGATGGTAGGGGTGAGGGAAATTGGACGAAGGGCCGAGAGAGATACTGGAGGCTGACCTGACTTGGGTATTGGAACCACAATAGAATGCTTCCAGTCTCCCGGCATGATGCCAGAAAGCCACACTTCGTCAAAAGTATCAAGTAGGGTTTCCAAAGCCCTCCCTTCCAAGTTACGGAATAAGGAGTTAGATATGCCGTCGTGCCCGGGAGTAGTAGTAGTTTTTAAACGTTCAATGGAGGCCAGCAGCTCTGCCATTTTGAGGTCAGAAGTAATCCCATCGGGGGGCTCTGCTACCGATAAGTCAGGTGGAGACGTAGCGGTGCAGTCATGGTTTGGAAAAAATTGACGGGCCGCTAGTTGTGCAAATGTGTCCTCATCCATATTTAGCGCGAGGCGAATGCTCTGTGTGTAATCTGCAACCTGAGAAGGGCGCTCCACGGCGTGAAACACTCTCCAAAGATGTCGATTGCCCTGCGTAGAGGACAGGCGGGCACACCATGCAGCCCAGCGTTGCCTGCCTAGCCGCTTTGCATAGCGCCGCGCCCGTGCGGTAGCGCGGTGAAGAGTAGGAAGAGCCGAAGGGTCATCGGGGTGACGAGTAGTGTAAAGATCCGCCTGCTGACGAAGAGCCCACAGATTCAAGAGATGTATGTCCGGGTTTGAGTCGTCTTCATTTACAGTAGTGGTAATAGTGTGAGTAGCGAGAACAGCAGAGAGAGTAGACAATGCTGAAGAGGGGTTGAATGTAGATAAATGATTATCTGCGCGTACATAATCCCATGATGTTATTGGTACAGTGCGGCGTATTTTCCGTAGACGCGTAGGCGTGAGGGAGATAAAAATGGGGCTGTGATCGCTTCCCCAAGTATCAGAATCAACAGCCCAACGAGGGTTACCGGGGCCTAACCACCAAGTCAAATCAGGTGAATACGGGCCACCTCGTGGGCGGGTAGAAGCATTCGGGTGGTTTAAAAGTTGAAAGGAATGATCCGAAAAGCTCCCTTGGATGTGTGCACCCCTTGAGGAATCCGATGGGTAACCCCACGCAGTGTGTGCGCCGTTGAAGTCACCACCAACTAGAATAGGGATATTCGAGTTGGTAGAACGTAGAAAACGAACCCATCCCAGATTGGGAGATGCGGAGCCAGGACGACTATAAAAAGAAACTAGAATAAGGGGTGTGCGTGCAGGTTTTACGAGAAGGGCGACAACCTCTTGACGTGCGTTGCACCACCGTGAAAGGTCGAGCTGTGTGTGCGGAACTGAACTGTGAATATAAATTGCAGATTTACCTGGGCTGAGGGAGGAGGCGGTGCAACGGCGACCAGGGATAGAGGGTAAATGGTATGTATGCGCAGAGACCTGAAAGGCGTGGGAGTGCATTATGCTCTTGCAGGAGGAACGCCCATGCCCTCAGCTTTCCGTCGCGAAGGCGGATGTTCACTTCAGAGGCCTTATTAGCGAATCCTCGACAGTTCCACTGCACCACCACCGATGATGATGCGCTATCCATGACGAGGCCGATGAGCTTCCACGATGAGGGATATCACCTGCTTCATCAGCGCTAATATCTTATCCACTGTCGGGGTAGTCACGGCTAACAGGTGGTCGGCACCTGATTGTGGCCCAGTGCTTACCCTAGGTGATTCCTCTGATGATTGCTCCCGAGTTATTAGAATTCTTCGAGAGGATTGAGAACGACACTGTTCTCGGCGCTGGGTGAGTTCGTCTAGTCGGCGGCGAGCCTCCGTGATTGCATTGTCTAAATCTGTGTCTTCATCTGTGGTATCCACATGTGATGGATGCACTGGACGTTTTGGCGTACCATTTGATCCGGGAAGGTGAGCCGCTTGTGCATATGTACGCTGGTGAGGAGACGTATAGTGAGCAGCGGGCTCAGATAAAGGAAGTTCAGGGAAGTCGTTGTCATCACATGCGAGAGCTGCAAAGCGATTACTTGTAGGAACATCCATTTTTGCAGGCGACTTGTGAAACTTCTTCGCTGGCTTCTTCATTGGACAAGCGGGGGAGCGAATGTCATGGTACGGCGATTTGCACAGGGCACAATGAACTGTTGGTTCATTCATGTCGGCTACAGCTGCTGGATTAGGGCAGGTATTTTGCATATGTCCTTCTTTGTGGCAGTGATAGCAGAAAATACGACGAGGTCGGAAGGGCTGTGGTTTGACGATCGCACCGTAGTAGGTAAGGTACTTCGGGAGAGTCAACGGGCCTTGCAGGATGAGCAGGTATGAGCCCCGGCGACCCATAGGCCGTGCTTGCAGTACAACATGAGTTGAGCAGCGAATATTTGCGCGCACCTCCTCGGGAGGGCTCGTGCTGTCGACATGATAAACCATGCAGCGGAGTGTGTCAGGACCAGATGCAAAATAGATTTGCACCGGGACATGCTTGCTGTCATCCAGGGGGATCCGCGTAACTGCGCAAAGTTTCTGGGCGTCCATCAAAGATGACAAGTTTACCGTGATGGTGTTCGATGGGCGATGGACGACAAACCCGCAGTAGTTCGAAGAGCCAAGAGCATGGTCAATTGTGGCTTGAACATTTCGGGCAGGGATGGCGGTCATATCAAAGCGCAATGTAGGCTTGATGGTAACGCGGAACGAGTTCGCAGCAGGCGGAAGAGAGCCTTGATTCACGGGAGGCATCTGTGGAGGAGGCTCAGACGCTGGTGACGGCCTTTGGTGGGAATACTGAACTGGTGCGACGGGCACAGTTTATTGAGGGAGTGCCACGGGCACGGAGGCGGTAGAGCAGTTCATGTCACAGGCCAAAGTCGTAGCATCGGAAGACGGCGCAGGCTGGAGGCCCAGAGGCGCTGACGATTGCGTGGACGTGGAGGCTGCGTTAGGTGGCAACACAGCGGGCATCCGCGTAGCTGTCGTCAACAACGCAGAATCCATGCAGACGCGTAGCGCGGCCTTGCTCGGCAGCGCCGAGCTAAGCCTAGCTTGCCCCTGAGGGTTCCGGTTGGGCTTTCTCACTTGAGAATGCGCCCACCGTGCCGGGAATTTCTCCGCAGGGGCTTCGTCAGCATTCGGTCTCACGGAGGGCACTGTCCGACCCACGCCGCACGCGAGAAGAGAGCGAAAAGCGAAAATACAGACCTAGAAGCCGACCCATAGCCACCCACTAGGTCTTCGTCCACTCCCTACTTTGTCCCTTCCCTTAAGGCGCGGTTCAGTGACATACATACTGCGCTGTTTCCTTTCCCCAACAACATAATAATAATAATAATTGGTTTTGGGGAAAGGAAATGGAGCGGTATCTGTCTCATATACCGGCGGACACCTGAACCGCGCCGTAAGGGAAGGGATAAAGGATAATGAACACCTGCTGGAAGGCGAGTTCCCGCAGGAATGGAGGCATGCACGGGTGACCTTCATCGCCAAACCGGGAAACTCTCGATCGAGAATCTGCGGCCCATCTTCCTCACGTCTTGCATGGGAAAACTCATGGAGCATGTCATCCTTAACCGATTGCAAATTTACGCGAAAAGTTTGAAAAGATTGACCGTGGCATTGTTTTTGGATATCAAGGGTGCGTACGACAACGTAACGCATCAGGCCATTTTGGACGCAATGGAAGCTGCTAAGATCGGAGGCGGCACGTTCAGCTGGATACGCAGCTATTTATCAGAGAGGTCGTTTTTTGTCCTGACTGCAGGCGGACCAACGTCCTTACACCGAAATTCGTGCGGAGTCCCTCAGGGTGGAGTGCTGAGCCCAGTTCTCTTGAACCTTGCTCTCATCGGTCAGGTCGACGTATTGCCACAATCTGCTCAGATCTCTGTATATGCAGATGATATCTGTAGTTGGGTATCAGGGGTGACCCGTCCTCAAGTTCGTGCAAGACTTCAAAAGGCGACATCGATATTGACATCTTATCGTCGCTTGCAGGGCCTGAACATTTCGACCGAAAAGTGTTCACTTGTGGCGTCCACACGCAAAAAAATATCACGTTACGCCATTCGCATCAATGGCGAAGCCATTCCCTCTGAGAGAAGCCACAGATTATTTGGTGTTTTCATCGTCAGGAACCTCTCGTGGAGTCCACATATCTACGACATGAGAAAGCGACTAATTGCGATTGTCCACGTCCTCTCCTTCCTCGGTGGAAAGTCCTGGGGCGCATCAGTGCGCTCGATGCTACAACTGTACCGTTCAATATTTCTGGGCTACATGCGGCACAGTCTTCCAATATTCAGTTCCATTAGAAAGACAAATATCATGACTCTTCAAAGTGTGCAAGCGCAAGCTCTCCGTATCTGCCTCGGACTGCCTAAATGTGCATCAACAGCAGTAACTGTTCTTGTTGCCCGGGAACATCATGTTGCTACATACATTGCTGTTGACACCGTGAGAGCGCATAATCGGCACCTCACAAGGGTTCCCTGTCATCACCTCGCAACACTCCCAATAATTAGGCCGCGTACTGCATTCGCCAAAGTCACTGAAGCCCATCGTGCATATCTTCCATCGGAGTTAACCCCTGCGTCAAGACCGTGCTCACCCTTATGGAGTATAGATGAATCTCGGGTTCACCTCTATATTCCTGACATTACGAAGAAAACTGGTGTATCACTGCCCGCTCTCAAAACAACTGGCATTGAATCACCTGCATTCTTACCACAGTCACCGCATAAATGTTTACACAGATGGATCAGTTCACTCGACCAGTTCTGCGGGGTCGGTGGTGATACCGGCCAGATCCATCTTCATGAAAGTGAAGACGACCTACCCAACATCTTCAACTGGTACAACTGGTGCGGAGTTCATCAGCCAAGGACCTCCTAATGACTGGACGGTTTTCACCGACTCTAAAGCAGCCCTCCAAGCCCTGAAAACTGCGCTACGCCGCGGGTCGCAGAAACAACTTGTTGCTGAGATCCGTCTACTGTACCACGGCACCGTATCCAAAGGTCATGACATCATTTTTCAATGGCTTCCAGGACACTGTGGTATTAACGGTAATCATCAGGCCGATGCAGCTGCGCGTTCTGCTCACAACGACGGGCTTCCAGTGAGGATCCCAACATCAAGACCTGACGCTACGTGTGGGCTTCGCCCTTTGGCGCTTATGGGGGTTATTCTTGTAATAACGCTCAAAGGGGCTAGAAGCAGTGGTCGCTCTCTAGCACCAGCGTGCCAGCCCTAGCAGTCAGAGCTGTGACCCCCAACCCGCGGTGCGGTAAGTCGTAACCACGGCGGGTTCGGGCCAGAGGGGACAAACACGAGTATGCTACTCGGATGAGCGTTTATTGCTCCCGAGCAATACAAGCAGCAGCAAGCAACAAAGCAACCGCCGCAACGAGGGAGTGTTCCGCTCGCGTACGGGGGTGAAATGCACAAAAAGGGTGGAGCGCACACAAAACGGTGGGGGAGAAAGGTTCCGCTCACCTCGCGTGGCTCCTCGCTCGCGGCCCGCGGCGGTCAGTTCATACACGGTGGCCGGGCGATAATGGCAGCGGTCTCCGTGGCAGATCTGCGTCCGCTCGTGTGCGCGGCTCCCGCCAGAAGACCCCCGGGCCCCAGGAGAAGGCGCGGTCGCGCCTTCTCCTGGGATGTGGAGAGGAGGTCTCTCCGTGAAAGAGGGGAAAGAGGGAAAGTCTCCGCGGCGGCGTCGCTGTGGGGGTGCGAAAGGAAGCGGGGGCGGCGTGAGTGCCCTCCCTCGCAAACCTCCCGAACAGCGCGCGCATAACTTCGCGTGATAATTACGCGCGGCCGTTACCATGCGATAGGGGATTCGCGTGTATCCCCACATCATCCCCCTCCTTTAAACTGCCCTACGGCCAAGAAGGACCGCGTTCACCGAGGGGTGTACCGAGTGGGGCCGGCGAAACGCCGTTTAACTTTAAAACCAATTAAGAAAAGTTTCAGCTCACAGCCACAGGTGCCGTCGTCGAAGGCCGTGGACGACAGGACAGGAAGGTAGTGCAGACGACCGCCTTGGACGCCCGTGGAGCCAAGCACTGAAGGGGGTTGATGACCGCTGGTCCCGCTTCATAGGGTCACTCGGCCAGAGCAGCCTTCCCAGGACGCGCGGGCGGCAGGCAGAGTTGCACAGTTCCGTTCGTTGCACAGTGTGCAGCAGGCCTCCATTCAGCTGGTTCCACCGTTCGCTCTTGGCTCGTCTTCTTTTCTTCTCGGCGGGGCCGGCAAAGGCGCGTCGACCCATTTTCCCGCTGCCGCCGAGGGCTTGCGAGGCGGGCCCAGCGGGGTGCCAAGCTGCTTTCGTGGGCGAAGCCTCCGCCGCGGGGAACGGGGGACTACACTGTCGCCGGCTTCCCCGAATTTTCGCTCGCTCGTCCCGCGGCCAACCGGTAGCTGTTTGTTTTCGGCCTGGTTGCCTGGCGCTGACAGCGGGATCTTGGCTCTGGAGTGCGGCCGTTCTCCGAACGGCCTGGCTTTGGATGTTCGAAGCAGCAACGGTCGTCTCAGCGTCTGTCAGCTCTCGTCCGGGCTCGCTGCGAAGGCTGGCCTGCGGCTGCAAGGCTGTCTTTTCTTTCTAGTTATTTTTACATTTAACATTTTTTTTAGTTTAGGTCAATCTAACCCCACTCGGTCTTTTCCAAAGAGAAAGCGTGTGCTCGCTCTGGAAGCGACAGTGCGAAATATGGAAGGGGTGTTCCGTCCATATTAAGCAGGAGAAATCACTCCCTGCGCGTTGGCCAGAGTTAGTTCTGCCGTGGGCGCAAGTTGTAACGAGGCGCTGGGCTCTGTTATCGAGCCTTGCATCTCGGTGCGGCTGCCTGCTGGCGGGGGAAGGTGTTCTCCACCGGCCACTCGTTCCCTCTGTCAAAGTAGGGTTTGAGATCACAGACATGCACCGGTCCGCCGGTCGGTCTTAGCGTCAAGTCCGCCAGCCTGTAGACGAGAGAGGAGAGTTTCTCCCGAACTACATACGGGCCCGTCCATTTCGGCGCCAGAGAAGCAGAGAATTTCTTACTGGCGTCGCTCAGGACGTGATTGCGCCTCAACATCAGGTCACCTGGTTTGTAGTGAATTTCCCGGTGAGAGCGATCATACTGCGCCTTCTGCTGGGCCCGAGCGGTGCTCAGATTCCGGCGGGCTTTGTGTAAAGCCTCCGTCATCCTCGCGCGCAGCCCGGTCGCGTAGTCGGCGCGTGCCGACGAAGCAATCGGGGTGTTGCTGCGAACCTGGAGAGTAAGTTCTACCGGGTTCGTCAGCTCCCTGCCAAGGTTGAGAGCGGCAGGTGTGTACCCAGTCGAGTGGTTCACGGTCGACCTGAGAGCAAACCCAATCTCGGGGAGACAGGTGTCCCAGTCGCTGTGGGTCTCCGCAAATGCAACGAGCATGTGCTTGATGTTGCGGTTCACGCGTTCTGTGGGATTCCCGTGGGCATGGTACGTGGTTATTCTCCTGTGCTTAATGCCAAGGGCCGCACAGGAGTCCACGAAGAGTTTGGCAGTGAAGTACGATGCATTGTCCGTTATCAACTGCCCGGGGTAGCCGAATCGTTTGAACACCTCGATCAGCTTCCCCATGATTACGCGTGCCGTCAGCTTTCGAAGTGGGAAAAGTTCCACCCATTTGCTGAAATGGTCTGTGACAACGAGCAGGAAGTGGTTTCCACTCGGAGTCCTGGGGTAAGGTCCCATGATGTCACAAGCCGCAATTTGCCAAGGACCCTGGCTATTGATCGGCTGCATAAGCCCGGGTGTGCGTCCACCACGCGGCTTGACCCTTTGGCACACGTCGCACGAGCGGGCGTACCGAATCGCATCCCGCTTCATGCCAGGCCAGGTAGCGAGGCGGCACAACTTGAGGTAAGTCTTAGGGCCACTCGCATGCCCAGCGATACGCGTGTCATGAAAGTAGCGTAAAAGTGCTCCTCTCATCGTGCGTGGTATCACCACCTTGAAGGACTCGTGTGTATCCTTCTCGGAGGGGATATATCTCAGCAGGATGCCATCGGAGTCGAGCAGATAGGAATCCATCGCGCTCACAGCATTACCAGCTGTGTTCGAGCGCCCCGCACGGACAAAAATACCAGTTGCCTCCATGTGCGCCGCGGCCGCGCCGCCTGGCTCCCTGAGCCCGTCGAACACTTTTCGGCAAAATGGATCCTCCCGCTGTGCCTCCAACAGCTCCTTTCTGCTGAAAACGCTCACCACTGAACTGTCGAATTCCAAGTGGTTCACGCTTTCGCCCTGGGAAGGCGGGTAGTCCCTTCCCTCGGGGCGTTGGGTGAGCTTCGCGGCAGTCGCGCTGCTCCGGCTGTCGGGCACGGCGGAGTGGGCAGTGTTGTTACTTCCCACGCCATCAACGGGCGCGCGCGAAAGTGCGTCCGCCACCACGTTGTTTTTACCCCTCCTGTAGCGCATGGTAAAGTCGTAACGCTGGAGGAGTAGCGCCTATCGCGCTAGGCGTCCGCTCGGCTCGCCTAGGCGCCTCAGCCACGTGAGTGCCATGTGATCAGTCTCAATCACGAAGGCGACTCCGTCGACGTAATAGTCGAACTTCCGCAGAGCGAAGATAATAGCGAGACATTCCTTTTCTGTCACGGAATAGTTTCTCTCTGCAGGAGTTAATGATCGGCTAGCGAACGCCACCGGTCTCAGGCTACCTTCGTGCTCTTGAAGCAGGACTGCTCCTAAGCCCAGGTCACAAGCGTCCGTGTGGATCACAAATTCCCTGTTCAGGTCAGGCAGCCTAAGCTCTGGTTTCCGCGAGCGCGCAAGTGAGATGGCGTAGTGCCGCCTCTTGCTCGGGTCCCCAATGCCACTTCACACCTTTCCTCAACAATGCCGTTAAGGGGGCTTGCAGAGCTGCGCAATCTGGGATAAACTGGCGATAAAAGTTCACCAGCCCCAGAAAGCGTCTCAGTCCGCCTATGTCTGCCGGCGACGGGAACTGCAATATAGCCCGCAGCTTGTCCTCGCACGGCAAAAGGCGTCCTTTGTCTAGCGTGAACCCCAACAGTGTTATTCGGGTCGCCGCTATCTGGGTCTTGTTCGGGTTCAGAGTGATTCCCGCCGACCTGAGCCTTTCCAGTACATCCCTGAGATGGCGTAAGTGCTCATCAAAGGTGGCCGAATACACCACAATGTCATCCAGGTAAGCAATAGCGTGGTGCCACCTTGCATCGCCTAGGACACGGTCCATCAGACGCAGGTACGTCGCGGGCGCTCCGACCAGGCCGAAAAGCATTCGGGTAAACTGGAAAAGTCCCCTGTGACAAGTGAAAGCTGTTTTCTCTCGGTCACTGGGAGTCATCTCCACCTGAAAGTATCCTCTGCTGGCATCGAGCGTAGTGAAGTACTTCGCTCCACCAACATTAAACACGATCGAGGGAATGCTCGGAAGTGGGTATGCGTCCTTCTGTGTCACCTCGTTCAGGCGTCGATTGTCCACACAAAGGCGGGTAGTTCCATCCTTTTTGGGCACCAGCACCACTGGAAACCCCCAGGGGCTGTTTGAACGTTCCACAACGCCTGTGTCGAGAAGTTCGTCCAGAGCGTTATCGAGCGCTTTCCTCTTAGCTAAGCTGACTGGCCGAGGATTGCACTTCCACGGAACGGCGTCGACTGTCTCAATTTTGTGCCTAACCAGCGTAGTGCAGCCAGGCCGCTCCGTGAATACAGCGTCGTATTCGTTGAGGAGCAGAGACAAGCGCGCGTTTTCCTCCCCCGACAAACCGCCTGAGTTGTTCAGGAGCGGGTGGGAAGGCCTGCATGCCGCCGCGGCGCAGAGTGCAACCGCAGGGGGGACAGGGGATCGCGCTGGAAGGGAGGGGTTCCCTTCCGCGCTTTTCCTCTCGGCGCGGTCGACCGGCTGGTATGGCAGCTCGGCCGAAGGCGTTTCGAGGGGCTTTTTCGGGCGATCGTTGCGTACGTCTGCGCGCGTAGCATCGGAAAGCGAATGTGCTTCTGACGCTTTTGGGCGTTTAACGAAAGGTTTCAGGGTGCCACATGCTCGCTCCCTATATCCTCCGTTGCAGACGTCAATAACAATGCCCGTCTTGGCGAGGAAGTCTCTACCAAGAATAATTGGAACCGACAGGCCGGGGAGGTGGGCGAAGCGCTGGCGCCTCGCTCGTTTCTCCCACCGCACCACAAGCCGCGCGGCACCGCTCGCGTGCGCTGTGCCGCTGGCTAATCGGAACGTGAGGTTGCTCGCTCGCAGTCGGAGTCCGTTCCGACGGAGATGCTCGCATACCTCGTCGCCAAACATGGATGCGCTCGCTCCTGTGTCTAGCAAACCCATGAACTTACGTCGAGCGACCGTAAGCTCAATAAGCGGGACTGGCGTGTCGCTGGGTGGTTCCAAACGACAAGCCAGCGGGGCTAGGAGTTCGTGTGACTCACTGAGCACCGCTGTTGACGCCGCCGGCTGTGCAGCGTTGCTCACCGGCGGCCCCATTCGTTTCCCGAAAGCGCGTGCTCTCGGTCCACGGGGCGTCTGCATTCCCGGGCGTAGTGCCCTCGTTGGTTGCACCGGTAGCAGAGGGTGTTCGGCCGTTGCCGGGCGGGGCAGTTGTCGCCTCGCGCCGGTTGACCGTTCCTCCCTGCCGGGAGTACCGTCGCAGTTGCCCTTTGCTCTAGCGTCCTCGGGTCGACATGTCGGTCCCGATTCTGCGTACCTTGGCTACACGCAGCGTGTGCTGCCCGCATAGCATACGTGTACTGGTCGAGAGCTCGGTCAGACAATTCTCAACCGTTTCTCAGTTGCCCGTCACTAAATGTAACCGTTTCGGCACCCGGGGAACGAATGCGAAAAGTGTCTCCGTTCCAGGCGCATCGCGGCTCAAGTGCCTGCGACGCTGGCGGTGGTGGCCGATACGCGCGGGAGGCGAGTATGTCCGCCTGTATGAGCTTGGCTGCCGAGGCGAGTTCGTCCAAGTCACTGAACTGCACGCCTCGTAGGTAGGCTGCGAAGGTAGGGTGAGCTTGTCGCGTGACGCGCTCTACCTTCTCGCCGTTCGGAGCCGAGGGGTCTGCGATACGATAAACTTCGTCCGTCGCCCTCACGTACTCAAGCAAGATTCGTCCGGATGCTGAGTACGCAGCTCCAACTCGCGCCGCAGACGACGGTCGTAATCTGCGGGCAAGAACTCCTCGCGAAACCTCGCTCGGAACTCCTCCGTCGTGCGTGACTGGTGGCCAGTGAGGCGGAACCAACGGGCAGCCTGATCAGTCAGTGAAACCGGCATGACACGCGCCAAAACCTCGCCATCGGTAAGCCCCGTCGCCTGCTGGTAGTTCAGCATGCGATCCAGGTACTCGTTGGCACTGACAAGATCATGATAGCCACCGTAGCTGGGATGGTCCACCCGAAGCCTAGGTCTCGCCACTGGAGCGGGTGTTTGCAGGTTGTTCTGCACGATACCCGTGAGGCTCTCTATGAGGCGCAAGGCGTTGCGCAACACAGCCTCTTGGGGGTTGGCCTGGCCAGGAAGTTCTGGCTGAGGGGCCGCGTGGGATGAGCAAGGCTGCGCAGGTTGTGCCGTGCTCTCCGTACCTGGCGGCATAGCGCTTGGCGAGAAGTGCCTAGCGTCGCCGCTCGTCTCAGCCAGTGTGTCGCGTGAATCACCGCTCGGCTCAAACGATATTAGATCGCAGGGGCTAGCGTCAGCCTCTGCTAATACGCCAGCAGTAGTTGTTACTGCCGCGTCAACCTGTTGCTGCTGAGATGCCATATCGGACAACCACAGCAGGGACTGGAAGTCAATCCCGCTGCACGCCATGGCTAGCCTGTGTGTCGGCAGTCGGTCACACAGACACTCGGTTTGTCACACCTCTGGCCCCACGTTGGGCGCCATGAATATGGGGGTTATTCTTGTAATAACGCTCAAAGGGGCTAGAAGCAGTGGTCTCTCTCTTGCACCAGCGTGCCAGCCCTAGCAGTCAGAGCTGTGACCCCCAACCCGCGGTGCGGTAAGTCGCAACCACGGCGGGTTCGGGCCAGAGGGGACAAACACGAGTATGCTACTCGGATGAGCGTTTATTGCTCCCGAGCAATACAAGCAGCAGCACGCAGCAAAGCAACCGCCGCAACGAGGGAGTGTTCCGCTCGCGTACGGGGGTGAAATGCACAAAAAGGGTGGAGCGCACACAAAACGGTGGGGGAGAAAGGTTCCGCTCACCTCGCGTGGCTCCTCGCTCGCGGCCCGCGGCGGTAAGTTCACACACGGTGGCCGGGCGATAATGGCAGCGGTCTCCGTGGCAGATCTGCGTCCGCGCGTGTGCGCGGCTCCCGCCAGAAGACCCCCGGGCCCCAGGAGAACCGCGCGACCGCGCCTTCTCCTGGGATGTGGAGAGGAGGTCTCTCCGTGAAAGCGGGGAAAGAGGGAAAGTCTCCGCGGCGGCGTCGCTGCGGTGGCGCGAAAGGAAGCGGGGGCGGCGTGAGTGCCCCCCCTCGCAAACCTCCCGAACAGCGCGCGCATAACGTCGCGTGATAATTACGCGCGGCCGTTACCATGCGACAGGGGATTCGCGTGTATCCCCACACGCTGGAGCTCACGCTTTCAGCGTGGAACACGGAAGCGTTTTGCAACCTCCGCCTCAAGGCACTGAACCCTGGACTGCGCCTCCGTCTTCCACGTAACTTATCACGTCGCGAAGCAGCATTGTTATGCCGTTTATGGATCGGTGTTGCTTTTACCAAACACTATGCTTTCCGGATGGGGATGGCTGACAGTCCTGCCTGCGAAAGCTGTGGTTGTGAGGAGAACATCGCTCATCTTCTCTGTGGGTGACCTGCACTTGCGAGTGCAAGACATACACTGTGTTGTGCCCTGGACCGCTTCGATCCTTGCCCATTAACAGAGCAAAAGATCCTCGTTCCGTTGCCACAGCAGTCGACTGCCCTCAAGGCACACAAGGCACTCTTTTCCTACTTGAGTGCGACTGGATTGAGTGACAAATTGTGACAGCGTTGTGCGTGTGTGTGTGTGTTATGCATTTTCCCCCTTCTCTCTTCGTCCTTTTAGTCCCAAATTCCTCTACCCCAGTGCAGGGAAGCCAACCAGAACCCCTTGTTGGTTAACATCCCAGCCATTCTCTCCTCCTCTTTATC
Source organism: Amblyomma americanum (assembly GCF_052857255.1). Taxonomy (NCBI): domain Eukaryota; kingdom Metazoa; phylum Arthropoda; class Arachnida; order Ixodida; family Ixodidae; genus Amblyomma; species Amblyomma americanum. The sequence goes on along the minus strand of NC_135497.1, from coordinate 11,030,002 downwards.
TATCTACGCGGAAGTCCACGACCTACTTCTTTCCTCAATGATTGACTTTAGGGCTAGCTTGTCCACGCAGGACGTGATGCTCCAGCTTAAGAAGGACGTGCTGGACCCTCTACGCGAGACCGGGATGAAGGCAGTGCTCGGGCTAGACCTGAACAAGGCCTTCGACAACGTCTCGCATGAGGCCATCCTCACGAACCTCTCTAAAATAGACCCGGGAGAACAGAAATTCAATAACGCCCGATCATACTTCTCCGAGCGGACTTCAGAACTTGCATTAGGTGGCCTGAAATCGCAGCCCATTCCTCTGGGAAGCTAAGGCACGCCACAAGGCTCGGTGCTCTCGCCTTTCCTCTTTAACGTTGCACTCATTACACAACCCCAAACTCGCCGCCTTGCCAGGGCTGCAACACACCTTATACGCGGACGACGTCACCCTGTTGCTAACCACCGGGAATGACGGCCAAATAGAAGATACCCTGCAGCAGGCAGTTGATATAATTGAAAATTACGCGTCGGGAGCGGGCCTTGAAGCTCGCTCTCGAAATCGGAACTGCTGTTTCTCAGGGCCAAGCCACGTGGTAGAAACGCAAATCAGACCCCGCCGAACCCTCTGAATGTATGTGTGCAAAGACGTCCGGTCGAGGAGGTCCAAACCATACGCACACTGGGCATGTACATACAAAGCAATCGCAAAAACACCGAAACAAGCAACAGGCTCACGGCCACGGTCAATCAGACTGTGCGGCTGATCAGACGGATCTCCAGCAAAAGACGAGGCATGAAAGATAAAGATCTATGTCCACTTGTGGAGGCTTTCATGCTGAGCAGGATCGTCTACTCTCTCCCTTACCTGCAACTGCAGCTTGCGGAAAGGAACAAGGTCGACGCTGCAATCAAGCAGGCCTACAAAGCGGCCTTGGGCTCCCGCACAGTACGTCCATGGAAAGGTCGCTGGTCCTTGGGGTACACAACACACTCTCGGAGCTGTGCGAGGCGCACCTCGTTTCGCAGCTCGGACGACTCACTCGTACGAGCGCGGGAAGGGCCATCATATACAGACTGAAGATGTGCGAACAGCTCCCAGAGAGGGACGCGAAACCGCAGTTACCCACGCACATCAGGAAAGCTCTTTTGACTGAACCCCTACCAAAGAAAGTGCACCCCGCGCACCACGAGGGCCGACGGAAAGCGAGGGCTCGCGCCCTACACACCAAATACGGCCGGAGCGACAATGTGGCGTACGTGGACGCAACGGAATAGCGGCAAACAACCCAGAGAAAAGCGTTTGCACTTCTCGCGGTGAACGGGAACGGTGCCCCGTTGGCGGCCGCGTCGATAGAAACCACCTCCTCCGCGACGGCGGAGGAAGCGGCAATAGCCTTAGCTATAGCGAACACGCGTGCTGATATTATATTCAGCGGCTCCAAAACATCCATTCGCGATTTCGCGAAGGGCCGTATCACATCTTGCTCAATCCGCATCAGTCACGGTATTTATTTTCCCTCTGTCTCTTGTTGCGATGTTGTTGCATCCAGATGCTGACGTGGAGTGGTAGAGGGCGGGCCTCGTGAGTGACCCGGGGGGGACGTACTTCGCGACTGGTGAGTTTGAGACAGGCGTGCAGGTCTTCTGACGTTGGCACTTGGGAAGGCTTTGCTCAAAAAAATTATTTATTACAATATTTACAAAACTTATTTACACATGCCGACAGATTTCGGCCTCTCCACTTTAACTAAAAAAAGGCAAAAATCCAACACTCTCGCGACTCCGGACCACCGTCGGCCACCACACGGCCAACCCGCCCGGTCGCCGCTCAAGCAACTCGCTTTCCAACTCCGCGACCCCGGGACCACCACCGGCCGCACACGACCGATCTGTCCGGCTGCCACCAACCAACCTCCCGCGCTCTCCTTAGCGCGCACCCATCTCCTTGTCCTCCCGCCAAAACTACACCCTCAGCCAATAGGTGACTTTCCCGCCACATTTCGGACGCAACATATCACAACACAAAAGAAAAGCACACAATATAAAACACACGCCTTGCAACACAAAAGAAAATCACAAAATATCGAACACACGGCTCGCTGCAAGCTGCCGTGGCTAACTAGAAAAATGCCACAACGAGCGGAGAGAAACCATTTACGACAAATGCGTTCTGTTAGCCGCTCTGGCCTAGGGTGCCCGGGTGCCCGCTCGCCTCCGGCGCTGGCCCATCGAGCAAGCTGCAGTGGCTAACTAGAAACATGCCACAACGAGCGGAAGAAAAACCATTTACGACACATGCGTCCTGTTAGCCGCTCTGGCCTAGGGTGCCCGGATACCCGCTCGCCTCCGGCGCTGGCCCATCGAGCAAGCTGCCGTGGCTAACTAGAAACATGCCACAACGAGCGGAGAGAAACCCTTTACGACACATGCGTCTGATCGGACCATACCCCCTCGCTTAGGCCGAGGCTCCCGACACTTGCGCGCGACGCCGCCGTGAGAGGCTCTCCCTTTTGTCGGCGCGTTCCCCTGCTCCCCTTCGGCGGCCCTCCTCACGCCTTACCACGACGTACGCCAGCTGCGTCGTGACACCTCCCCTCTTCTCCATTCTTTCCCCCCCCCCATTTTTTTGCCAGTTCGAAAAAAAAACAAGCTTTCCCCCTAGGCTGGCTCAGGACGCCATACCTCTCTCCAGTGCGAGAATGCACTAAATCTTCCCCTCGAGATTCACCCCGAAAAAGAATACAGGCATGCAAGTACATGAAAGCAAGATACACTGCTACACACCACACTGTACGCAACAGGATCGCATATTTAAAGTGAAGGCAGAGTATACATGAAGCATGCATGAAAATAAACAAAAAATCAACAACAGTCCACCGAGGCGAGCCTCGAACATCGCTGCTCTCATGCTCCAAGCTCAGGGGTTCCCCCCCCCCCTTTTTTTTCTCATGTTAGGTTTGAATGCGAGAGAGCGCGTCCGCAAGCACGTTGTGGCCCCCTTTTATATGCTGGACCGTGATGTTGTACTTTTGCAGCGACAACGCCCACCTCGTAAGCCGTGCACTGCTCGATGCGGCCGTGGCCACATACTGCAGAGGGTTATGATCCGTCCTGACATGCACCTCCGCTCCAAGTACCCATGTGCTCACCTGATCCAATGCCCATACCACCGCGAACGCTTCTTTCTCAATAGTCGACCACTTCACTTGAGATTCGCTCAACTTTTTACTCAAGAAGGCAATTGGGTATTCTCTTCCGTCTTCATTCTGCGCTACGCATGCTCCGATTGCCTCCTGGGACGCATCGGTTGATGGAATGAAAGGCTTGGACAGATCTGGCGGGCATAAAACAGCCAGAGTTGCTAGTGCACTCTTGACCCCCTGGAATGCTTGCTCTTGTTCACTCTGCCAGCTTATTGGGCCGTTCCGGCGGCCTTTCTTTAAGTTTGTGAGGGGCAGTACGACACGCGAGTAATCTTTTACATAGTTTCGGTAATAGTTCATTACCCCTAGTACGCTTCTGAGTTCCGCCTTTGTTCGTGGTGGTTGCATTGCCTCTATTGCCCGGACCCTCTCAGGATCGGGACAGTGCATTCCGGAGCCGACTATGTGCCCCAGATATTTTACGCTTCCCTGCGCAAATTTTCATTTTTCAGCATTTACCTTGAGCCCCACAGACTTGAGTGTCTCCAACACCGCATCCAGGTGTTGGACATGTTCGCTTATGTTCTCAGAGAAAACTGCGATGTCGTCTATGTAGGCGCACGCATACGATCTGTGCTCAAAAAGGATTTCATTCATGATTCTCTGGAATGTGGCTGCGGAATTTCTTAGTCCATACGGCATCACCGTCCAAGCGTACTGTCCACTGTCGGTCGCGAATGCGGTTAGTCTTTGACTCTGCTCCTCTAGAGGAATCTGCCAATACCCGCGTGTCAAATCCAGAATTGTTATGCAGCATGATTTTGCCACAGTCGCCAGGAGGTCGTCTACTTTTTTCATCGGGAAGGCATCTACCTCCGTTATGGAGTTCAGGAATCTGTAATCAGCGCAGAGCCTCACACTCCCGTCGCTTTTCGCCACACACACCATAGGGTGGGCACACGGGGATTCAGTGGGATAGATCATTCCGTCCGCCGCTAGCTCCTGTACTTGTCTCTCAACCTCGACTCTCATCTTTAGCGGGACCCTGTACTGGTGACGAGGAGCAGGGCGTGCGTTGGGCATTATGCGGATCGTGTGCTTACCTGCCCTACTTTTCCCCGGCTTTCCCGAAAACACATTGTGCCGACGGACAACTTCCTGGATACGAGGGTCTTTTACCTCTGCATCGCTCATGCGAACTGATACTACCGGTACTTCTTCTACCTTTCCAAACTCTTCGTCCTCAAATACAACTCCGGCAGTCCTTACTCCCACCGTACACGGTTTCAAATTATTTGCGTGTATCCACTTTCGGGACCCATCCTCCATCTGCACAACGTAGCTATACTTTCGCTTCCTCTCCACTACTTTTACCGGCCCCCTCCAGGCGTATTGCCCTTTAGACATGTCCTCATTTCTGATTAGGACGAGATCGTCACAATTAAAACTCTTCGGCCTTGCTCTCAGATTGTACCGTGTCGCGTACGCTCTTCGGTTATCGGCAGCATTTTGACTCACCACATCTGACATGGCAGCCAGCCGCTGACGTAGCTCCAGTAGATATTTTTCTGCCGACTCATTAAGCGTGATCGGAAGGGTCCAGTTTCCAGTCCAAGATTTCTCCAATATTGCTAATGGCCCTGTAGGAGTGCGCCCATAAAGGAATTCAAATGGTGACACTCCGGTTGTTTCATTAGGCACTTCGCGATATGCCCACAAAAGGCACGGAACTAATCGGTCCCAGCCCCGCCCGTGTTCTCCAATCACATGCCGCAGCATTCTTTTGAATGTCCCATTCCATCTTTCAACTAGGCCGTTGCTCTGCGGATGGCCCGGGGTTGAAAATCTAGGCGACGCCCCGAGAGGGGCCAGCAGCTCCTGGGTCACCTTTGCGGTAAAGTTGGTTCCCTGATCTGAGCAAACCATTTCCGGCACTCCAACTCTAGAGAATATTTCCACCAGGGCGTCGCACACTACTCGGGCCGTTAAAGATTTCAAACAGACCACCTCTGGCCAACGAGAGCACACGTCCATCAAACAAAGAGCATACTTATGGCCTTTTGAAGACGGGGGATCTATGGGTCCTACACAGTCCATCACCACAACCTGAAATGGTCTTGGTGGTCTAGTCAGGGGCGTTAATGGTACCCTGTCAGACTTCCTTTGGATGGAATTCTTTTGACACTGTGGACAAGCCTGGCAATACCTCAGAATCTCGGTGTTCATGTTCGGCCAAAAGAATGAATTCTTTATACGCTGCCTGGATTTCTTTACCGCGAGGTGCCCACCAACTTCTCTGTCATGTGCTACTTGCAGCACCGCTTGCCGCTTGCATTTCGGTAGAATGAGCTGTCTCACCATCCTCCCGTTTATCTTATCTGAATGATATAGCAGGCCATCGGTTACCTGCATACCATGGGTGCCCGCCTTCGCCTGTTGCCATGAGGTTTTCAAGCTTTCATCATTCAGCTGTAGTGCCCTAAAGCTCAAAGACGTTGCTTCCCCCAGCTGTTCGTTTTCATTTGGTTGTGCAACAATTGCCGCCACTGTAGCACGTGGGTTCCCCAAATTGCAATGGTCCTCTCTCTTTTCGTTTTCCTTTTGCTTGACCAGTTCATTGTAGTCACTAACTGTTAACAAGCAGTCAATTTCGATCGCCAACTCCTCTGTCACTGCGCACAAGATGGCAACATGTGCGCCCCTCCGTTCCACTCTTAGTGGTACATACGCCAGCCCTGCTTCAATCTGATGCCGGAAGGCTCCTTTCAATGTTACTTTGCCTCGTGGGTCTACCAATTCCTGCGGCAGCAGTGACTTCCTGACCACTGTGATGTCCGCGCCCGAATCCAATCGCGCCAAGATGACTGATTCGCCCGAACACAGAGGAAAATCGGCTACGTGTGTCCCTGCCAACTGAGTGCTCCCTTTTGGCTCCTGATCCTGGCACCGAATTTCAGCGCTGTGAGGGGTTACTTCTATCACTCTGGCGGTAATCTTCCTAGCCTCTGTTTCTAGGCATTCTCGGGCCATATGCCCTAAACGGCCACAGCAGTAACAAAAGGGTGACGCAGCCTTCTTTCCTCTTTCGTGCTCCCATTGCCTGCCGGCAGAATGCCCCTCCGTGGCATCGTTACGAACACTTAAACCTCCGTTTCCTATTTTTTCTTCAGTTTCTAGACACTCCCTAGCCATGTGACCTGGTCAGGCACAACGATAACACTGGCGCATCGTCGTCTGTGCTTTTAATGGCGCATTCTTCACCTCTATCTGTTCTTGCCTATGGAGTGGCGATGCCCCACCAATCTCTCTTCCACGTCCTTCACCACTGGCCATACCCATGCGCGGAACGCTAGCTCCCGATGGTTTCCCCCGGCTGCTCTCCACAGCCTCGACTACTTCTGTAGGTTCGTCGATTTTCAGCCAGCTTTTGTTCTCCTGAAGTGCTATCTGTCGCAGCGCGTCATTGGGCAGTGCCTCTTTCAGTTTATCCACCACTACCAGCTCCATCAGCTCCTCCGTTTCGGTCACTTTCCTACTGCTGGTGTAATATGAGTAGTAACTGCGAAGCTGGTAGCCGAACTGGCGCCACGATTCCTGCGGTCCTTTCTTAGCCGTGTCAAACATTCTTTTATATTCTGCCGGGCTTAGTCTCAGTTCCCTCAAAATTACTTCCTTTAGCTGTTTGTATTCAAGTATTTCTTTAGTCCCATTTTGCATCGCCATTTATCGCACGTGGTCAGTGAGGTAAGGAATCAGGGTGATGGATTGCACACTCTCCGGTACACTGAAGGAGTGGAACAGCATCTCCACGGAATCAAACCACCCCGGAATAAGTGACTCCTCTTTCGGCATTCGGGGCAGTACACTGCTAAGCATTGTGGAGTATTTTACTGCTTCTTTCCCTTCTGAAAGATTACCCGTGCCTTGTCTGCGTAATTTCTCTGTCTCGAATTCAATTTTGGCCCTCTCTAGCCTCATCTTCTCAATTTCCATTTTGATTTGCATATTGTTTACAGGTCCGCCCCTTTGCGTGCTTGCCTCGCTCACTCCCCCAGTCGTGCTATCATCCATCTCTGGCGAGAGTAGCTTACTCTTTCCCCTCGTGAGCATAAAAAAACAAAAGCTGAGAGCAGCACTGTTCGCTCACCGTTTTCTTTCGTCGTCTTGTTTTTTAAAGATCGTCGATCATTCCAAGTTCCAGAGTTCTCTCACAATCACTTTCGTTTTAACATGCCACCAGTCCTGGCACGAATCGCCGCCACACTGTCAAGTCCCGCTGCAATTGAGTCCGTCCTCCCTTGCTCTGCTTGGGTCCACGATTGTTCTCCACACCTACATCGGTGTCGAAGTTGCGAAGATCGGTGAAGATCCGTCTGCTGTCTCTTGTTCTTGTGCTAGCGTCCTTCTTTCTTGCTGTTCGTTTTTCCACTCTTCTTCGCCACCGAAGGGCAAACGTTGCTGGTGAGCTGACAAGCTCGACGTCTTCTCAACTTGCGTTGCCTTTGTCTTCCTCGTTCCCGTCGTAAAGCAGCGGTCCCTTAATCCTGTCGGCTGCGCCAGTCACGATATTTATTTCCCCTCTGTCTCTTGTTGTTGCGATGTGGTTGCATCCAGATGTTGACGTGGAGTGGTAGAGGGCGGGCCACGTGAGTGACCCGGGGGGGACGTACTTCGCGACTGGTGAGTTTGAGACAGGCGTGCAGGTCTTCTGACGTTGGCACTTGGGAAGGCTTTGCTCAAAAAAATTATTTATTACAATATTTACAAAACTTATTTACATATGCCGACAGATTTCGGCCTCTTCACTTTAACTAAAAAAAGGCAAAACTCCAACACTCTCGCGACTCCGGACCACCGTCGGCCACCACACGGCCAACCCGCCCGGCCGCCGCTCAAGCAACTCGCTTCTCCAACTCCGCGACCCCGGGACCACCACCGGCCGCACACGACCGATCTGTCCGGCTGCCACCAACCAACCTCCCGCGCTCTCCTTAGCGCGCACCCATCTCCTTGTCCTCCCGCCAAAACTACACCCTCAGCCAATAGGGGACTTTCCCGCCACATTTCGGACGCAACATATCACAACACAAAAGAAAAGCACACAATATAAAACACACGCCTTGCAACACAAGAGAAAAGCACAAAATATCGAACACACGGCTCGCTGCAAGCTGCCGTGGCTAACTAGAAAAATGCCACAACGAGCGGAGAGAAACCATTTACGACACATGCGTCCTGTTAGCCGCTCTGGCCTAGGGTGCCCGGGTGCCCGCTCGCCTCCGGCGCTGGCCCATCGAGCAAGCTGCTGTGGCTAACCAAAAACATGCCACAACGAGCGGAAGAAAAACCATTTACGACACATGCGTCCTGTTAGCCGCTCTGGCCTAGGGTGCCCGGATACCCGCTCGCCTCCAGCGCTGGCCCATCGAGCAAGCTGCCGTGGCTAACTAGAAACATGCCACAACGAGCGGAGAGAAACCCTTTACGACACATGCGTCTGATCGCACCATACCCCCTCGCTTAGGCCGAGGCTCCCGACACTCGCGCGCGACGCCGCCCTGAGAGCCTCTCCCTTTTGTCGGCACGTTCCCCTGCTCCCCTTCGGCGGCCCTCCTCACGCCTTACCACGACGTACGCCAGCTGCGTCGTGACAGCATCCTTCAAAACACCGCCCTTCCGATTAGAAAAGTGGAATTGATATGGGTCCCGGCCCACTCGTGTAAACCAGGGAACGAGGCGGCTCACGCGCAAGCCGTCGACCGGGCAGTGAGCGCGCCCTCCGACCCGAACTTCACGAGGGACGGGTTGATCTCATTTCATGACATCACCCATCAGTTTAGGCTGGAGAGGCGCGCATATCCCCCTCCCCACAATTTGTTAACAAAAGCACAGGAAGTTACCTGGCGCCGACTGCAAACACGCTCCCTTCTGGATCCGGCATTGCTTGCCCTTATGTACCCTGGCCAGTACGACCAAAACTGCCATAAATGTGGTGAAAGGGCCACATACGACCACATTCTCTGAAACTGCGCAAATGATCCGCCTCCGGCGGAGTTGATACAGCTCTCTTTCTCGAGCAGTGGGAGGCCGTGGTGGTCAGCTCGGACCCTAACATTCAATTACGGGCAATCGAGCGGGCCAATGAGGTCGCCGCCAGCCATAGGCTAGCGGCCACATAGTATGTGTCTCCTGCAACCTGCTCTCGACGCAATAAACGTTTTACAATCCGATTCATTTTCTCTCTTTCTTTGAATTCACCATCGTAGGTATGTACGGTCACCGCGGGCAGGCATCGAACCTGCGACCCCGTGCTCGGCCTTGGCGCTCTAAGCATTCGGGGTGGGTGCGTCTACACTTCGCATCTTTGTATAGCGGCGACTCGGGGCGCAACAAAGGGCGCGACACGCTTCTTCCCGCGTCTCATCTCCGTCGTGCCCGCGCGTCGTCATCGAACAACGGTTTCGTCACGCCTCGGCCGAAGCGATGCGCTCTTCCTCCACGAGGTGGCATCCCAATAGCACCATTGGCGCGCATCAGGCACTGTCCCGGCCGGTGCTTGCATGCGGTGGAAGCGATGCGCACGCGGCCGGTTACAAAACTCGCACAACAGGCCCGTGCAGCCTGCGCGCGGAGACCAGACGATTCGTGGACAAGATAGCAAAACCGACGGCGCGTGCTCATAACCGCAGACCGGGCCACGCGGCGCATATAAAGTTGTCGATCCCAAATCACCGTCGCTCACGTTCGCCTGCCGCGCGTGGTCATTGAGAAAGGGGAATACTCCTACTCCAAATGCGCAGGACGGCTTCATGCGCGCGCCGATTGCAAACTAAGAGCCAGTAAACAAACACAAGGCACTGGCTATTCCCCGCGCTGAGCTGCTCTCCGATAGCTTCTTGAACCCCACATAGAATTAGCGGACCGATTTCTTTGTTTCCTTTTTTTACAAGTTCGCCGGAGGAGGAGAAATGACTCGCCTACCTGGGGTGGCTTAATGTAACCTAACCTCTATTTGCTGTCATCGAGCTCAGCGCACATTACGAAAGACATGCGCCCCTCTTTGTCGAGGGTTTTATTGGACCACCCGTTCTGCGCTTGCAGATAGCCTGCGGAGTCTACTGGCCAGCTCGAAGCCGTTTTGGTTATGTTCGTCGGGGTTCTCATAGTTCGCGTATCAAAACGTTAGACTGAAGTTAACAGTTCTGCAGCTTGCAGCTCCACATGCGATAGAGAGGGTCAGAATCTAAGATGGAAAAACTCAGGAACCGGTCTGAAGTCGTCACTGAAAGATATGCGTTGTACTTAAAAGTCTGGCTGGAGCGCAAAAAGTGATTCTGTAAGCTCTTAGTTACATTTCTTGAACAGTGTTGAACATAAATGCCAGAAGCACATGTAGCGATAAAACAATCGCTGGGAGCCACACTAGCGTTTCTTGCAGGACAAACACTCAATTTGAACCCTCGTTAGGCTTTTGAAAGTCACGAACAGCATTGTCACGTCTCCTACAGCTTTTGTAAGCATTAGGCGCAACTCGAGTTAATGCATTTACGAAAACATTATTCCATGTTTCTCTTACCCGGTGCAGCTAACCACTGCGAGGATTCAAACTGCTCGCGAATGATTAGCGATAAACCAAACCATTTTCCTTCAGACGCAGCTTATCGTATACTGTGATGCCAAAAATTTTCATTGAAAGTGAAAAACAAGCGAAAAGTGCTCCGCCGCAAAATGCAGCTGAATTGCAACAGTTTGGAAACCTTTACAAAAACTGCGGGATGTCATCCTAATTAAGAATAGGACAAGCTGAGATCACGTGATATAAACTAAGAATTTTCAATCTAAATCTACAAGCTATTGGTCTAATCACCATTAAGGACGGCGTTCTAATTCAGTTCCCCACGGACCACCACTCAACAGCGCTAGGCAGATGGCTGTGAAGGACAGATGTCCACGGCTGCTGGGAATGTGACCGTGCAGTGATTCGTCACCTCCCAACACACCCGCAATGCGGTTATATACACCCCCACGTACACATAAGCGGTAGCGCTGTTTCTATCCCCATCAGCTGCGTGAGGCCTGAGCTTCCGATGGCACCTGCATGGTGATTTGTTCGCGCACCTGTCTCTATCTGTGTCCATTCCTTCTCATCAATTGCATTTGAGTGCCATTTACTCTAATTTATTTTCTAATTATCCACGCTTCTCTCTTTGCGGCTCTCAACGTTAACGTTATGCAATGTACTTACGTAAGAATAAATTAACTAACTCCTAAAACCATTAAAATTTGGGTAAAATTTCAAATTATAAAGCTGTAGCCAAATAAACCAATTTAGCAATGTTCAGTTTGAAATCTGATTTGTATTAGTTTACCCACGTTCTAAAGCAAAGCCCACATGACGTGGAAACAAAACTGCACGCTCGCGCCGATAGCAATTTTCTCAAGCGTGCCGCTCACGAACGAATCCCGCTCGTATCAAACGTCTCATCTAGTTAGACAAAGACATTGGCAACGGAACTGATCCCGATTGTAACGATCTCTTAACCAAAAGCAAAACTCTCAAGTGCGACCTCGGGCTTCATTCTACATCTTGAGACGCCTTTCCACAAAGGAGCTACAACTGGGGCTAGTTGTAAATGCATCCTTGAAGGTATTGGTGAGCGCTACCAAAATACGGAAAGGGACGAACACACAAGACAAGCGCTTGCTTGTCTTGTGTTCGCCCCTTTCCGTATTTTGGTAGCGCTCACCAATACCTTCAAGGATGCCTTTGCACAAACGCTCATTTATTAACCCTAACCACAGTAGCCTACACCAGGGCTTGGAAAGGGAACGTGACACGCGCCTTCGACTTATGCTCCTGGTGCTGCTTCTCTTCGTTATACAGTATGTGGCTGAATGCAGCATTAGCACATGAAGGAAGGTGCACAGGCCGAGAGGAAAGCAAAGGATAGGGTAACAGGGCCAGCTAGGGTACGTCGATGGGTGGTGGTGGTAGTAGTGGTTTTATTAAAAATAATAGTAAAAAGGAAGAAAAAGATTTTTGCTAGCCCCGGCATCTGCCATCGATACTGAAGCACCTGAGCTGGGGCCGCGGAAATAAAGGACAGCAGGCAGAATGGTGAAATGAAATTAAAGAGGTGAGGGGACAGGAAGAGAGGATAGGGGGAGAAGTAATATGTACAAACTATTTACACAATAAGAATGTGTCCAGGTTGTGCGCGTGATTAGTTCATTTTAGAGGTATTAAATCACATCAAGGTGAAAAACGTAGCGCAAAGAAACGAGGACACAGAAAGACGGACAACACACGGCGCTTACTTCCAACAATGGTTTATTTCAGAAAGAAAAAGTGGTTTTATAACGAAATCACGACCAACACGCCGTCAAACCATGTGCTAGCAAAGCGTATGAGTCAGATATGCGAGCTCTTTCGCCATCAATGATACAGAGGGGGTACTCACACAATCATCTTTCAAAAGTGATATCCATTCCGCTTCTATGATTTCTCGTGTCAACCGGTTATTGTGCACTTTTAAAACCATGCATTGTTCAAGAAGCGGTATGCAGTGACATGACCGACAGTGGACTGACAACCCTTTTCCACGCATATCATCTACGTCACGCCCATGCTCTCGAAGCCTATCATTCAGGCATCTGCCGGTTTCCCCTACATACTGCTTGCCACAGGAAAGAGGAATTTGATAAATGACATTTTCAATACAATGGACAAACTTTTTTCTATGTTTTTTCGTACAACCAACACCGTTTTTAGATTTTTTGAAATGTTTCGTACACAGATGACTCAACTTCTTAGGCGCCGAAAAAACCACTCTGGCTCCCGAACGTTGCGCTATTTTTTTGAGATTAGGAGAAAACTTATGAAAATAAGGAATGACGGCAACTTTTTCTTTCTTACTCATGGCTTCCTGGTTATCCTGGCCTTTTTTATTGCAGACTTTCTTCAAAACACCTTCCGCCACAGACACTAGGACAAGGGAAGGGTAACCAGCATTCTCAAGCCTCTTACATTGCTGAGAAAAACTTTCATGCATGAGGTGCGGGCAAGACTTCTTCAAACAATTAAAAAATGAAAGGCTAGCAATAGATCTTTTTACGAGCTTAGAATGGGCTGAATGAAAAGGTAACAATGGTTTTTCTCCGCGGGGTTTGAACATCCAGCACGTCCGACCATGATGTATTGTGATGCTGATGTCAAGGAATTGGATAACCCTGTTTTCAGGTAGTTCAAACGTTAGTTCAAGAGGACTAAAATGGTTACGAAAAAGGTTGAGAACATTAAGAACATCATCCTTAAAGGAACTGTCATTACTGTTAAGAACAATCAGAAAGTCGTCAACGTACCTAAAAATATTGATTACATTGGTATCTTCTACAATATCAGCAAACGACCTATCCAAACGGGCTAAAAACAAATCGCTGAGGATGGGTGCAATGCAGGAACCTATACAGATGCCATCTTTCTGAAGATAAGGTTTTTCATCCCATACAATGAACGTTGACTTGAGATATAATTTCAAAAGTTCTATAAATCCATTCACCGAGATGCCAGAAGCATTTTGAAAAGCAATCGGCCCTTGCTGGTCTATACATTCTTCAATACAAGATAACAAAGCATCATGCGGAATGGAATAATACAGATCTTTTATGTCCACAGAGAAAGCGCATAGGCCTTGTCCTTCAGAAGGATTGACCTTGTCTACCTGAGACAAAGAAACCAGTCTAAATACTGAGTAGGCAGCATTGAGACAACTGCGTGTTACTTTAACGATCATCGGGCATTGTTTATCTTTGTCAAAACAATTGTATGAATACAGAATGTGCCTCACCGAATACTTCTTCAAAGCGTAACATTTTAGTCACAACAACAAACTCGACACCATGCGTAACAAGCGAAGAAGTACAGTTCTCGCTATGTATATCGGCATAGCTGAGCTAAGCCACTGCTAATTCCTTTTTTTCCTCATTCGATGACAGCAGCAGCAGGGATGAAAGCTTGTCATTCGTGTTCACAATCACGCGTCTTCCTGCGTGCTTTGGTTCAAACGTGGTTTTACAACTAGCCCAGACTCATTCCTTAATGAGAGATCTATTGCTTTGCCCGACGACTATCGAGTGAGACAGCAAGCAAGCGTCTCTTAGCAACTGGAGGAGACTTCCGCACAAGCGATTAAGGGTTCGGTCACGACCGCGGAGGCCGCGTTTCGATGGACGCGAAACGCAAAGCGCCCGTGTGCTGTGCGATGTCAGTGCAGCCGCCGCGGTGGCTGAGTGGTTATGGCGCTCGGCTGCTGGCCCGAAAGACGCGGGTTCGATCCCGGCCGTGGCGGTCGAATTTCGATGGAGGGGCGAAATTCTAGAGGCCCGTGTACTGTGCGATATCAGTGCACGTTAAAGAACCCCAGGTGGCCGAAATTCCTGGATCCCTTCACTACGGCGTCTCTCATAGCCTGAGTCGCTCTGGGACGTTAAACCCCCATAAACCAAACCAAACCGATGTCAGTGCACGTTAAAAACCCCCAGGTGGTTGAAGTTATTCCGGGGGCCTACACTATGGCACCTCTTTCTCTCTTTCCACTTTCTTTCCCACCTTCCTCTCTTCACTTACCGCGCAGTTTGGACGTCCATCGAGACATGCGAGACAATTACTGCGTCATTTCTTTCCTCAAAATCCAAATTTCTATTTTTTCCTGGAGGCAAAACGCTAAGGCGCCAGTGTGCTGTGCGATGTCATAGAACGTTAATGATCCCCAGGTTGTCGAAATTATTGCGGAGCCCTCCACTACGGCACCTCTTTTTTCCTTTCTTCTTCTACACCCTCCTTTATCCCTTTCCTTACGGCGAGGTTCAGGTGTCTAACGATATGCGACAGATACTGCGCCATAACCTGTCCCCAAAAACCAATTATTATTATTATTTCCTTAGTTGCTCTGGTTCTTAGTTTACCCTGGCAGAGACAATGGCTTTGAAAATAAGCAGTTATCAGGGGCTGATTTTGCGAGGTCTCTTTGTGAATAAGCAGCTTTTGAGGATTTTTCTTCATGGTTTGAAAGTACAAATAAGTTGTTAATTTCAATTTATCCTCTAATAAAGAGACTTAGTCACTAGGAATTAGGAAGACGTCGTCATATCGCATCATCCGCCTTCGTGTAGCCAACATCATTCAAAAAGAAACGCAAACTGAATTATTTTGGCGCGACTGAAGCCACAAAGGGAAGAATTTCAGAAAATATGATCATTTGGTTTCAGACGTCTCCTCAGCTTTTCACTCCAGTGCAGTGAGGCGACAGATTACTTGGAAGGGAAATGCGACATTATTACGTGGAATTTTAAAACGAAAGATTTACTGGCCGCGAACTTGCGATTTTGCCGTGGCCGCACTTTGAGGAGGCACATGACGTCACAACGCGCGCCTCGCCGCGTTATATCTCTCTCCCGTGTATTAAACCCGAGTGCGGAGCAATGGGAGGGAGTGCTCTCCAGGGATCGCCGGGTCGACCAAAAAGGTCTGATTCAGCGAGCACAACTGGCAGCAGCATCCAGCGGAGCCCTGGACTTAAGGCAACCGACCGTTCTGCAAGAAGATGGACGAAGCCATCTGAAGGCCGCAGAAGACCAGCGAATCCAGAGATCAATAAAGTTTTTCGTTCACTCACTCACTCTCTCTCTATCGCTCCCTAGTCACAACTGCACATGCGCCACTAGCAGCACCAGCCACAGGTGTCCCGCCGCTGCCCAGCACCGCGCCTTTCCTCAAAATGCAACTTTCAATTTTCAGTTTTCTCTTTCTTCTTTCCTACCCGCCGCAGTGGCTCAGTGGTTAGGGCGCTCGACTACTGATCCGGGGTTCCCGGGCTCGAACCCGACCACAGCGGCTGCCTTTTTATGGAGGAAAAACGCTGAGGCGACCGTGCGCTATACGATGTCAGTGCACGTTAAAGATCCCCAGGTGGTCGAAATTATTCCGGAGCACGCCACTATGGCACCTCTTTCTCCTTTCACTCCCTCCTTTATCCCTTCCCTTACGGTGCGGTTCAGGTGTCCAACGGTATCAGAGACATACTACGCCATTTTCTTTCCCCCAAAACGATGTATTATTATTTCCCTCCCTCCTTTCTCCCTACCTTTACGGCGCGGTTCGGGTGTCCACCGAGATATGTGAGACAGTTATTGTGCTTCGCGCGCTCGCCGCGCCATCCGGCATGACGAAACACCGAGCGGCTCGCCGCCGCCGCCATTTGGTATGACGTCAGACCGCGTTCCTCGTTGCGCTCGCTTCCGCTCGCTTCGCCAGCTGCGTCGCATGCGTTATAACATGTCGGAGGATTGAAAATGAGAACTCGCGTGCGCCGCAACCACAGCTGTGTCGTCTTTAATGCGACAACAACATAGCTAGACAGCCAGACTAACTCCGACTTGCAATCAAGATTAACCAAGGCTAACCATACTATGCCTTAGCTTTCGCTACTTATATACTGGCATAGCCGAGCTAAGCCACTGCCTACCTTTCCGGAGCCCTCCACTACGGCACCTCTTTCTTCCTTCCTTCTTTCGGTCCCTCCTTTATCCTTTCTCTTACGGCGCTGTTCACGTGTCCGCCGAGATGTGACAAGTACTGCGCCATTTCCTTTCCCCAGAAACCAGTTTCATTCATTGCGTTTTTTTTGGAGGCAAAACGCTAAGGCGCCCGTGTGCTGTGCGATGTCAGTGCACGTAAAGATTGCCAGGTGGTCGAAATTATTCCGGAGCCCTCCAATACGGTGCCTTTTTATTCGTTTCTTCTTCCACTCCCTCCTTTATGCCTTCTCTTACGGCGCGGTTCAGGTCTGCAACGGTATATGAGACAGGTAGTGCGCCATTTCCTTTCCACAAAAAAACCATTTCATTTTCAACCAGAAATATGGATAGTGCCGACAGCGGAAACGGCCATAATTCCTCAGACACTTGACCAGTAGCCGACAGAAATTGCTGGGTGGAAAATAGGCTCTTGAAACAAGTTTAAGAGGAACGGTAAGAAAGGAATGCGGAATGGGTATTCTTTAAAAATGTAACGAATGATTGTTCTTAATCTCCGCAACTTCATAAAAAATAACGCTGCTGGTTACGTGAATGCTGCCATCACTTCATATGAGTTGTGCTCAGGACACAGCTGACGAGATAGTCTTCATGGTTATGCTAATGATTAGGCTAAACTACTGCCTAACTCTACTGATTCGAGAATAATCAAACTTCCATAAATTTCCAAATTAAAATAGGAATTGAGATAGTTCTCACTCAATTCCCTTTTGCACGCCTTGTTCGCTGCGCGCCGGGTTTCAACAGCAATGTTGTGACGGCACACGCTTTATGCGCTCTCACACAAACTTACTTCGTCAATCTTTTTTGGACAGCGGTTCCCGGCCACGTGGCTGCAAGATTGCTTCTGAATATAGCTCGAGAAAGGCACTGACAAACCGCCCAAGGACTTGGCTACCGGTGTGTGCGCTTTAATTCCTGCTGCTTTGAAATTTCTCGGGCCGCAGGAAGGTGAGCCTAAATTCGTACCCAAAATGACAGTAATGCTGAAAGAAGTGTAATGGGTGTAATGGGTTTTAAGGCCAAAAACTGACCGATCTTGAAGATCGAAGCTGATGGTCCAACCTAATCATTCACAGTATTACTGAGGAACCTGGCGAAACAGAAGTTACGCTTAAAGATAAGATAATCAAAGAAGTTTTTGAGGACAGGCTTGAAGTCAGTTGCCAATCTATAGGGCGCATTCATAGGTTGGGGCGTAGGATCAACAAACGCCCTGTTATTCTATATTTGCAGAATTTTGCAGAAAAAAGACAATAATGGAAAATGTTACCAAGCCAAAAGGCTCAGGAATATCAATTCAGAATGACTATTCCCAATCTACGCTGCAGAGACGAAAACTGTTTGGGACAGTGCGAAGGAAGAAAGGGATCGAAAAAGAAGGTCACCCTTATTCATGACAAGCTAAAAGTGGATAAAGATATGTTATTCAGGGATAAATCAGAAAATAAACGCGTAAAGATAGTGTACTCGGATAAGAGAGTAGATCAGGACAGAGCATGACGCGGTTTACCAGATCAGAGCAAACATTTGCGCATAACAAACATTAACGCGAGTAGTTGAGTTATAAAGACAGACTTGCTTGAAGTAATGCTTTTACAATATGATCCGCACGTTACAGTGATTACTGAGACATGGCTTCACACTTATGTGAATGATGAGGACGTTTTCCCTCCTTCTTATACTGTATTTCGAAAAGACAGAGAATCTAGGGGTGGTGGAGTGGCTATCCTAATAAAGAAACAAATTGAAGTCGTTTTGCAAACAGACGTACATGATATTGAATGCCTATGTGTGAAACTCTCCTGTTGTGGACTAAACTTTGTTTTATATGCTCTTTATAGGCCTCCTAGTTCTGAAACCGACTAATTAACAAAACTGCTAACGTATAACGCTTACATCAGGCCAAAACTTGAGTATGCTTCGGTTGTTTGGGACCCATTCACTAAACTTAACATATATAAATTAGAAAGGGTTCAAAGAAAAGCTGTTAGGTTTATCTATTCCAAATTTAAAATCACCGACTCCCCCACTGACCTCATGGCGGCTAACAATATTGAAACACTTGAAACGCGAAGAGGAAAATATCGCCTTGAGTTTCTTTATTCTTTACTTAACCATAAGTTTGCTTTGGATCCTTCACAGTACATATCCCCCTTAACCACACGTTATACCCGACATCATCACATTCACTCATTGACACCGTATTTTACGAAAACTGACTGTTTTAAATATTCGTTTTTTCCGCGGACAATATCCGATTGGAACCATGTTATGACATCGTAATATTTTGCAAAATTTGTCTCCTCATTTTTATGTATATTTCTTTTCATTGTGTTCTGTATCTTTTGAGTTTTAAGAATATATGCCTGTCCTGCTTGGACCCTGAATAGGGTTTGCAGTATGTACTAAATAAAATAAAAAATAAAATATGTCACAGTACCAAAACAGTAAAATATTATTTATGGGTGACTCCAACTTGCCAGGTGTGGATTGGGAACTTCTTGAGTGTCTCGGTGCTTGCGCAAAGCAAGCCAATGTATTGTTTAAAATAATGCTTACCCACAACCTGAGGCAAATAGTTCCAGAACCAACCCGTAAAGTCGGTTCCACAAATTCGTTGTTAGATTTGCTGTTTGTCCCTCGCGATATTGTAAATTTTACTGCTTCTGTGGAACAAGGCCTGTCAGACCATCACTTGGTTAGTGCTTCATTTCCTCTAGTACGGCAAGCAAATAAGAAACACTCATCGCCACGTTACCTTAAAGATTAATTGCGTGCCAATGACGCATCTGTTATTGAACATCTGGAAACCTGACTTGTTGATTTCGATGATTCCGATGTCTGCGCACTCTGGGACAGATTTAAAAAGATCAGTTTGTATTGTATCAAACCTTTTGTACCAAGCAGGCACAAAAATGAAAGAAAGGAAACCCCGTGGGTGACACGCAATATAATTCAAATGAGGCGCAGGGTGAAACGGCACAAGAGGAAACGCGCAGATCCTGAAGGACTCAAGGAATTGCTGGAGAATCTAGCACGTGCCTTACGTGATTCAAAAAATTATTTCTTCAACACATTCCTTCAAAACTTTATAAAAACCGAGCCAAGTAAGTTTTGGAATTATATTAGTGAAAAAAAGAAAGAAGTCACACAAATTTTAGTGAACAACACTACGGTATCTGAACCAGGGGCTATTGCTGAGCATTTTAATAGTTATTTTCAAAGTGTATTTTCTGCCCCGAGCACATGTACCGTCAATAGCTAGTGTATTATCCCGCCGAAATGAATTTTATTTCTTACCCTGGTGTGTTTTCCATGTTGCTGAAGCTAAAAACCAAAAAGGCGTGTGGTCCTGGCAACATTCCAAATGCATTTCTGCGATGCTATGCCGAAACTCTGGCTAAAATCCTTTTGATAAATTTTCGCGCTTCAATGGCAACAGGTAAAGTACCTGATGACTGGAAAACAGCCCGAATTGTTCCCATTTTTAAAAAAGAAGACCGTCTTCTTTTGCATAACTACCGTCCATATCACTGACGTCTCCGTGCTGTAAGCTTTTAGAACATATAGTTGCACACTGTATGAACGAATTATTAGAAAACAATCTCGTGCTAACTTATTTCCAGCACTGGTTCAAAAAAGAATTCTCGACGGTAGCAGAAGAGACGGCGAGAAGAGAGATCGCGCAGAGCGACGAGCGCGACGGACTGTCAGAGCCGCCGACTGGACTGTCTACAACCGCATGGACGCGGCAGCGCGCCGCCACGCCAACAAGCTATACCGCCGGCAGTGGGCTACACTATGTCAAAGGATGGAGGAAGATGTCAGCTCGCGGAGGCTGTTTGACACCCTGCGGCGCATCCCTGAACCACAGGCAAGCCGTCAACCGCTGGCCGCCCTCGCAATCTCCAGCGGGCTCAGCTTTGTAGAATTGGCAGAGCGGTTTGCCGAACTATTCGCGCCGCTCAGCCCCGCAAACGCCGCTAACATAGCTGCTCCTGAGAGCCCCAGAAGCGACGCCAGTCCCTCGCCCGTCGCCTCGGAAGGTCCATGTGATGCGCCGTTCACCGCGGCGGAACTGAACAATACCAGATGCTGCGAAACCTGGATGCGCAGCAACGACAGATCCTCCTGCAGCAGATCAACCTGGTGTGAAAACGCGGGGAGCTACCGGAGGACTGGCGAACTGCGGTAGTTTGTCCCATCCGAAAGGCAGGGCGCCCACCTACGGAGCTGAGCGGATACCGGCCAGTGGCATTAACATCGCCGGCAGGTAAGCTCATGGAGCATATGGCGTTCCAGCGTCTGAACGAGCGGGCTGCGGAGGCTGATTTGTTTGACGAGCGGCAGACGGGTTTCCGTGCGATGCGGTGCACGGCTGATTCTATATCGGACGTTGTTACAGCGCTGGAGCATGCCAGGGCGGCGAGCCAGGTTGCGCTGCTGCTACTACTGGACGTATCGGGCGCTTTTGACAACGTTCACCGCGCACCAATTCCCGCGGTGCTTGAGGGGGCTGGTGTGAGCGGGCGCCTTTTGCGATACGTTCATGGCTTCCTGAGCGGGCGCACCATGCGCGTACGAGTAGGGGGTAAGCTCTCCAAGCCTCGCCCGGTGGACATGGGCGTGCCGCAGGGCTCTGTCCTATAACCATTTCTGTTTAATGTGGCCATGTCGGTGGTGCCGGCCTCCGTCCCCACGAGCTGCCGACACCATGTGTACATGTCCATATATGCAGACGACATAGCTCTGTGGTGCCGGGGACCACCGGGCGAGGCGTTCCGCGTACGGGAGTGCCTTCAGGGAGCCCTGACCGCAATCGATGCCAGCTTGCGCGGCCTTGGTCTGTCGCTGAGCGCGGACAAATCGGTGGCCATGGCCTGCGTTTCTCGCTCGCGCGCGCACCTTGCGCCACTGTCACTGAACGGGACTCCTATTCCTTGGCGTAAATCGGTACGGTACCTTGGCCTGGACATCGACTGGCGCCTAGCCTTCCGCCCCGCGGCGACCAAGGCCTGTCTGCAGATGAAGAGATTCACCGCCGCCGTGCACAAGCTCACCGCTCGAGGCCAGGGCATCTCCCAGCAAGCCGCGCTGCGTCTATACAATGCCGCAGCTTTGAGGGCGGTGCTCTATGAGCTGCCGCTCGTCACGGTGCGCAAGCCGTGCTGGAAGAAACTCGAGCTTCAGCACCGCAAGTCCCTGTGCGTGTGCCTAGGCCTGCCCAAAAACCCGCAGTGCGCCGCAACGTTGGCCGAGGCAGGAGCGTGGCCACTTGAGCTCCAAGCAGCTCGCAGGGCATTGAATCACATCGACTGGTTCCACCGCGCACCGGACAGCGGCTCGCTGCTGCAGCGTATGCGCTCGCACCCGCGCTCATGAATGGGCGCGGCGCTGCTCGAGTATGAGCAATTGACACAAGGCCCACTCCCCTACGGCTCCTGCGCGCCCTGGCCTGCTGCCTCGGAGGTACAGCGAAAGATCGTCGGCATTGTGGGAAAGCGGAGCACACCCCTCTGTGCTGTGCAGCAGCTGGCCAGAGCCGCCTACACGAGGAGCTCCATGACCATCTACTCGTGTACAACGACGGCTCAGTGGCCCGCGACAGCTGCTCCCTTGCTGCGGCGGCCACCATCCCCAACCTGCTACTGCACAGTCAGCAACACGCAGCATTCCTGGGCTCCTCCACCACGGGGGAGTTGATGGGGATCCTGCTCAGGCTGGACCTGCTGCTCACCCTTGGCCCTCCGCCCCCCAGGAGTGCTCTGCTGTGCGACTCTAGCGCCGCCCTCAGCCACCTGCAATCTAGCGGCCGCGGTACCCCACTAGTGCGGGAAATTCGCTCGCGCATCGAGCGCCTCGCGAAGAGAGGTTGTGCCGTGCGTGCACAGCGGGTGCCCGGTCACTGCGGCATCGCAGGCAACGAAGAAACTGACGACCTCGCGACCGCTGCACACCAACTACCTGCCAGCGATCTGCCCCTTGCGCTGGAGGACGTGCGTGCGGCCATCCATGACCATCTCCGAAAGCAGCACCCCGACCCACGCATTGCGGGAGGTGAGCGCATCGACAGTGTCACCGGCTGTCGCGCACTTACACGGTCACAACGTGCAAGGATCCTCCGCGCGCGCATTGGCTGCGTGTGGCCCGGGGAACGACGGGTGCGTCACGGAATCGCGACGAGTGGTCTGTGTGACGGATGCGGTGCAGTGGAAACACTAGAACACCTGCTCCTTCACTGTGCCGCGTTCGCCGATGCTCGTCGCGATATGCTCGCAGCCTATAGGGCGCAGGGCATCCTACAGACTCCATCAAGACGCTATTGTGGCCGCAGGGCAGTGCGCGCACTCGTGAGCGAACTTTGGTGAGCCTCTGTGCATTCCTCGATCACACGGGCTTGACGTCCCGTCTGCTCTCCGTCAGGTAGTTACACGCAGTGACCGAACGCTCCGCGAGTTCTACCTTGAACGATTAATAACTGGACGCTCCACTCCAGTTGTAACCAACATAGTGCTGTGCGCATGTGTGATTTAATTCTTCTAAAATGAACTAATCACGCGCACAACCTGGACACATTTTTTATTGTGTAAATAGTTTCTACATATTACTTCTCCCCCTATCCTCTCTTCCTGTCCCCTCACCTCTTTCATTTCATATCTCCATTCTGCCTGCTATCCTTTATTTCCGCTGCCCCAGCTCAGGTGCTTCAGTATCGATGGCAGATGCTGGGGCTATCAAAAATCTTTTCCTTCCGAGTATGCTGCCCTGAGGCAGCATACTCGGTTTGTAATGCCGTTTTTGTTTCCTTTTTGCAAAGATGTCAATTCAGTTAGTTGCATTAACTAATTACAGTTATAAATTAATTTGCTTCCTGCATAGGTAATAAATGCCAAATCGATGCAATATTTTTGGATTTTAGTAACGCATTTGATTAAGTTACACATGATAAACTAATCTTTAAAATGAAAGAAATTGGCATTCCTGATATTTTAGTAACATTAATTACTGTGTACTTAAAAGACCGTAAACAGTTTGTAGAAGTTGGTGGACAACATTCGGGCTCGCTTCCAGTTTCATCCGGTGTCCCTCAGCGAAGTGTTTTGGACCCTCTGCTTTTTCTCTTGTATGTGAATGATATTTTTCTAGTTGTAAGGCCGCCAGCGCAGATTCGATTGTTCCCTGATGATTTCACTCTCTACCGAGAAGTTATAAATAAGGAGGATCAGAGTGACCTGGGCAATGCTTTGAACAACGGTTTCGACTGGTGCGACCGATGAGGCATGATTCTGAATGCTGATAAAAGTGTTTATATGCCTATAACCTGTAAAACTATACGACATAGCTGCACATATAAAGTAGGCTCTTTTCCTCTTCAACAAGTATCCAACTACAAATACCTAGAGGTTACGTTAAGTAGCAATCTATCGTAGAATTTGCATATAAACAATATCTGCTCTGCTGCGTTTCGAAAGTTGTTCTGCTTAAGACAAACTAAAAAATGCCCCTTCTAACATTAAGCTACTTTGTTATTCTTCAATAATTAGACCTAAACTCGATTATGCTTGCATAGTGTGGGACGCATATACGAAGTCTAACATTAAAAATCTGGAAAGAATACAGATAAGAGCTGTCAGGTTTATTTTTAATAGATATGCAAGGACTGACTCCCCAACAACTTTAATGGAGGTTAATAAAATTGAACCACTTGAACATCGTAGAAGAAAGCTTAGGTTAGAATTTATTTCTCTCTTATTACATAACAAATTTGGTTTAGATCCCTCATCATTATTAACTCCGGCACCAACGACACAAACTCGTCAACACCATCCCAGGTCTCTAACCCCTATATTCGCTAGAACAGACACAAGTTTTCGTTTTTTCCACGCACAATAACAGATTGGAATCAGCTAATTAAACCATTGTCCCATGAGTTTTAATAAAATATTGCTATAATGTGTTCTTTTGTTTTTGAAGTGTTGCGTTTTCTTTGTGGTTTGATTGACTTGTTCGCCCACCCTGCTTGGACTCAGTGTCCGCAGTATTTTGTAAATAAAATAAAGTTAGGGCGCTCGGCTACTGATCCGGAGTACCTGGGTTCGAACCGGACCGCGGCGGCAGCGTTTCGATGGAGGCGCAACGCAAAGGCGTCTGTGTGCTGGGCGACGTCAGTGCAAGTTAAAGATCCCCAGGTGGTCAAAATTATTCCGGAGCCCTCCACTACGGCACCTCTTTCCTCTATTCTTTCACTCCCTTCTTTATCCCTTCCCTTACTGCGCGGTTCATGTGTCCGCCTATATGTGATAAGCACTGCACCGTTTCCTTTCCCCAAAAACCAATTTTCAATGCCGAAAGGAACTCTTCCCTCACGTGACCAAGAAGAAAAAAAGAAGCCGAGTGCGCAGGGGCGCGTGGTCGCTTGTAATTCGCGTGGCCCATCGTCACGTGACCTTTCCGGCGGGTATATAAGGAGGCGGCATGTGGTCCTGCACCCCGTAATACGTGAAGAAGAAGAAGCGTGGATGGTTGGCCGAAGCCCACCAACCTCATAATTATCAAAAACCAAAAGAAAGGTCCAAGCGGGTTTGTGGCTACACTGACCTCAGCCTTAAGATCCATTTCAAGTTCTTGTTCCACCAGACTTCCGTCAGTCTCGCAGCTTCACTTCTGAGGTGATGAAACCGTCTTGGCGCGATCCATTCCGGGTAGCGCGCAAAGCGGGCAGCGCGTAGCCAGTCCGTTACCCGGAATGGATCGCGCGAAGACGCTTTCATCACATCAGAAGTGAAGTTGCAAGACTGACGGAAGTGTGGTGGATCAAGAACTTGAAATGGATTGTTGCTAGCCAGCGCTGCATTCGTCCTTCTTCTTTTCCGTCTTCTTTTGTCAGTCTTAAGACTTCGTCGATCTTTGTCCTAAGGCGATGTCTTACAAGTGGTGCTCCAGGAGTGGCGTAGAATGACCAAGTGTGCATATTTTCATATGCTGATGAAGCTGCTACGGACGCTTTATTTTCATCAGAACACAAATTATAAATAGTTATAACGAATCGCGCTCTTGACAGGGCAACGCTGCGATTTATTGTTCATCATACGCTGATGCCACCGGGAAAGTGCGAGTGCCATTGTTTTTTAGGACGAGAGCGAAGGTGGAGGCAGTGACGGCGCTCGTGTCTCGCGGTTTCTATCATAGTGTCCTCGTCCTGTGTATGCTGTTCGGTCCTGCAAAGTAATTAAGTTAATCTTCAGTACACGCACTACAGACTCACAGAGCCGCTGTTTTGCAATCCACAGGCATACATAGAGTGCGAAGCTAAAACAAAACTTTAAAGCAGTCTAAAAAATACAGTACATTAAGGCGTAAGTCGCAGTATGACAAAGACTACCATTTCAAATAGTTGATGCGTTCACTTCCTGGAACCATGCATGTCCAACATAGCACGTAAACTCTTACCTTTGTAAGACTCCCATATGATGAACTTTGAGGTTAGGTTTACTTTTATTTGGCTCCGTCTGTTTCCCTTAGGCTCTGGCTCCCTTCTTTTGCTGTCTTAATTTGTGATTACCAAAATTTCAAGTGGCTAAATGGGTGAGGCGCGTTTTCAAAGAATGCGCAAAGGATAACGAGGAAATAGCTTGCTTGATACTTCGTTGCAGTTTTGTTTCGCTGCTTGCCTCTGTCGTCCAAGTCGCTGTACATGCTGGAAGAATTTATTTACAGATGCATTTACAAATTTGTTCGCGCTGCAACATCTTCGATAGCGCCGCATAATCACAAGACCAAAGCAAATGCATGATTTGACCGCAGAAATCGACAGTCACGAAAAGCATGAGCTGAAGAACATTGAGGGGCTCTATACTTGGTGGGCGTACAGTTTTTCTCAAAAGTTTAGAGCCCGAGTAGGGGGGTTAGAGGTGTCTCTAAGCCATCCGGTAGGGATTGAGCAGCATCCGTGGAAGTCGTTGCCTTTACTGTCGTCACCAAACTGCCATTCCGAGTGTCGGATGGACTTTGCTCATGATGGCAACTGCGTCTCATTTGATTTATTTCTTCGTAAACTGCTAGAAAATAAAAAGTTGAGAGTTACTACTGTAAGCGCACAATGCCCAGCAGGCAGTGGAAGTAAAACGTTGAACCGCTAAGAACAGCTATATCGGCACTTTTTGTTATACTCT
This sequence comes from Amblyomma americanum, assembly GCF_052857255.1. Taxonomy (NCBI): domain Eukaryota; kingdom Metazoa; phylum Arthropoda; class Arachnida; order Ixodida; family Ixodidae; genus Amblyomma; species Amblyomma americanum. The sequence goes on along the minus strand of NC_135497.1, from coordinate 11,003,106 downwards.
GTTTTTTTTGTTTTTAGACAAATACGAGGGTGAGTCAGACGAAAGTGAGTCAACCCACCTAGCGAAATAATGCTTCGGTTCATTATATGCGGGGCATGCGGGTAGAACCCAGGCATCCCTCATTTACGAAATTGGCACGCAGGTGCCAGGATCAATGTTCTTTAATGCTCACATATACACAGGGTTGAACACGGTTGTGCGACATAATGGACGCTCCAAAAGTTGAGCAGCATGGTATCTCGAGGTTTTTGGCAGCTGAAGGTGTTCCCATCAAGTGATTAGTCGCCGTGGGGCTGCCGTGTACGGCAAATATTGCATTTCATTGGCCACTGTGAAGCGTTGGGATAAACGGTCCAAAGAAGAACATGAAAGTTGCAAATACAACTCAAGTTAGTCTAATGCCACCGGTGCAATCACCCCCGACACAATTTTTAGTTCGATCAGAAGGGACCATTACTGCTGGAATTTTGTAATCCTGGAGAGAATACCAATCTCTTCCGACACTGTGAAGAGCTGGATCAGCTGCATGTGGCAATCAAGAACAAACGATGTGGAAAATTGAGGAATGGGGTCATCTTGTTCCACGACAATGCCCGTCCCCACGTCGCTGATGTGGTTACCACAGAACTGGAAAAGTCAAGTGGGAAACGCTGCAACATCCGTCATATGGCCCGGACGTGTCGCCTTGCGACTTCCACATTTTCTGGCGCTTGAAAAAACAGCTCAACGGAACCAGATTCGTGCTGGACGATGACATGAAAGAGTCAGTTAGAGTTTTTGAACCAGCAACCAAAGGAATTTTGAGGCGGGAATCATGTGACTCGTTAGTCTGTGGAACAAAAGTCTAAATACTCATCGAGACTACCTTTAAATAAAGTACCTCGTTTGATATATATTCGCACTGCCTCAATTTTATGACTTCCTTGGCCTCGTAATTGTAGCTCGTAAATAAAATGATGATTGTGTACAAGCCATCGCTTTTATTCAAAGCGCAAGCTTTACGGCGCGACCTCGTAACGATTTCGTATTGTCTGCGGTTTTGGCCTTCATGTGAGGCAGAGGTCAAACCTCTTATGGCGCGGTTCGGGTGTCCACCGAATCAATTCAATTTTCTTCGAAAGCAAAGAAAAGGCGAATATTTGGCTCCCTCGGACGATTGACACCTCAGTCGCGCTTTAAACTACGTGGCGGTAGTGACAGATGTGCGCTGCATGCGTTGCCATTCACAACGTTGTATAAGAAACGCGGCAGTGAAGCTATAGACAATCGGCGTTCTTGGTTCATTGGCGTTAGCACTGACAACACTCTAAGCTCCCATGATATTGAGGAAAGGAAGGCGCATGCATAACTGTTTTCCTGTGGCAGTAGACACCTCGATCGCGCTTTGAGGTACGTTGCGGTGTGGAAAGAGAAATGTCGGCTGCATGCATTAGCGCTGAGAACGTTGCCGCAGTGGCTCAGTGATCAGGGCGCGCGGCTACTGATCTGGTGTGCCCGGATTCTAACCCGACCGCATCGGGGCCCGTGTTTTGTACGCCGTCAGTGCACGTTAAAGGTCCCCAAGTGGTCGGAATTATTGTTGGGGACCTCCACTATGGCACCTATTCCTTTCTTTAACTCCCTACTTTGTCCCCTCCCTTAAGGCGCGGTTCAGTGACGCACATACTGCGCTGTTTCCTTTCCCCAACAACATAATAAAAATATTTGGTTTTTGGGGAAAGGAAATGGAGCGCTATCTGTCTCATACCGGCGGACACCTGAACCGCGCCGTAAAGGAAGGGATAAAGGACGGAATGAAAAAAAACAACCAATTGTCAACGTTGTGGCAGACACCACTGCAGCACAAAGCCGGATCAGGGTTCAGTGGGTGACCAACCTTTCGCGATCAACTATTAATTTAACCGCCACCTGATTGATGACGATAAATGTAAGAAATGTGAAGCTAAAGGGACCCTCGACGATATTATTTGAGAGTGCACACAATCCCAAGGCAGCGCAAATTCGAACCTGACCGCGGCGGCCCCGTTTGGATGGAGGCGAAACGCAAACGCACCCGTATGCTGTGCAATGTCAGTGCAACCCTCGCCGAGGACTCATCGCGATAACTCTACACCATTCAGGTTTCCGCCGATATGTGAGACCGATACTGCGTCATTTCCTTTCCCCAAAAAAACCATTTTCATTTTCCTTCCGCTCTCAAGTGAGCTCCGCCGGATGGATGGGTGGATGAAAACAACTTTTATTAGACGCAAAAAAATCTTCCAGGGTGGTCACCTACTGGCCCATTAGTCCACGGGCTTGTGCTTCACATAAAGCCTGATCCACCAGCCATTTCTGGCCGGCGGGCTGAGCCGTCCGTAGAGCAGCCTCCCAGGAAGAATGAGTGCGATTGGGGATGGGGTGTTCTTCCTGTGGGAAAGGACATTCCCAAAGGTAATGGAAAAGTGTGGATCTGGGCACTCCGCAGGTGTTTTAATGAGGAGGAAAGTGGGGCGAAAGCATGAGAGACGGTAGGGTGAAACAAAGCTCCCTGTCTAATTGTCGCCATGTTGCGCTGAATGAGGGCGACAACGTATTGTGGGGTGGTGATAATGTCATGCGGCTGAGTTTGTAGAATGTGGTGATTTGATGATTATATAAAGGACCGATGGGGCCTCGAGCAGCGTTGGGTGTCTGATCGTCCGGGATCCAGGAGCAGAGTTCTCGGGCCAGCGCATGAATGCGCTCATTACCAGATCGAGGCATGCCCAGGTATCCACGACAGAGTAACCGTTCGGTCGAGAGCAGTGGCGGTGGCAAGAATACTGTGTGGCCGGCGTCGCCAAACCCTTTAGGTAGTGGTGGTATGCGGCCTGGGAATCGATGCAAATTTCGGTTATGTTTTTGTCAAAGGCGGAGTGGGCCCGCGCAAGTGCGATGGCGGCTCCTTCCGCCTCTGTAGGTGAACTAGTTCGGATAGCGGCGGCGGCTCCCACTGTGCCGTCTTCATAGGCTGCGACTGCCGTGAAAAATCTACTTTAGAATTTTCTGCCGCGTCGACATAAAGGATATCGGAGTGGTTGCTGCATGTTTTGGTGTAATAGCTCGCTCGAGCCTGCCGGCTACCCTTATGGAGGCTAGCGTTCATATTGCGCGGTATACGGGCTTCTGATATATGTGATCCTGCGTGCGCAGAGAAATCATGTAGGTGTAGGACTTGTTGGAGTGGGAATGGGGGGATTGAGACGGAGCTGTCGCAGTAGGCGTTGTCCTGTTTCGGTGCGACTCAGGCGGACTAATTGGTTGGTGCGTTGAGCCTCTATTAATTCGATCACGGTATTGTGGGTAGCAGTGGCCAGGAGGCGTGTCGTTCTAGAAGTCCGTGGAAGACGTAGGGCGGAGGTGACAGCCGTGCATATTAGGATGTCTCCCTGTTGTGTTTAGCACAGAATCAGTATGCGGTATGAGAGGGGGTATGTAATGAGGCTAATTATTAATGCATTTGTCATATTGAGGGTCTCGCGTTCAGACAGTCCATGATTGTGTGCTGCCGCCCGCCTGATCAGTGCAGCGACCTCTTTGGTCTACATTTGTAAGAACATAAGGGTGGCGGTTGCATGGAGTGTGTTGTTAATGAGAAGGCCGAGAATCTTCACCTGAGTCACAATGGGCACTGGATTCCTGTACTTGTGCAGTTCATTGGGGGGGGGGGGGGTTCACTGGGGAGGGGTTTCAGCGGCAAGGGTTCCGATTTATGTGTAGAGCAACGGATGCCTGCGTTTGCTAAAAGAGTGATGGTGATGTCTATGGCAGATTCCAGGATATCCTGGGCTGTTCCACGGGATCCTACAGTTGTCCAGAGGGTTATATCATCCGCATTAATGGCTGTGTGGAGCCCTGGGATATCAGCAAAGGCCTTTGCCAGTGGCGCTAGGGCAATGTTAAAAAGTAAAGGTGAGAGGGCGGCCCATTGTGGGGTTCCCCGGCTAGGCAGGGGGAAAGACTGGAAGGCGGCATCCCCAAGGTGCAGTTCTGCCGTGCGGCCCTGAAGGAAAGCCCGAACATATTCCCATATGCGGGTGCCGCAGCCCGTGGTGGCTAATGTCCTCAGGATGTGGTCAGGGCTTATTGTGTCGAAAGCCTTATGAACATCCAGGGCCAGTATGGCTCGCATAGCGGCTATACGGCGCTTAGTGTAAGAGAGACTCTTTAAGGGCGAGAAGTACGGCCTGCGCCGAGATTGGATGGAAGTCAAATTGCACGTTGGAGTGAAAGCCTGTTGTTTCCAGAAATGGTTGCAGGCAATTGAGAATGACATGCTCGAAGAGTTTGCCGACACATCTTGTTAACGAGATGGGGCGCAAATTTTGAAGGGTGAGGGGTTTGCCCGATTTGGGTATAAATCGCATTCTGGCATGGGTCCAGGTTGATGGGAGCGTCCCAGCGTCAAGTGGTTATTAAATAGCTCCGTGAGTTCCTGCAGGGAGACTTTGTCCAGATTGAGTATTGCCTTGTACGTTATGCCATCCGGCCCCGGCGCCGTAGAGCAGTGAAAACTAGAGTGCTCGGCGGACTTCGCTTAAGGTGATGTCGGCATTAAGTTCTGGGTTAGGTGGAGGTTGATTGGGTGGATATGCTGACTGAAGGGATGTGGGTATATAAGTGCCCCGTAGTTGGCCAATTACGTCGGTGCCCTTTTGGAGCTCTAGTTGTTTTAGACGTTGTGTGCTTACTTGTGTCTGAGATTTAGTGGTTTCTGGATCAAAGAGAGCGCGTAGGAGGGACCACGTGCGTTTAGTGCCTAATGTAACCTAGAGGTCGTTACAAAAGGTTGCCCAGTTTGAGCGGGCTAGCGTGTTCGCGTATTCTTCCGCCTCACGAGTGAGAGCGGCTATGCGGAGTCTCAATTTACGACTGTGTCACTGGTGACGCCAGCGCATGAGAAGTCCCTGTCGGGCCTCCCATAGATGAGCCAGATGCCGATCAACCTGTGGTGCCTTAGGGGTGTTTTTAATGCGTTTGCTGTTCGCCTGAATACCTCCACCAGACGGTCTGTCCAGTCGGTGACAGTACGGGGTTCAATAGAATCAGCTGCCAAGTATGAGCGCAATTTATCTCAGTCGGTGAGAATATGTGAACGAGGGTTCAAAATCTTAGAGTCGTAAGCAATATTAGTGGAGACTGGAAAGTGGTCACTCCCAAGGCTGTCTTGAAGCACTGTGAGATTTATCGATTATGTTCGGTGCGGCCCAAGTGAGATCAGGTGTGGTATCACGGGTGACACTTGTACCAGTGCGAGTGGGTACGGAGGGGCTTGTGATCAGGCCAAGGCTGTAATCAGCCATTGCGGTGGAAATGAGGTTACATTTGAGGTACCCGAGGTGTATCCTCAGTGCGTGTGACGCGCATTAAAACCACGCACCACAAGGAACATTGAAGAACGTAAGGAGCCCAGGAGGCCCGCAATAATTCTGCATTTATCTTTGGGATTGCTGTATATATATGTTGAGAATAGTGAGGCCATATGTGTGCCCGGGTGAGCTGACCTGTATCGCGGTATACTGAGTGCGCTTGCTGCCGGGCGTGTTTGTCGGTGTGCGGTCTAGCACCGGCATGGATGCGAGTGTCAGGATTGCCGTACGTGGCGTAAGGGCTGCCGTGTGATAACCGCGGGTATGAATGGGATTTGTTTCCGTCTGTTGCAGAGTAATGGCATGGGGATATTAGGAGCGTTTGCGATACATGCTGCTAGTTGCGCTTGTTTTCGCGGTATGCTGCGACATTTACATTGACATATAATTGTTTCTATTGGTGTAGTAGTCTGGCGCCGCCGCCGAACTTTTTGCGTGCTATTGTTCTGTGTCATGTTGCTGGTCTGGAGGTAATGGATGAGGACAGTCAGCGATCTCAACAGCGCGCTGCTTGCAAGGCAATTCCTGACGAAGTACAAGTCCGAAAAAATTGTTGATGCCGGCTTCATGTTTTTCCTGGCGTGTGTTGAGCGTAGCTTCTATCCTGTCATTCATGGAGTGTATCAGTTGCGCCTGGGCTTGTATGAGCTGTTGCTGCATCGCTCAGAGTTGTTCAGCAGCTATAGTGTAGATTATGCTACTGATTTCTGAGCGAAATTCACCGGAACGTATGTATTGCTCTACCGCCTCTTGAGGTGTAATAGGAGGGTCAGGTGTTGGACAAGAGGTACTACTGGAAGCTGCTTGGACGGACCACTCACCCTTTTAGCAAGGCGGGCTCCTGTCTGAGGTGTCGCGTTCCGGAGGGATGCACCTCCTGGATGCGGGCTGCGGATTCACTGGCTCTCGAGGTAGAGGCCCGTGGCTCCGTGGCGTCCGTCTTGGTACCATTGGGCTCCAAAGCTTTATGTCCGGCATTCACAGTGACCACACTGTGCTTTTTCGTGTGGTTTTTGTTATCTTGTTTGTGCGACGGTTTCGGGTTCTCGGTCTTCATGGTCTGCTCAAAAGGTGTCTGGGCGGCCGTGATGATCACTGGGTTCTCCTTCCTTAGCAAGGGTGGCCATTCTTCTGTGCTTCGGTTCAGAAGTTTCTTTGGATGGACGGGGAGCGCCTTGCTTGGACCGTTGGTCTGATTCACTTTCGTGCGCAGTGTTGTGCTGTTGCTATATCTTTGCGGTTCTCCCGGCCGGTCGACGTGGGTTTGGTTCAATTTGGGCCGATGCTTTTTCATGGGTCGATGCTCAGTCATGTGCCTAAGCGCAGTCTTTTGCATCTGCTCAGTCTTTTGCTTCTTCTGCACATCTAGAAGAGCACTCTGAGGAGCAATGTCTCCATAAGGATAGCGTCGGATTGCGGCTTCATCAGTTTTGCCTGTCTTTTCCCCTCCTTTGATGTAATTTTTGTGTCTTGCCGGACAGTTCATGTCAATGGTAGAGTGGTTGGATGTGTCGCAGACGATGCAGTGCTTTTTGCAATCGACATTTACTGGTGGAGGATTGCGTATTTCGCAATTGTAACATCCTTTATCCTGCAGAGTGGGGCAAATGTCCGCACGGTGTCCTGTTTTCAGGCAGCATCCGCAGACCTGCATCACTGGTCGGAATGGTTTGCACCTGTGTTCTAGGCAAACCGTGGTACTGCTTTGCCTTCAAAGGTAGGCATGCCCCCTTTGTGCCGAAAGGCCTTGCTTGAATGATGCTTATTTTTCAGGGATATCTTTATACGCAGTTTAGCAATTACGCTTCTGTTGGTATCGGTATGGCGCCGGTAATGATGCCTTTACATTAGTTTGGTGAGGCTGCATACCCATCCATTGAATATTCCTTTCCTCCTAGATTGATTGCCTGGATGTTGCATATCTGTTCAGTGAGGTCCGCATCCAGGGTGCTCAGAATGGCGATGTTTTTCTCCGGCTTGACTATGACCCTTATATCGTGGGTTAATTGGCGGCTGAGCTTGAATTGCAAAGCAGCTAGTAGTGACCTACTGTAGTTGTTATACAGCGTCACTCCTCCGCGTAGACGTATTACCACCTTGTAATCATCATGCGGCAACCTCGATTATTTGACGGGGCGTGTGTGTCGTGACATCTCCGCAGGTGTGTGCGGTTCTGCCTCTGTTGCAGGTTAAAATCGTTTTTTTTCGTGCGTCGATCATCCTGAACCATGGCGTGGCCTACGGGCAGGCTTCAGTCATGTCTCGGGCCGTCCAGTTCGAATACGGTTTGGAGTACGGTTCCTCCTGAAGCGTTCAGTGCGGTATGCCCCTCTCCGGCGTGTGGGTGGTCGAAAATCCGGGTGTGGATTCGCGGCAATATATAACGAGTAAAAAGTATAGGTATATATTCAGGCGTTATGCGCCCACAGTTGCTGTGTGATGTGGTGTGGTCACGTGGTGACTGTTTTGGTCAATTTGACCTTCATTGCATACGGACGCGTCCTTGACAAACGTAAGTAAAGTGACGAGCATGACTCTGGCAGGTGGTGCCCACAGAGCAACCCAGGAGGCAGGTAGGCCATCTAGGTCACGTGGCATTGCGGCGTCGTCGCAACCTACCTACCGGTTAGGCACCAAGCTACCCACCATCGCAGATGGCAGTTAATGATTGGTCGCTCGAAAAGAGAAACCTGGGGCGCAGAAGGGCTCAGGCACGTTTCTCTTTTCTTAACCGCTGCACCACTACGCCAGGATGGGTATGAGGAGTCCCATGGTTCTATGAATGTAGAGAATGACCTTCTGCATATAAGGGAATCAACCTTTTATGCTTTCGCGTCATATCGTTAAGGCGGAGCTAAAATGTTCTGTTCAATATTTGTACTGTGACCATTGAACTGTAATGTTATTTCTTGGCTTTACGAATGCCGATTCTTTTTAGTCTTTGCCCATCCTTCCTGGACCATTCGAGATCGGCAGTATTATGTAAATAAAGTCAAATAATGTAGGTGCATGAGGAGTGTAATGAAGGTTCGTAGTGGAGGCATTTTGCGCTGTAACTGTAGTGGTGGCGAACATCCGAGATTTCCGGAGCCCATTAGTACGGCGTCCCTCATAGCGTAACTCCCTTTGTTACGTTAAACCAATATAATACATGAGCCATAAACATCCAAATACAAGCGAATCAGGTTTACAGATAATCTCCTTAGCTAAATTGTAATCGCTAGCTACATAACTATTGTGGTTATTTGGATAGTCTCAATGAGAGATACGTGCTGGCCGATGCTAATGCCATCCCCTAATAAAATTTCAATAGAGTTTCTCTCGACTTTCAGTAGCAATACATCGAAAGTCTATTACTGTAAGCAGGAGTTCTTGGCAGGAGATGTCAGTTCTTAAGAGTTTCCAACATTTACTGGTCGAGAAGCACACCCACCTTCTCTTTGCAGCTTTCAGAAAATCGAATTTCGAATGCGTGATTATGGCGTGGTATATGGCACCGTATGGCCTCGAAAACTAATTGGCTTGGATGGTGCAGGCGTCCCATCCACTTATCTCTCCCGCCTGGGCCGGCCATTTAACGTCGCAGAAATAATTTGTCTAACCATCTATCTCGATAATAACATGATTGACCTGTTTTGTGGCGTTCGTCATCACTGGTAATAAATACATGGGCGCGAGGATTCGTTGCATCTGGGTAAGCATTTCGCGGGTTGCTGAAATGTCCTGGCGAGACAGACTTCGTCATTTTGGCCTTGTCAAACTGCAAGTTATTGATAAATGTTTGTTATAGCGTGTTTCGTAGCAGGGAAGAAAAAAACATTTTAGAGCGATCAGTTGGATTCATGCCGAGGAAATATGTCAGCATTCTTCTTTGCCTCACCAGTCTATTTCAGTTTTCATTTTATTATAATTATATTTCTATTCCAATTCTGAGTCCATTGTCTTCCACTACCCAGTCTACTCCAGTTGTTCTCTATGCAAAATCTGAGATTGCGGCGAGTCCTCATACCACTACCGGCGCAGTGCGGGAGTGGTTATGCGATATCCCTTACAAAAATTTTCTATAGATAGTCTATAAACATGTTATAGAGACTATTGTTTCCTAAAGATATATCTTATTTGTCTATTCATACTCTATAGACTGTACAGAAAAAGTCAACTAAATGTGCATGGTCATAAACATATAGAATGGGTATAGACTGCGTATAGGATTATTATTGCCTACAGACTTTTCTCTAGCATTTGTCCACAAAGAGTCTATATTCATGATAGACAGAAGTCTCTGAACAGGCCATAACATTTGTCCACAAACAGTCTATAGACATTATACACAGAAGTCTATGGCCAGTTTATTGACTGTCTAAAGGAAATTTTTGTAAGGAATACCTCTACACAGGAAGGTGGCCGTTTCGAAGAGACCCACCGGTGGGCCTTTGAGAACCATGTTGTTTTCCCGAGCTGTGCCAGAAGGAGTGGATCCAGGAAGCTTCAATTTCGCGCACATCGTTCTTTGTTAGGCTATGTATTCTGAGCATGGGTCTGCTCCTCATCCTCGTTCATCGACCCACGTCTTGCTCCTCTCCCCTGGAAGGGGACAGGTGGAGGGTGGAGAGAGGGAAGCCCCTTTAAGGTGGGTGCTTCACGTAGACACTGCTTTCGAGTTTTCGCCTTCATGGTTCATTTAATTCTATCACATTAAAAAAATTGGAGAGGACACCTAAGCTTCGCTTTAACGGTGTAACGCGACAGCGGAGTGGGTTAGGCTTTCCGTTCTCAGCAGTTTGACTCCTTTGAAGGCATTTTTCTTTCAATTGTTTCAGATAAATAACTGATCAATTACACATCCTAAATTGTCTTAATTAGCATCGTCAAGCATTGGCTTAGTCAGAGAAATTTGACATCTTTGAACACCGCTTCTTACATTTTATCCTTTTCTTTATTTACCAGTTTTTCAATTAAACTAAATTATTTCATTAACTCCTCATCGCCTATCCCACACCAGTGAATCGTCGATCGCTAGAACCGCAAATTGGCCTGATGGGATTTTTTACGCAGCCCCGATTATAAAACGCCGGGTAGAATTCTTGCCGCGAGCTAAGCTCGAACTTAGTACATTTATGCTGCGCGAAACGCTGAATCAGAAGAGACAATCCGGAACATTGTGCGGAAAATGCTTGGCAAGGTAAGATTTGTTTTACGCAGCCCCAATTATTTTCGACACGAAGGGCCGAATACGACGACGGCTTCTCGACCGATCGAAATATACTCAGTCGCCTAAAAATGTTTGGCACTGAGCGTACCAATGCTGCATGAAAGCTGCGAGATATGGTGTAGTGGAGGGCACGGGGATAATTCAGACCACCGGTGGCTAATATTTACAAGCTGTTCTTTAACTTGCATTTACATTGCAAACTACGTGGGTATTTTTACATTTCGTGTCCGCTGGAGATGATGCGGCCTCCGTGTTGCAAGTGTGATCAAGCAGGAAAGTGCAGTAGTGGACCACGCTTAACTTTTTGCCGAGGCGTTGTAGTGATTACAAGCTATTATTCCACAGTAAACTTAGATTTTCTTCAAGAACGGTAACTTTTTTCGCAAGGCTGGCTGAATTTGGGACTAAAAGAATAGGATTAGGAATCAAGAGGCTGGAGCTCTGAGCATCTGCCATATGCGTACGCAATGATTTGATTCCCGGGAGTTCCGAATAGCATGAGAAAAATGTGCAGATATTGGAAACTCTGCAGATGGCATCTGCGTGGGCGGCCGATTTGTCATGAGGATGTCATCATGGCTAGAAAGTATGTGACAGGCATGCGCGTCTTGCTCGGGACCAGGCTCGCGGCAATACAGTGCGGTAATTGAAAGTTTTAGCATAATGTTTTTGGTGGTTTTCACATGAGATGCCGGAGGCTGCATGATGTGCAACATGTAAATTCGATGTTGGAAGCCCGAGCAAGTGGCGATAAGCAGATTAGACTTATTCGCGGGATTTCACCACGTTTCATCAATCTACACATACATGGCTGCCACTGGGGCTTGAGTGAAAGCTCCTGGTGAAGGTCCTGGTTACTATATGCCGCCACCTGGAGCCCTGGGTAACGCATGCGCAGTTGGCTCCGGCTCGGTTTTTTTCATTAATGGGTAAAAATTGCATGGCATTTTTCGCGGTTTCTTGTCATTACGATTTTGTCATTACGACAACGTTCAGCATCAAAAAATCTCGCAGGGGAAATAATGAGGTGCATGTGGGGTAATTTATTAGAGCCAAAAATATTCAGAAAGTGAGCGGGGCCGGGGCAAAAGTGGCGCAAAATTCGAAAACACCTCAAGTGGGCGGAGCTAATGTGTGCCGCCAAATCTAAAAAACCGGAAGTGAAGACGGAGCGAAGCATGACGCCTGTTTGGAAATGAAGCGTGGCACAAAGTTATTAAAATCAAAATGGGCAAAGATGGAACTTAATTTAGGCAGAGAGTGGCAAAGAGGGGCGAGGAGGTGTCTGCTCACGAATTCCCCCAACGCGGGTGCTGCAGTGATCTTATAATCTTTTTTAACTGTGTTATAAATTGACCTCACAATACTCCGTTTTCAGTCCTGCACTTTTAACCTTATGTCACCTCTCTAGTTTTGAGCCATCAATCGTCCAATCACTTTTTGGTAACTACCAATGCCCTCTTCTGTCAGCAGAAATGCACTGGCAGGCGGTGCTGGTGGCGGCAGTGGGCGCGACTGAAGAGTGTCTCGGGTGTGCGCGGCGCAGGTGATGTAGTGGGAGATCAATCCGATCGTGGCCTCGCTGCAAGGGGTCTTCCCTGGCTCGTGGCCTCGCTGCAAGGGCTCTTCCCTGGCGTGAAGCACAAGCTGGCCTTCGTGTTGGTGGAAAAACGCATCTCGACGCGCTTCTTCCTGCCGAGCCGTGAGCACGTGACTAACCCGCCGCCGGGCACCGTGGTCGACAGCGAGGTGACGCGCCCCGAGCGCTACGACTTCTTCCTGGTGTCGCAGAGCGTGCGCCAGGGCACCGCTGCCCCGACCCACTACAACGCCATCTACGACACGACGGGTCTCAAGCCGGACCACATGCAGCGCCTGGCCTACAAGCTGACCCACCTGTACTTCAACTGGCCGGGCACCATCCGCGTGCCGGCCCCGTGCCAGTACGCCCAGAAGCTGGCCTTCCTTGCCGGCCAGTCGCTGCACGCGGAGCACAACGCGCGCCTCTCCTCTACCCTCTTTTACCTTTAAACTGCAGGCGTTCGGGGTTTGCCGATGTTCACCGGTGTGAGGACGGTGGGAAGGGAGGTTTGCGCCCTCTGCCTCCTTCTGAACACCTGCGCACAGCATAGAAGGAGCACGGAAACAGGCTAAGCAGGTGTGTGTGATCGACCACCGCATGTTCCCATGGCAGTTCATGAACGAAGCGCCGGCGTCTAATAGAAGCAGGGAGGGGTACAGCCTTACCATGGCTCTCTAGTAGGGTTGCTTTTTCAGGTGAGTACTCAGTGGCGATGTGAAGGGCGTGTCAGATGATTGTTTGTGGAAAGGTCCATGCCTGAGGCTTTCGCTGTAGGAGCTGCTGCGTGGCAGCAAAAGTCACTGATTCAAAGTTTATCTGTACTAGATGGCACATTTTTTCCCGCTTTACCGTAGGAGAGCAATGAATTCGATATGTTTTCTGCAATTTGAGTCCCTATTTTACTTTTTCAAGATTCATCTTGGAACCTCTGTGAGCTCTTATGGTGACTGAAAGCCTCTGTTTTCTTTTCTTCGGAAGTGGCGAGTAATGCATTGTGCTTCAATTAAATCTTCTGTATTTTTTATGCGAAGCATACTAGCCGCACAACCGAGCTCTTCCTTGCTGCGCCGCGCGCGGCCGCGTAGCTACCACTTGACCTACATCGGCGCACCACGTGATATGACGTCACAACAGCTGTGAAAGCTGGGGCTCAACTCGTGCGCTCGCTTGCGGACGCGCAGCCTCCGCCGGCGGCCTAACTCCCGCTCCTACCGCTAGGAGATACTGACGTCACGCAATTGTATAAAAGGCGACGCACTCGTTGAGTCAGTTGAGCAGCGAGATGTCGGCCAGGGAGAGGGCGGCTCGCCAGACCGCAAAGCGCAAGTTACAAAGAGCCACGGAAACGGGAGAAGGACGAGAAGTACGGATTGCCAAGCGACGTATGCTTCGGATCCTATGCTTAACCATAAGCTAAGCCAGGCCATTTTTTATTTAGTTCTACACTTTTTATGTCACAAAAAATTGGGGAACACTTTTTTTTCTACCAATGCTTTACTTTCTAATTTCTTGCTTTTCTGTTTCCCTTTATTGTGTGCCTTTTCTTGTCAGTACTTGGTTTGCTTTCCAAAGTTGCCGTAGCAACTTTTATGTTTGTTGTGTTGTCTTTACATGTTGGTTTGCTTTGAATTCGTATTGAAACTTTTTGTCTGTAAATGCTGTCAGTTTGTTTGCTTTCAAAAGTTGGGCAAGCAGGTTTTTTGTTTTTGCGTTGTCTTTACATATTGGTTTGCTTTGGATTTGTACTGAAACTTTTTGTACGTCAATGTTGTCATATGGTTCGCTTTCAAAAGTTAAAGCAATTTTTTGTTCTGTTGTCTTTCCATGTTGATTTGCTTTAAATTTGTATTGGAACATTGTTTTTGTAAATGTTGTCACAAAAACTTCACTGAAACTGATTTGGTCGAAGAAGTTGTGCTATTACCATTTTGTAAATAAAGCCCCGTGAAGCCTGCGAGCTTCCTACATGAGAACTTGATAACAAACCCCATTCCTCTGCTTGTTGCTTTGCTTGGTCTCATAGTTGAAGGGACCATTTGAAACACTCATGCGCTCAAGAGGGTTAACTTCATGTGTGAGAGTAAATAGGCAGAGGGCAGTGGAAGCTCGGCTTTCAAAACCGAAGAATGCTGCTACATTAACCAGAATGAGGAACTGAAATTTCTTGGCTTGGAGTTTTTTCCTTGCAGCATGTGGGCATTGAATTATCCTGCATAGATGTACGTTGTCTTTAAATATTTTGATTTGAATTACGACTGCAAACATCTTTATGAAAAACAGTGCTGCTTGTATGACTTGGATAGTTGCGTAATTTCAGTATGGTATGTTCAGGAAAGCTCCCCGAATGCTTCCAGGTTTCTACATGTCGAATGCAATGACATTTCCCCGATCTCTTAGCTTAACGTCTTAGTTTACGAAATCGGTTTCAACGCTCATGCCTCAAAAGGGCTAAGTATGTCAGGAGGAGCAGGCAGATGGCAATGGAAGCTCTGCTATGTAACATAGGGATCTTAAAATTCTTGGCTTAGGGGGATTTTCTGAGCATAAAGTATTAAAATTAGAAGACAAGCAACCAACCTCAGTCGCATGCATTGTATGCGAAATAAAAGTCTCAAATTATAAAGGACTTAAAAATGCTAATTGCTTTGGAAAGAAGGGTGTTGAGTAGAATTGGGATATGCCAAAATTGCAGTTACGTGATTTATAGAAGGTGTGCATTATTTCATTGAAGGATGTATAGTGTAATTTTTCATGTTCTTTTCGATGTTTCAACAAGCTTGGCAGTTACCGAGTTTGTGTTATATCGGGTGCAGTGTGTAGCTTGTGAGGTCAGATGTGTAGCTTCCACTTTTTCATGTGTCAAAGCATTGAAGGTTGTTTAACTGGTATCAAAAGAAGTTGGGCTTATGTCAGTGGACTGCTTCTTGCATGATGTCATTTTCTTATCTGAGATGGCATACTTATGTAGCAGTTATCTAGCTTGAATTTACTTTTGTGCACTTCTGGTGATTTGGACAAACAGTTTCTTTTGGATGTAATTTGCAGTGTGTTCAATAAAATTCATACTAAGTTTCCCGCTTGAACACTTGTGCTTCATTGACGTAGCATTGGCATGGGACAATTACTCTGACTTCCTGGCTGCTGTCTATGCAAACATTGCGTGGCTGGGTTCTTCGCTTCGTGTTGTGTAGTGTTACTGTATTGCATGATACCTGTAGCTCTGGTGCTTAATGATATAGGAAAGTGAAGTGTTCAAAAGCTGCGTAAAACTTAACCACGATGAAGTTTTCATTTGTTTGTGCCAAAATTTGAAACACCAAGAAAGATGCATGACCGCTTGTGTTAGCTGCCCTGCGTGTTTTTCATGCCGGGTCGGCATTCTAAGTCAAAACTCCCATTCTCGATGGAGGCGAAACGCAAAAGACTCCTATGCGTTAAAGATCTCCAGGTGGTCGAAATTATTCAGGAGGCCTTCACTACGGCACCTCTATCTTTCTTCTGTCCCTTCCTCATTTATCCCTTCCCTTACGGCGCGGTTCGGGTGCCCACCGTGATAAGCGAGACAGTTACTGCGTATTTTCCTTTCCTCAAAAACAAATTTTCATTTTCGATACCGAAAGCCTGCTTCACATAGACCGATTGTCAACGAAGCGCAGTGTATATGAGCCGTTTCGCGATAGCAATTCGCGTGGCTGTCGTCGCAGACCAACTGTGACTGGCTTCCAAGAAGTTCGCCGCATTGCCGCACAGTCGGTGCGATCATTCTGAATACCCCAGTCGTCAGTTTGGGTGCCTTCAGGCACCCTACGGCCAGCTTGGTTCCGACGGTGTGCCACCAGGCAGGAAAAGAAACAGTGGAAGCCGGATTCTTCTGAAATAAAAGTGCGGGATAGTTGAATTTATACAATCCTGCAAATTTAGACAACAAATTACTGGTAGTTTGGTAGTTTAGTATTGCTAAGTACGAAACATTGTGGGAAAGCATGGTTCTTTGCAGGTGGGCCCCACCGTCACACACCTGAAAGCACGATTGAGGTGTCCAGAGATCACAGGTGGCCACGAAGCAATGGAGCCAGTTATGCGCGTCTTGAGCCTTTTCACCATTGTGCCAATTTGCCATTTATAAAATGCCGCGTTCACGCAGCAATGTCGACACCAACGCGCTTGTTCTATGTGCCGTGTTACTGCTACAACACTGTCCACGCCAACGCATGCCGCGCACATCTGTCACGACCGCAATATTAGGTTGACAATAGTATTGACGAAGAATATGATGTGCAATGCTCAGCGCGAGTGTGTGCTGCAAGGCTCTCTGTGTGCGTGTGTGCGTGCGTGTGTGTGGGCGTGTGTGTTGATCACATGCGTGTGTGATCGCGCCTCAACTTTTTCTTTAGGCTTGATCGGCTTCACCGATATCACAGTGCTTTCGTGCACTGCACCAGATGCGCCGATCTTTTCGCGTCCTCGGGAGTTTTAATCGCAGTGGGGCAATGTTTATTTCATTTATGTATGGTCTTCCTAAGGTAACGCATCACAAAAAACCGGTCAGCCAGTTTGACGTCGTGAAGTAGTGATTTCGCACTAAGACTCCGTGATCTGACGAGGGGCATCAAGAGCTAAATCTTCGTTGTCTAACGGGCCGTAGCACGCGTGGAGCTCTTTTCGATGGCACAGCCGCCGCAGTTTTCATCCTTGTCGTACTTTATTCGTAAAGATGTGCAGCAGGCGCTAACGCAACCCGAACTTCTCCAACCGAAACCGCCACAGGCCATGGTATACCCGCCGCGGCGGCTGAGTGCATAGGGAACTCGTCTACAGAGCCGATGTACATATACATACATACAAATTTTATTTTTTCCAGAAATAGGAAAGGTCTCTTGAGCTAAAAGCTGTCAGCTTGACTAGGCCCAGGAGACCCAATACATGCCACTAGCGTGCTTTTACAAAAAAGAGATAAACATTCACCCAAGATGTTCACAAATGAAACTGACCTATACTATTTCCAAAGCATACACACAGCATTTAGCATACATGATGCATATCACAAAAAAAGATCTCACACAAAGCAAAACAAAAGAGTAGTAACGTCAATGTGCAATTAAATATTGAATATCGCTAACAGAACAAAAATAGCAATAGAAATCTGATATTAGCAAAATAGGATTGCAGCTGCATGACACTGTTCTTGAAGAGAATAGTATTTGTTGAGCACAACAGGAAGGTTATGGGTCAAGAATTGAAGTTTATAGAAAGTCTTTTGTCTGTGTATCTTGTGTTTATGTTTGAATTTGTAATACACTGTTTTATAGACGCCAACAAAGCTATGGGTTCGAACAACCACGGCGGCCGCGTTTCGATGGAGGCAAAACGCAAAAGGCGCCCGTGTGCTTTGCGATGCCAGTGCTCTTTAAAGATCCTTTTCCTTACGGCATGATTTGGGTGTCGACCAAAATATGACAGCGTTGTTGCGCCATTTCTATCCTTCAAAAGCAATTTTCAATATTGAATGGCATACGCCGCAGCCGTTCGTCGTGCCGGCCCACGCAAAAGCGACGTCTCGCACACTGCCGGTCATCGCCTCATGTGCCGCCATTGCTGAGAAGCTGCTCACGAGCACTACAACTGCGTTTACCGACGAATATCTCCGCTTGGATTTAGTCCAAACGCGCTACGAGCGCTGCGCGGACAGCGGCCGCGTCCGTTAGCATATAACTATTCCCGGTCGCCTTTCCCGCGTCCTTTCTTATATACGGTGGTCTGAAGCGGAGACGGTGGCCTACACTCCGTAGGGAAAACCGGAAGCGGCAACATTTGTGGAGTGTCTGTTCCGCTGCAACCAGAAAAAAGATTAATGCGGATAAGCTCAGCTAATCCAGGATATACAAAGCGAAAGATGTTGGCGTTCCCTCTGTTCATTGGCGTTGAAAATGTTCTAGACAGCGATGGCTTTGAGCAATGGAAGGGCGCATATCTGGCACCCTGGATATACGGACGCCTCATTCGTGCTTTGATACATGTGGCGGTGGGGAGAGAGAGATGTGTCCTGAATGCATTAGCGCTGACAGCGTTGTGGCTGGCATGCGGCACTGCAGCAATAGCAGGGCCGCAGCGTACATTTGGTGATCAATCTCTCGCGATCAGTCATTAACTGCATGCCACCTCCCCGTGTGGCAGGGAAGGCGCGCTCCCTATCCAGTGTGGGGAACGCAATCAAAGCAGGCTTTTGCAGTCGGACACCAACGCCACGTGCATGAAAGCGAGATTGAGGTCTCCACAGACCTACGGAGCCGGTTGTGCGCCATTCCTTTCGTGAAAATGAGCGGCCTTTGCAAAGTTGTGAACGCCAATGAACTCTATGAATGCCGTCGGCTCACTTGTTTGGTTTGGTTTTTGAGGAAAGGAAATGTCACAGTAACTGTCTCACATATATCTCGGTGGACACCCGAACCACGACGTAAACAAAGGGATAAAGGAGGGAGGGAAAGAAGAAAGAGAAAAAATTGAATGTTGGTTTTTAAAAATGGAAAGTTGGATTTATTGTACCCACCGCGGTGACTAAGTGGTTAGGGCGCTCGGCTACTGATCCGGAGCACCCGGGTTCGAACCCGACCGCGGCGGCTGCGTGTTTATACAGAAAAAAAACGATAAGGCGCCCGATGTTTCAGCGAGCACTTTCAAATATTTTCAAAATTAGGCCTTCAGGGTAAAAAATGGCTTTTGCGGCAAAGTGCAGTGTTAGCGGAAATCAGAAAACCGATGAGTCATCTTAAGTAGTAAGCTCGTTGACTAACTTTGAAACACTAGACTTAGGCGCCTAGCAGCAATTAGAGATTTGTCGTCGGTCACTATAGTAATACCCATATCAGTTTTAGAGTTTGGAAACCGCGATTTCCCTCGGCGCTGTGACTCGACAAAATTTGGCACTTTCAACTAGTTACCTGCACTGGACGAGTTGCTTTGTCTGCGTGCTTTCAAAAGCGCGTGTATTTTCGCATGCGTAGCGTACACGTCTGCAGTGGCCGATTGTGCAGCTGTCGTGTGCGTGGTCTGCGGCGACGACAGGTTTAAGGACCCCTTGCGGTTTGAGCTACCCCTGACCGTTTTATTTAGCACTCTCATTTCTGCTCTAGGCTTTGCACAGTCCGTCAAGGTTGCCTCCTGTGTTCCATCGCAATTCGCGTACTTTTGCGCTTCCACCCTGCACGGAGGCCCATGCTGGACATCTCGTCCCGCTTCTGCAGGCAGCGTTGACGCCCAAGCCTCTAACATTTGTGGCATTACAAAGGGTGCTTGCACACACGGGAGGACGCGGCGCCTCACGTGTACCACCCTTATATGAGGCGGCAATTTCTCCCCTTCAAGCCCGACTTCCAGACACCTCCACCGTGCAGAGTGGTTAATGCTAGTTGTGCGCACACTATATTACAGCAACTTCTGTAAGTGAACATTTAATGTCCTCGTGGACGCTGGAAATCACAGCTGCCGTTGCAGTTCCGTCAGAGAAAAATGGGCGGCCCCCCTTTACTGCCGAGGCTCAATAGGAAATTCAGGGTGTTCAAGGTTGTCCGGTTCAACACATCAACAGAAAGGACGTTCTCCATGGCGTTGATACCGGCCTCCTTTACTTGCCCAGGAACCATCTCTTCAGGAGAGGCTGCAAGTTTGCCTGTCGAAGGGATACAAGTCTGACGCTACCGCGAAACCTCTTTAACGGTATGAGTTGTGACGCCCACTGCAACTTATTTGCGTATGCCGGCAAGCTCGGCGACTTCAGGGCCGTACGCGCTCTAAATCCTGCCGAGCATTATTTTTGGGTGTCAGTTCATGACCTTGGTGCATGTACTATCGTACACCATGTCTCCCAAGGCGCAGAAGGTATAGATGTCCTTGCGAGCTCTTAGTTGCGACAATCTTTTTCTCCTCGCCGGCTTCAAGCTCCGGGACTGCTACCCGTTGCAGACAGCCGAGGCAAATATAGTCACCCGGCGTCGTTTAAGACGGCGAATTCGTCGCATAAACGTTAGTTAGCACAAGCCATCAAACAAGAGAGGAACGCATGAAGAGCTAACAACACTGCAAGTCTAGAGCTGCTGAAGAATAAATCAGAAGAATCGAGCGTACAGAAAATAAAAATTGGTTTTTGAGGGCAAAAATGGGGCAGTATATGCCTCACATATCGGTGGACACGTGAACCGGGCCGAAAGGGAAGGGCTAAACGAGGGAGTGAAAGAAGAAAGGGGGAAGGAGGTGAGTAGTGTAGCTTGTTTGGTTGGTAACAATTTTATTTAAGGTCCTGCAGAGCTTTCGCCAACGTCGTCTGAGGTCTCCCACGTGGAGACTTCGAGGTGTTGCCACGCCGTCGCCTCGCAGGCTTGCTGGACGGGCCAGAGTTGGTCACCGAGGCCGGAGCTGAGCAAGGCACCGGCCCACCGCGGCGGGAGGGTTCCGGAGTTAGCACCGTGCGGGTTTTTGCTACAGTCCCAGAGCATGTTGGTTAAAGTGGCGATATCCATGTAGCAGACCTTGCATATATTTGCCGGGTATGTGCGGGGTATAGCCTGTGGTATCGTTCCGGGTTGGGGTACGTGAGCGTCTGCAGTTGTCTGAGGGCCTCCGCGCGCGCCCAGTCCAGCTTGTCGCTGGACGGAGGGAAGGTTCGGCGGGCCTGGCAGAGGGCGTTGGTAATTTCGTTGTAGTTGGTCAAGCAGTCTTTGGTGCTGTCGCGTGGACGACGGTCGCCGGCGCGGTTCGCGCGCTCGCTCGCCTTGTCGTGTGCCGTCTCGTTTCGCTTGCGATATGTCTTCGATACTTCTGCAATGTGCGCCGGGAACCAATGAGTTCTGGTTTGATAATCTACCTCCCGCCGAACTTCTCGATTGCTCAGGACTCGGGCCGCGCTCTGTGAAATCCATGCTTTGGCGAAGTTTCGGACCGTTTGTCGCGAGTCACAAAGAACCATGGTGCACGTCGAATCCGTGAGGGCGAGTGCCACCGCCGCTTCCTCCACTTTTTCTGTGCGCTCGCACGCTACACTAGCCGTTATGCGCGTTTTGCCACTCGAATCGACGACCGCAACCTTGAATCACGAGCGTTCTGCGTATATTGGCGGTTTTTGAGGAAAGAGAATGACGCAATATGTGTCACATATCGACGGACACCTGAACTGCGCCGTTTGGGAAGAGATTAAGCAGGAATTGCAAGAAAGGAAGAAAGAGCTCCCGTAGTGGAGGTCTCTGGAGTAATTTGACTACTTGGGGATTTTTAATGCACTGACATCGTACAGCACACGGGCGTCTTAGCGTTTCGCCTCCATCGAAACGCGGTTGCCGCGGTGGGGTTCGAACTCGAAGCCTCCGGTCTAGCCGAGCGCCCTAACCACTCAACCGCCGCGGCGGGGCGAGCGTACAGACGTTTCCACTTTTTACTGGTTAATTGAGCGCCTGCGCCTTGGACTGCATGTGAAGTGTATGCGTAGTAAATGCCTACATGAAATCCTGAAATCAGAACGCTGCTGGCACAGCCTAAAGAAAATATAACAGCGCTCAAAAAGGTAAAAGTGAAAAGGTTTACGGGATCGAACCCGACCGCGGCGGCAGCGTTTCGATGGAGGCAAAACGCATAGGCGCCTGTGTGCTGTGCGATGTCAGTGCATGATCACAGTCAGTGCGTGATCACAGAAATCATACCAGATGCACACTCCACACCATCTATTTTTATTGCAAATATATATCACACGCCGTCTCATCCGATGGCTTCATTGGAAACGCTACTGCGCGATCTCCATCGTATTGCAGGCAAGCAGCCATTGATTATCGGAGGGGACTTAACAGTCAGCATACTGACTGGGGCTACCGCACCACCACGGGACGAGCAAGGCGACTCTGGCCATTGGTACAACAGCTCCGCCTCACAATACACAACAACTTTAACACTCCCACGAGAATTGGCAACAGTGTCAGCGCGGACACCAGCCCGTACTTGACACTGAGGTGCAACCTTGCGGGTATTACGTGGAACACAACACATCACACATTAGGGAGCGATAATTACATCCTCTCCGTTGCAGTGCCGTACAAAGAGCGACCCTTCACCTAACACACAAACTCACCAACTGGGATGCGGTCCGCGCCGCACGGGCGGCCCTTCCTGACGCCCCCATTACAGACATCGACCAGTGGGTGGCATCAATCATTAACGATGTCTCCGCACATACTCGAACGCTTGACACCACACCAGATACGCCCACCCTCGACACTCGCCTGGCCCACCTATGGGAGGCCCACCATAGCTTCCGAGAGCGCTGGAAAGGGCAAAAGCTCAATCGGACCCTTAAAAAGCGGCTAGCCGCACTACAAACACAAATTACTGAGAACTCTCAGGAGCTGTGCCGATCCAACTGGGGACAGATTTGCGACAGTATGGCTGGCAATCTGTCCTCCAAACGCAGTTGGCAACTCCTCCGTCACATAATTGACCCCACGCAATCCAAAACAGCCACACAACACCACGTCACACGCCTTATACACAGGACCGACCTTTCTCCCGACGCACTCATCGACATCTTTAGGAACACACGTACAACTCCCGGTACCTCAAACCCCCTGCCCCCCAATGCCGGCACCCCGATTTCCAATCTTGACTCGGAGATTACGGAAGCAGAAGTCAGAGCGGCCCTCCTGACTCTCCGCTCTAACTCCACTCCAGGAGTTGGCCGTATTTCATATAGCATGTTCCGCTATTTGGACGATCAGTCGATTGCCCAGCTCACGGGGTACTTCAACACATGCTGGCAGGAGGACACCCCACCGTAATCCTGGGGTCACGCCAAAATCTTATTCATACGCGAGCCCCACAAATAAATCACTTACACCTGCAAATCTTCGTCCCATCTCGCTAACATCATGTCTGTGTAAGCTTTTGGAGCATGTCGCACTCGCCCGACTCACCCAACACATGACGGAGCAAGACCTCTATCCGCACAGCATGGTGGGCTTCCGTCCCCACCTGTCGGCCCAGGACGCCATGCTCCCACCCACACAGGACATTTTCGACTCCCTCATATCGGGCCACACAAAAGCTGTCCTCGCCTTGGATCTCTCCAAGGCCTTTGATCGCCCAGACCATAAAGCGATCATGGCGGCGCTCTCCCCCTTGAACATAGTTGAACGTATGTACACCTATATTCAAGCATTCCTTACTAACAGCACGGCCGAAATTCACTTCGGTCCCCACACATCCCATCCATATACCCTTAGTGAGGTTGGCACCCCCCAGGGATCTGTCCTCTCCCCTTCCTTTCCTCTTCAATGTCACACTCATCCCCCTTGCCTGCAAACTACAAACTATCCCTCACCTTCGGCATACACTCTATGCTGATGATATCACTCTATGGACCACCTATGGCAGTGATGGAGACATAGAGAATACTTTGAAGTCGGCAACTACCCTCACCCAAACACATGCGCAGAGTATCAGACTCTCATGCTCTCCAGAGAAGTCGGCGCTCCTCATACTCCGCCCCACAACCCGAAACTGCCCCACAGCCCCCATAACTGTGAAGCTGGAAAACCGCTACATCCCGGAGGTACACACTCTCCGGGTACTGGGCGTCCACATCGAGAACAACGGGAAAAACACTCTCACCATCCATAAACTCAAGCAGACGGCGGTGTCGATATCCCACCTAATCCGCAGAGTTTTTGGACACCACCGGGGCATGAAGGAGCATGACCTAAGTCGTCTCATTCATGCCTTCGTCCTCAGCCGCTTTCTCTTCACGTTCCCATACCTGAAACTCCAGGCCACAGAAATCTCTACCCTGGATGCCATGATCCGAACAGCATTTAAGACAGCACTAAACCTACCCCTAAATACCTCAACCGAAAAACTCCTCCAACTAGGCCTACACAACACGATACGTGAGCTTATCGAGGCCCACCGACAGACACAATACATACGTCTCGCGAGAACCACCACCGGCAGACACATCTTACACACCCTCGGCATCAGGATACCAGCCACGGATCCCACACAGCTCCCGGTCCCACATCACATTCGCCGCGAACAACTTATTAAACCTCTGCCTAAGAACATCTACCCCACCTACCATGAACCCCGCCGCAGAGCTCGCGCACGGGCGCTCCACAAACACTATGGCATGGAACCGGATGCCGTTTGGGTGGATGCCGCATGCACGGGCGAGGACGCGGTTGTAGCCATCACGAACCCCTCCCTACAATCGATTGCTACCCTTCACATATCCCCCACGGCCACTTCGGAGGAGGCTGAAGAGGCCGCTATTGCCCTAGCCATCACGCGCAAGGAGGCCCGGTATATACTATCGGACTCTAAAACTGCCATACTAAATTTCGCCCGCGGGAGAGTTCACGTCCCTGCATTTCGCATATTGAACTGTCTTGCCGCACACCCGCCCCGCCACATGGAGCCCATATGGGTGCCTGCCCACTGCGGGAATCCCGCAAACGAGGTAGCCAACGGTTTAGCCCGAGGTTCTCTCAACCGGGCACCGGCGGCCTCCGATATGGGGTTCTCACGGGAGCGCTTGCATTCCTTCAGTGAACTGACGCAGGCCGGCAAAGCCGAGCGTCGGCTGTACCCCCAACCCGTCCCTCCCTCGACAATTATCATCACACACTTTGGAAGCGGATCCAAACACGCACCTTAACCTCCCCTTATATACGCTCGCGCTATCACCAAGTCCACGCAATCCCCTCCTGTACCCTCTGCCACCACCCCAAAGCCACTGTCGATCATATCCTTTTCCTCTGCCCGGCGGATCCTCCCCCGCGGGGCCTGAAGCACCTTACCACTTGGGAGCCTTGGGAGACCCTACTGAGCTCCGAATACCCGGCCAAGCAAGTCATCGCCACAGGCCGGGCTGCCAGCGTTATGAGCCTCCGGGACACGAATGTTTGAGTGCAGTGGGGTCGTGCGGGCGCCCAAGAACCTTCGCGTCCTAGACTCCTCTGTGTGTAATAAAGTTTCCACCACCACCACCTGTCAGTGCACGTTACAGATCCCCAGGTGGTGAAAATTATTCCGGAGCCCTTCACTACTGTACCTCTTTCTTCCTTTCTTCTTTCACTCCCTCCTTTATCTCTTCCCTAACGCGTGATTCAGGTTTTCAACGATATCTGAGACATACTGCGCCATTTCCTTTCACCAAAACCAATTATTATTATTAATGCTAATTCGGGTTACGAAGAATGAAAAAGGTGTGCAGGAACGAGAGGCGCTGCGGATCACTTCCACGGTCACCATACCGGGGATGACGTAAGCACTCCCGTATCTACTACCTAAGAATAGGAAAAAGGACAAAATGGAAACAGGCATTACCCGCCGCAGTGGTTCAGTGGTTAGCGCGCTCCGCTACTGATCCGGAGTACCCGCGTTCAAATCCGACCGCAGTGGCCGCGTTTCGATGTGGCTCATTTGGCGAAACGCAAATGTGCCCGTGTGCTGTGCGATGTCAGTGCACGTTTAAGATCCCCAGGTGGTCGAAATTATTTCGAGGCCCTCCACTAGAGCACCTCTTTTTTCCTTTCTTCTCTCAGTCCCTGCTTTATTCCTTCCCTTACGACGCGGTTCAGGTGTCTGCATATATAAGTGAGACAGATACTGCGCCATTTCCTTTGAAAATTCAATAATAATAATTAGTTTTGGGGAAAGGAAATGGAGGTATCTGCCATACACATCCCGGGGTACACCTCAAACGCGCAGTAAGGGAAGAGATAAAGGAGGGACTCAGAGAAGAAATGAAGAAAGAGGTGCCGCAGTGGAGGGCTCCGGAATAATATCGACCACCTGGGGATCTTTAACACGCACTGACATCACACAGCACACGGGCACATTTGCATTTAATAACAATAATAATTGGTTTTAAACCAATTATTATTATCTAAACCCAATTATTATTATTATCTAGAAAGCCAAACCGCGGCGTCCCGGCGCGCGTATGTGCTAAGACGGGACGCATGTCAGACGCCTCTTTTTTGTTGTTGTTTTTGGCGGGCCAATAGCATGCGAGCTTGATCACGTGACACTCGCCCACGTATTTATTCAGTCCGCAAAGGGAGCAGATAGCGAGAAGACGCTACGGTACACAGTTCACTGGTGCGACAGCCGGCTGTTCGTCAGCTCGGCTCAGGTGCGTATTGTCATTTTCTGCTTCGCAATATTTTCCCGTGCTTTTATTTCACATCCCTCTGAACGAGATTTTTAAGTTCGTGGTGTGTTGAGGAGTTTGGCAACCAGTTTTTTTTTTCTTAATGATTTCATTCCGAGATCTGTCGTTAGGTCTGACGGCGCGTTTCACGCGAGGTGTACCAAATAATTATAATGCTCCTTCGCAATTTCGATCTCGATTTTTGCTCAGTCGCGATCTATTGCCTCGGTATTAGTAAATTCATATCGATTCCGCGCGTCGGAAGTTCTTTTCGAATGATTTATACGTGCGAAACAGGCTTCTGAATTTCCGGGAGCGTTGTAGAACGCGTTGAGACGCGACTTCGAAAAATCAATTGCACGAGAATGTGGGTCAATAGCGGATGTTTTAGGAGAAGATATGGCCTCCAATTATTGCGGAAATGCATTTTGCAGTTCCACAATCTTTCCTAAGAGTCGGATTTTTTGTGTATGTTGATGGAGAATGCTTTCAGACCTGCTAAGACTGAGCGTTCGAAGAGTGCACGGAGGCCAAGGGTTGTTGTGGGCATGCTTGCTTAAACGTCTCATTTCTTTGCTTTATCGAGTTGTTCTTGAACCTCGCTGACTGCTTATTGTCACGATGCTGTAACCGAGATGTTCATCTTGGCCCTTATGTATAACTCTTTCTACGCGTATCAGCTGGGCGAAGTTACTAGAACGAACTCTTGTCAGACAAAAAATGAGCAGTGCGGGCAGTCCATAAAAACTCGTAGTAGTGCGGGAACTTCACCTGTGTAATATTAAGCTGAATGAGATTAGAGTTCTGCTTAACGTAACGCGGCTTTCAGACTAACGTTCGAGCGACGCGTTGGCGTTTGCTGGCCTTGACAAAAAAAAATCCATGGACAGCTGTGAATAAGAACGCGCTGATAGCTGGCGTTTGACGAAAAATGGAATGTCTTATTGGAATAATTTGCTTAATTTCGTGCCCATTTCGAATTTTTGGACGGCAAGCTCCTCCGACTGCCACGAGCGAAGGAAACTGCGCGGCAGGTTCGCGTTTCTTGAATATTATAGGCTTTCATAACTTTCTGCTATGTGGGATCTTGGTTGTTTTATGGCCGAAAGCTGCGTTGTGCGTTAACTACAAACCTGGATCGGGATCCGGTTTGGCGTTGTTCCGTCCGAACTAGTACTGCGCGCGCTATATCCCCCTCGAACGCTGCATGCCCTTGGCTGGTTGTACCGTTGGCGTTGTTACACGAAACACGACAATCTAAAAATAAAAATTTTGGAGGGCATTTCGTTTTTTCCACGACGGCACTAGGCGTTGTGTTTTAAAAAAAATTTCTATTTTTATTTGCTTTTTGTCGTTTCTACTTGTTTATTTTCATTTCTTTCTATTACCTATGTTTGTCAGTTTCCTTTCATTTATTATTGTTTTTATTTTCCATTCATTTTTTAACCTTTTTGGCTTTTTATTCTGCTTTATTTTGCTGATGCCATGAGATTTATTGAGCGTGGCCCGTTTCTGCGAACATCCCCGCTGGCGAGTCATGAACCTATAAAGGCTTTCGCCTTAAAAAATCGCGTAGACACTGGGAATGGAACCAAGGTGTCTCAGATTGCGAGGTGAGTACGCGTAAACGCGCTACGAAGGCTCGTTGGTTTGAACTGAATAGAAAGTGGACTTAGTGAATGCGTTGTGGTCTCTGACTTCGTGAAGTGTCTTTGTGTAGTGATGCGCTCGTGAATAATTATGAGTGTGCAAATGTTGAAGCGGGACGCCATAAAAATCGCGATCTTCTTT
Source organism: Amblyomma americanum (assembly GCF_052857255.1). Taxonomy (NCBI): domain Eukaryota; kingdom Metazoa; phylum Arthropoda; class Arachnida; order Ixodida; family Ixodidae; genus Amblyomma; species Amblyomma americanum. The sequence continues at coordinate 10,974,946 of NC_135497.1, read as the reverse complement.
ATAATGCATTTCAATTTACTCACGTGAGCTGTTTTAACGCCACGCCATGTATATTATAGAGATGAAGTAAATGCGAATAGCTTGCACTGAGGCATGATAGGTGGTATAGTGACCGTGTTCGGTTTGAGTTTGGGTTGATGGAGTTCGGCGTTCCAAAGCGTTTCAGGTTATAAGAGACGCCGTAGTAGACGGCTTCGGTAATTTCGCCAATCTGGAGTTAATTACGTGGACGGACATGGTATAGGGGTTGTGGATTTCAATTTAGGGATCCAGCAAACGAAATCATTGAAGACGTCAACTGGTCCAAACGCTGCGCCCGGTGATAACATGACGGTTCCGCCCCTGCACGCGGCAGCGTGGGTGCAACACATCGCGACCTCTTTGGGCTTTGCACACGGGCAGGCAGCGGTGGCCGGACCTGCGTGCGTCCCGTTTTGTGCGGGTGCCAACCATTGCGATGTCGTGGTGCTCGCACCGCCCGAGCGCCTGTGATGTAGATAGTGTCCGTGTGCTCTTTTGTTCAAGGAATGCGACGCCAACAAGGACGCAGACCTCCATTACAACCTTTGTCTGTCACTGCAAACTTCCTCCCTTCCCTGACGGCGTGGTTGAGGTGTCCACTGATATGTGAGGAAGTTACTGCGCCTTTCCTTTCCTCTAAAATCGCAACGAAGACGCACAACGGCCAATTTAGGAATCGGCGTTTCCGCAGCCCATTCGCGACATCTTTCGGCGGCAGATGGGCTTTCTTCAGAGGCCTGCTAGAGACACCGGGCCATTTGTTTCATGGGCAAGGCGTTGCACCGAATGGGCGAAGGCGTTCCATGGACTCCCTGGCAGCTCTGCAACACACAGTCGGGTTCCGCTCTTAAAGGCGAAGCTTAAGCGTCCTCCAATTTATTTGTTCCGCATTCTTAAATGTGTTTCTCACTATTCAGCGACCCTGTAATATATAATGCAGTTGTATATTATACCTAAGTAAGTCCAGAATGTCTGGTGTGTTTGCGTGTTCTACTTTGCTAGCGTAGACGCTCCTGGACATGCGATAGTTACCGAGGTTTCCCGTTTAGTGTTTTTTGTTGTGTGTGCGCGATGCGCAATATTGCTTAAAACATTCTTTGGGCCCTGGCTGGTCGGCCAATGCTTTTATTTTGTAAGCTACATTAACTTAATTCGTCTACCTCGTTAAAACAGAAGAGGTCGGTCCTCTGTCGCTGGCGTTCTTGCACTCGAAGACGGCTCTCCTGCCGTGTTTCATGTGAGGCGAAAAGGAGTATCTGCGCAGCAACGCCCTTGCATACTTGAGCTATCGGTTCGCAGCTCAGAGCCACATCTCTTGGTGGAAATGAGGAGGAGCCGTCGAACTAGACACGTATAAATGCGCAGTCTGCTCAATCCAGTCGTAATTAATTGGCAGGAAGGACATCCGCCGAAACGATTAGCCTCGAAGTGCATTTCACTGATTGCCTGGATGCCTATATGTTTTGGCTGGTGGAACAAAAATCTTTAGCATAGAGCGATGGCCGACTGTCATATCCCTGGTGCGCAGCGTTCCAGGAGCACCAAACTGTTGTGGACCTTAGTTAGTGACTTAGCAGTTGAGGTATACACGTTAGGGAAGGAATTAAACACCCAAGCCAAAGCCTTGGTCGCGTTGTGCCTCCACCCAAACTATCCGGAACGCAACGTCGCAGGTAGTGCCTCAATAATATTATTTTCAATTCAAAATCAACTAAGGCACACACTGAAAGCCATATTTCGGTCCGGCCTTATAGCGAACCAGTTGGACACCCAGGTAGCGCTCTTGAGTCGTGAATGTCACCATTTGAAGCACGATGCCACGTGAGTAAGCTTCGTTGCTGTTGTCTCTCTGCTGCTGTGTCCTGTCTCACTTCATCGAACGGAATATCATTCCTTTTGAGGTGCAAGTTGGTTTGGTTTGGTTTCATTTATGGGGTTTAATGTCCCAAAGCGACTCAGGCTATTAGAGACGCCGTAGTGGAGGGCTCCGTAAATTTCGACCACATGGGGTTCTTTACCTACCTGGTATGAATATGGGTGTCGACCACCTGGTATGGATATGGGTGTCTTCGCCTAATAAGTGTTCTTTCGTCTACCACTCGACCAGTGACCTTTCTCTCCCTTCCTTCGAGGGCTTAGGCCTCCACCACAATTTCTGTTTTTCTTCGATAAAAGTTATTCGCTCTCTCCGTGTACAAAGAGGAGACTAAGAAGTGAGCCGGAGCATGAGGTGAGCAAGCGAAAAGGTAGTCGTGGAACACGGCAGCGTTTCGATGGAGGCCAAACGCTAAGCCGCGCGTTTGCTGTGCAATGTCAGTGCATGTTCAAGATCCCCAGGTGGTCGAAATCATTCCGGAGCCCTCTACCATGGCACCTCTTTCTTCTTTTTTTTCACTCCCATCTTTATCCCTTCCCTTACGGCGCGGTTCAGGTGTCCGCCGATATGTGAGACAGATACTGTGCCATTTCCTTTCCCTAAAAACCAATTTTCAATTTTTTCCTTCGCTCAAAGGCCTTTCCTTTCCTCAAAACAAATGCTTTCGCATTCCTCGCCCGCCGCGGTGGCTCAGTGGTTAGGCCGCTCGCCTACTGATCCGAAGTAGCCGGGTTCGAACCGGAACGCGGCGGCCGCGTTTCGATGGAGGCGAAACGCAACAGGCGCCCGCGTGCTGTGCGGTTTCAGTGCACGTTTAAGCTCCCCAGGGGGTCGAAATTATTAAAGCGAAAGCTTTACTAGGGTAGGTCGGCGGTTTCGTGTCATCAAAACGTGTGCACAGCCATTGTGGGGAACTAGAAAGCGAGAACTTCTAATAAGTGGTGATAATCGAAGGAGGATGACGTGAGGATGCGATGTAAAAATTTGGTGACGATCGGAGCACTAGGTAATTGGAGCCAAAAAGTGACCAAAAGTGGCCGTAGTCGAAAACGAGTGGCGCGAAATTTAAATCACAGGAAGTGCAATACCAGACCACGTACCACGTGTTGGAACAGGTGACCGGAAGGGTGGGCGGAGCCAACGAATGGCGCCAATTTCAATGTCGGAACTTGAATTCTGATGAGTCTTTGTGATGTGTAGTTACTCGAATCCAATCAATTAACATGATAACGTGAGAGTCAATGTAGATTAATTAAGGTGCATTCATTGTGAATTAAGACGAATTAAGCATCCTTGGTGTGCTTCAATGTGATGGCAGTTTTACTTAAAGTATGATTGAGTGGCTAGATTAGAATGGTGTAATTGTGAATAATGCAATTAACCATGAATCAGATGATTTAAATGCAGATAAAGTGAATTAATTGTGAGTTATGACTAGGTGAGTGTGAATTAGGGAGAATCAAATGTGGATATATATGAATTAATGTGCATTCATTGTGAATTAAGGTCGAATTAAGCATACTTGATGTGGTTCAATGTGGTTGCAATGTTACTTAGTCAAGCATTGAGGGACTGGATTGGAGTGGTATAATTGTGAATTAAAGCAATTAATCGTATATCAAATGAATTAGCTGTGAATCAAATGATTTAAATGCAAATGAAGTGAAATTATTGTGAATCAATGCGTGAATTATGGCTAGGCGAGTGTTAATTGAAGTGAATCAAACATGAATGCATTGAAATAAATGTTAATTAAGTTTGAAATAAATGCCAGTGAGTTACATGTGATTGTGGATTGGGTAATATAATTGCGAACTGATGAAATTAAATGCGAATTAATGGAACCAATTGTGAGTTAATTGTGAATTAAGGTTAGGTGAGTGTGAATTAAAGTGAATCAAATGTGAATGCATTGAATTAATTTTGAATTAGGCTTTAATTAAGTGCCAATCAGTGACGTGTGATCCTGGATTGGGGTGATGAGGAACGCGAATCGAACGTACAGTGACGGGCATAGAAGGGCGTAAGAGAACAGCATGCATAAAATAGGAAAGAGGAGAAAATAGAGGCAAAAAGGGGCAATAGACGCAAAGAGGAGCAAATAGAGGCATATAGGAGAAATAGAGACGACGAGTGCCGAGGAGGCGTCAATGCTTTCGCACTACTCCAAGGCGGTTGCCGCAGTGCCCTCTAACTTTTTTCCGGAGCCCTCCACTACGGCACCTGTTTCTTCCTTTCTTTTCTCAGTCTCAGTTATTTAGTAATACTGGTTGTTGGGGTATTATGTCGTCACTCCGGAACTCAGTATACGATAATGCACTGCGCATGCGCAAGGCGCCAGCAGACAATGCACCTGCGCTTCAGCGTACTGCGCATGCGTGTGACGTAACTGAGCAGCGCCATTCATTTTTCGAGAAGAGCGCTCCCCAGGCAATCTTGCCAGACGCCTCCTGTAAGCCGATGCGGAAGGATGCCGCCTAAACGCTCTCGCTCTCCTGTGTCTCCAGCAACCAAGCGTGCGCGCTAATGAACGTCAGCGAAAGTGTCGTGATGCGAACTATTGCGTACACTTTATTCAACATCCGCACCGCTAATGAACCTCAGCGAAAGTGTCGTGATGCGAACAATTGCGTGCTCTTTATTCAACATCCTCACCGCTAATGAACGTCAACGAAAGTGTCGTGATGCGAACAATTGCGTACTCTTTATTCAACATCCTCACCGCTAATGAACAACAGCGAAAGTGTCGTCATGCGAACAATTGCGTGCTCTTTATTCAACACCCTCACCGCTAATTAACGTCAGCGAAAGTGTCGTGATGTGAACAATTGCGTACTCTTTATTCGACATCCTCACCCCTAATGAACGTCAGAGAAAGTGTCGTGATGCGAACATTTGCGTACTCTTTATTGAACAGTTTGCAGCAGTTTATGCTACTGTGGGAGACCAGTTTCGTAGGGAGGCGCTGGCAATTTCCTTGAAATTGGTGCCCAAGACGACCGCCACCGCGTTTGTTGAATCGGGGTACATGGCTGAGTAGATGTATACAGCATTTCGTGCCTGTCGATGTGTGCGGCGCAGATAGTCCACTCGCGCCTTTCGTCGTCCCTTTTGTGAGTCCAAGTGCATGTTCTTCGGGAGTGGAGCTACATACACGCGAGTTCGCAGAGTTGAGGGTAGGTCTCGGTTGTCCTGGACGGCGCGTATGTCAGCCGGGGAACCCTCTCTTTCCAAGACTGTGCGTCCAGCTTTGGTGGTGAGGAGGCGTTCCTTTTCCGATGCTAGGACGGCTTCTCGAATTTCTTCTATTGTGTTGGTCAGTCCCAGGTCCTCAATCCAGGTCCCAGGTCGCCGGATTTAGGGCCTTGCAATGTTGTTTTTGGGCGATGGGCTTTGCGGAAAGTCTGATACTCGCTAATTATTTCTGGTGAATAGTCAGGTTTTTTTTAAAGTTGGTAAGAAGTTACGCGGGCCCTTAGTAGCCATGCTGCCTTTAATGCGGTATCAGGAATTTAAAAACAAGACGTAACATAATTTTAGCGCAGTGTGCTAATTGGCGTTGCCCGGTAGGTGCCATTTTTCATCAAAGCTGTAAACTTAAAGTAAACAATGCTCTCCAGTGGAGATGATCCGTCGCGAATGCCTTAAAAAATCACCACAAAATCAAATCCAGATTCTGACGACAGCGAAAATGTTCGTGGCGAGAAAACAGAGCCTGCCGAGCAGAAATGTGAACTGAAACGTTGACAGCTATATATTAATCTTACGGGATATAGAAAACAATATTTTCATTAACAACATCGCGTTGAAAAATGTCCTTGTTCATAATTACTGGGCCTGATTAGAGATAGATAGAGATATAGAACATATTTTATTCATAAATATAAAGTAATTATGCCGGTGGTTAACCCAGGTCCAGCAAACCATTGGCGAATACGGCCCTCCAGGCCTGAGGGAACAGCTGTTGCTGAAGGGGGCGCTCTGTGTGAGCCACCTTCGCCTTCCACTCATCATGGCTGAGTTCCTGTAAAGGTCTGCTGAAACGAACAACTATTCTTAGGTGTCTAACATCTGACGCTAAAATTTCTCCGCGAATATAAAGTCAAGTTTTCCTGAATTGTAGGTTTTCCTTTTCAGCATGGAAAGTTCAGAGTCGAAAATATTTGTGCATGTTAATATTCCTGTGTGACTTTTTAACTTGTCCGCATAGGACTATTCTTGCCACCGTGCGTACGTCCTGAAGTGATTACAATGATCTCTGAACGGAGGTCATCCATGGAGGGTGACCGAAGCCCTTGTTTCAGTAGCTTCTGAGTAAGCTTGATAGGTGCGCCTTTTCCCTAGAATGGCGTTCGGCTCCAGGTATCAACGTCAGGGAATCAAAAACCTGCCGGGGCGACCATATTTTCACAGAGGGGAAATGCGGAACTATGTGTGTGCTCTGGGACATCGGTGCCTGTCAACGAAATCCAACCGCAGTATAGAGGAAGTCCTCCATTATAGCTGCCCCTTTTTTGTTTATTTTTTCTGTCCCTCCTTCCATTCGACTCCAAAGCAGTTGAGGCGTCCATGGAAAGAAGGCCAATTAATCATGCCTTTCTTTTCTTGAAAAAAGGGTGTACATTTGCGTGCGCTTTTTTTCTGATCTCTTCCCGTTCGCAAAACTGTGCAACCGTGGCCCAAATCAACGGTGCTCATTATCATTTCGGATTGATTTATGGTTTATGGGCGTCTAACCCCAAACCGAATCGGGCTATGAGGGATGCCGTAGTGAGGGGCTCCGGAAATTTCGACCACCTGGGGTTCTTTAACGTGCACTGACTTCGCACAGTACACGGGCCTCTGGAATTTCGCCTCAATCGAAATTCGACACCCCCGGCTAGGATCGAACACGCGTCTTTTGGATCAGCAGCCGAACGCATAACCACTGAGCCGCCGCGGCGGCGTTATTTCGTTTCATTTTGAGCACAGCAAGTGGACGAAATCCTACGCCCTCCATTACGGCACCTATCTCCCACCTTCTTCCCTTCCCTCCCGGCGCGATTTGTCTCCACCAAGAAGTGAAAATTACTGCGCCATTTTCTTTCCTGAAAAAAACCACTAACCCACCCAACCTAAGCGCGCCTCCTCCTCTAAGAATGGCCGTTCCACGGTGCTTGCGAGCCGATGTAGCCACACCTGGCAGCTTGAACTCAATGCCCGCCGAATGGCAACTTCAAGGCTCCAATTTTCTACACGGAAATGAAGCCACAAAGTCACAGGTGCTCGCGCTGCGTTTTCTGATACCACAGTCAAAGGCGTACCCACTGTGATGACTAAATACGTTTCGGACATCGACTCAACTTAGTCATAAAGGGTAGCCGGCGGACATTAGGGTACGTACGCTTCGAAGCTTCGAGAACACCCATGACTTCCTTCATGCCTGGTTAGCCCACAGAAATCGCCTTAGTGGAACAAAAAAGCCACCGCATACGAGGCGCAGTAAGCGGAACACTTTGTGCTCTTTTAGAGAATAAAAAGTTGTGCAGTCGTCTCAAGAAGGGTGAACGAAAAGCTAAGCAAAAAAAAAAGAAAAACCGGCACAGGCGATTGCAAAACAAAGCCCTCTATCCATCCTCCATGGGGGTCACACTCGTGGCATCATTTTGTACGTCTGTTACCATGTATTCCTGCAGAAAACATCAGGAACCAAGCATTGCCGCCAATATTTTCTCGTGAAATGCCGCGCGCGCTAATTATTAGACGTAATAATAGTAAGAACGTCTTCATTCCTGCAGTAAGATAATATGAGATGTAGCCTGTCTTACGACAGAAAGACTGCGAGCCGGCCGCAAAGGTTCCCTGGAAGCACCTTCGCCGACTGCGCTGTTTTTTTTGTAACATTAGGCAGCGAATATTGACACTTCTCAGCGCCAATTAACTGCCTGTTTTCGTATTTCACGAAAGTGCTTCAACTTTTTCATATTGCCTCGAAAATCCAGCCGTGATCGCCACACGTTCCTGTAGACACAGGGTAATAGACTTGCATTTCTTGCCTTTTTTCTTTTTTTATTAGGTTTCGTAAATATGCTTCATCTATTGTCCAACCAACAAAGACGACTTAAAGCTCAAAAACGCAGTTTTTTTTTTTTTTCAAAGCGGAAAATGAATAAAAAGCCAATCGGCAATCTCCAAAACTATCGCAGAGATCCGCTAACCTTTTTCCATTCATTTAGATCATTCATCACACCTTCACCCATCATTGATGCCATGGGGCAATAAATTTCGCTTTCAAAAAACAGCCCGTCTTCATAAACCCCCGTTAAAGATGCACAGAACTAAACGCTGGCCTTTGAAGCTTGGGTTCGTTAGCAATTCCAAATATGGGCATAGGTGCTTCGCGCTGGCAGAGGTGTCCATCATCGACACTGTTTTGCTTTTGTCTGTTATTTTATTGCTCGGAAAGTTAATGCGCTAGAGTTGCGCTCGTGCAGGAGGAGGGAAAGGGAAGGCAATGTGCCGTCTGCAAAGCCATGCAAAGCTGGCGCTTGCAAAGAGAAAACAGACAAAAGCGTAGAGAGAAGGTAGAGAGAAAGGAGGAAAAGCACCTAGGTACCGCCTGCAACGTGACCTCTCTTCATAGCTCGACATTCTTTTGAGTGGGACGGATGACCACATGTACTTTTCCGATTTGATGCCCCGATAACCACTGCGCATTTCCCTGTCGTTTGCAGACAATGGACGACAGTGACTGGACCTGGGACGGGGATGACTTCCAGCCGACTAAGAGGCCGAAGCTCGGGGGGTCGTCCTCGACCAGGAAGTCGAAGCGTCCCCGACGAAAGCGACCGGGAGGAGAGCGCAGTCGAGCCAAGCCTCGCGGTAAGTGGTGCTGGGCGGATAGCCGCCATGTTGACCTACTTTGTCGTCCTGCGCGGGCTTTCAAGATGACCGGGACCGGGTCGCGCTAAACCTATCTGTACGGTGTCTGTGGTCTGTTACTGCAAGTTTTTCGCCTTTGTGCCAATATTTACGCGCGCTTCTTATCGGCGCTCGCTCGCGCATTTGCGCGGATGCTTGCGATGACAACGGTATTTCATTAGCGCCCGCTTAGCTGCGCGAGGTGATGAAGGCTCGCATGGCGCGAGCCATCCGCCGCTCCAGCTAGGGCACGTGATGGCCGTTCTTCTTGAAACATGGCGTAAGGATTCGAGGGCGCCATGTTTAGCGCGCTGGGCAGGCGTAATTTTTTTTGTTCAGCGAGTTTGGCCACATTCTGTATTAGTTTTTATATTATGATTAACGTTTCGGTAGATTGAGACACGACTGGTTGAGTTTTATGATTTAATTTTCAATTCTCTGATTCATTGAGTGATTGGCTGATTGAATCATCACTGATTTATTTGACTGATCGATAAATATGTCTAGTGTATGATTGATTTGATTGATTTAGCGATCGATATACTGAGCGACTGATTGATTGGTGCGCTATATATATGGACATGGTTGAAAACGTGTTTGTCCTTGTGTTCTTTCTTTGTCTGTTTGTCTACTTACTCCGCTTTTCAAACATGTATAACAAGAAACTTGCCCCACTTTCTCCCATCAGCAGATGGGGTTTAACGTCCCAGTATTTAATATCTGTTCTCCGATTGCTGGTTTCTGTCCACCACACCTGATGGCCCTCAGTCAGTGCTGAAGGCAATCTCTGCGCTCATGCTGTGACCCAGACTTGTACAGTCGTCCGCACACCCTTCCAGAGCGCAAGGTGCTCGGCAAAAAGTTCGAGCTGTAGAGAGCTCTGCGGACGACTGTACTTCCGCATTAGAGCTGGCTACCAGGTTGTCCCCCTTATGCGAGCTTATGAGCTCCTGGAATTCTTCGGGTGGTGGGTCTGTGGGGCAGTCCCGAAAGATGTGTTCTGTCGTGGCTCTCTCGCCACAAAGCTACGCAGGCTATGAGGATTGCGGTAGCGCAGTGAAGGGTTTTGGATTAATACCGACCAGCTTGTTCTCCTTAACGTGCGCTGGCATCGCGCAGTACACGAGATGCATTTGCTTCGCCTCCGTGGAGCCCTTGCTTTCACTTGAGCGATTTATCAGTCAATTGATCGGTTGATTGATTCATTCATTAGTTATTGACTATCAACTGATTGAACGAGTCATGTGATTTATGATCGAATAATTGATTTAATTCCATAGTTTGATCAACTGACCGAATTATCAGTGAATTGACGGATTGCTCGAATGATTGATTTGATATATGCTGATTAAATGATCGACTTTTTATTCGGCGACATTGGCGATATTCTGTATTAGTTTTTATATTAATATTAACGTTTGGCCGATTGCGACATGACTCGTTGAGTTTAGTGATTTTTGTTCTGATTCATTGTTTAGTGGACTGATTGAATCATCTCTGATTTTATAGACTGAGTGATCCATTTATTAAGTTATAATTAGATTTGTTGATTGGCCAACCTAATGATTTAATTCGAAGTATTGGTCAATTGGGCGACTGATCAACCGTTTCCTGACTGATTGACAGATTATTTTAATTTGTTGAACGATTGCCCGATTTATCAGTAATTTGATTGAATTAATTATCTGAATGATAGATAAAATTGCCTGCATGATCCATTCATTAATCGATTAATCAAACGAATCATCATTGATTAATTAATCGTCTGATTATTTGATTGGGCGATCGAATGGTTTATCTAATTTAATGTGCTGATCAAGTGACCGATTGATTAGTCAGTTGGCCGAATAATCAGTCATTTGGCTTCTTGATGAATTGACTGATTTGTAGATTGTTTAAATATTTAATTTAATATGCTCGTCAACTGCGTAATCATCTGATTGATTTATTGATCGATTGCTTGAGTAAATAATCTGATTGATTTATTTGATAGACCGATTCTTCCATTCATTCATTGAAGGTCTGGCTGATTGATTGGTAGATTAGTCGATCGGGTGCTTGGTTTAATTTCATGTGTTGACCAATTAATCAATTTCAGTAATTGATTTGTATTGATCTATTCATTCATTCTTGACTAATCGATTTTTATCGATTTGTTGATTCGTTCATTGCTTGAGTGGATGACTGTAGATTATTTGATTGAATAAATCAATGACTCTCTCTCCAGTGAATGAGTTATTTGACTGATTCTTTTAGTTACTGTCATTGATTTAATTTCAGGTTCATTTAATTTTCTATGTTGTTAAACTGATCGATTAATCAATCATTTAGCTGATTAGTAGATCAATTGGTTAATTTAATTTGTCATTTTGGTCATTTTGGAGATTGATCAGTCGTTTGATTACCTGATTGATTGATTTAGTGAAAGCTAACCCTAGGCGCTCGTTTTATGCTGCTTCGAGTTTTGAGCGTGCATGTTTGGGGAAAATTGCGACAATGGGTGGTCTTTGTGTATAAACCAGCTACCACAATACTCTTCGCGTTTTTTTTAATTGCTGCTGTTTTGGTTTTCGTTCTTGTTTTTTGTTTTTAATGCGCCTGGGTTTAGTTACTTTTCCTGTCTGTCCTGTCCGAAGCTGCCCCAGTATATTTAGCGTTTTTTTGCGTCTGGAATGTTTTTCACAGATATTTTTTGCGCATTTTGCCTTGTAGTGTGTTTGTTTCCGGGCAATCTCCCGTGCGACCATTGTATTTTTAAATTCCACCCTGTGTTAGGCAGGGTAGATTGATGGGAGAAAAAAGACGGGGATGTGCGGTGCGATGGCGGTGCACTACACGTTAAAGATTTACAACTGGTCGAAATTATTCCGGAGCCCTCCACTATGGCACCTCTTTCTTCCTTTCTTCTTTCACTCCCCCCTTTATCCCTACCTCTAAGGCGTGCTTCGGGTGTCCACTGAGATATGCGATATGTTACTGCACCATTTCCTTTCGTCAAAACGAACAAAAAATATTTCGGAGAGTTCAGCCTATCTGTGCTGAGGATTGATCTTGGTATGCCAGAGGTTTGTTATATTGATCACTTTTCGGATTTAAATTAAAAGCGGACTGCACCTGGACCGAATCGAATGCAGAAATTCACGTGATTTTCGAGTTGTCTCTCTAAATTCCCAATTTAGTCCGCCTTCCTTAGTCAACTTATCTGATAGACTTAGGCTGAGGTAGATTTTAACGCGAGAGCGTTAAGGAGCTCGTATCGCAGAAAAGGCGGTGTCGTCGGCGTCGGCGTCTTTGGCAGTGAGCGAAGAAAGGAGCATCTCGGTGGACACCTGAACGGCGCCGTAAGGCAAGTGATTTTAACGCGACAGCGTTAAGGATTGATTGACGGATTGATTGATTGGTGGATTGATTGGTTGAATGAATGATTGATTAATCAATCGATCGATAAATAAATCGATCAGTCAATCAATCAAGTCATCAATCCATCGATCAATCAATCCTTAACGCTGTCGCATTAAAATCCCGTCCCTTACGGCGCGCTTCAGGTGCCGACATCGATCGATCGATCGGTTGATTGAGCGATTGATTGATTGACAAATTGATCCACTGATTGTTAATTGATTGATTTATCATCAATCGATCGGTCGAATGATCGATTGATTGATCGATATATAGATAAATCGATCAATATACAATCAAGGCATCAATCCATCAATCAATATTTCCTTAACGCCGTCGCATTAAAATCCCGTCCCTTACGGCGCCCATCAGGTGCCCACATCGATCGATCGATTGATTGAGTGATCGATTTATTGGTCAATTGATCGACTGATTGATCATTGATTGATTGATTGATTGATTGATTGATTGATTGATCATCAATCGATCGGTCGAATGATTTTTTCTTTCCTTACGGCGCGATCCGGGTATCCAGCGAGAAATGTTAGACAGGCGTCATTTCCTTTCCTTAAAAGCAATTCGTTTCATTTTCCTTCCCTTACGGCCCGGTCCGGGTGTCCGCTGAGATATGTGAGACAGGCGTCTTTTCCTTAAATTGTCCAACGGGCCATGCGTCGCGCCGCACTCGAGATGGCGTTCGGTGTACTCCTCGGCAACGCTGCGACACACTGTCGCGACTCACTCTTGAAGACGAAGCTTAAGCGTCCTCCAATTCTTTTGACACATCCCGGAGACATCTGACGCCGTTGCAACGAGTACTCGACTCTCTCTTTCTGACCACACAAAAATCCTGGCATCTTACACGTATCTTTTTGCCCCGCCGCGGTGGCTCAGTGGTTAGGGCGCTCGACTACTGATCCGGAGTTCCCGGGTTCGAATCCGACCGCGGCGGCTGCGTTTTTATGGAGGAAAAACGCCAAGGCGCCCGTGTGCTGTGCGATGTCAGTGCACGTTAAAGATCCCCAGGTGGTCGAAATTATTCCGGAGCCCTCCACTACGGACCTATTCGTTCCTATCTTCTTTCACTCCCTCCTTTATCCCTTCCCTTACGGCGCGGTTCAGGTGTCCAACGATATATGAGACAGATACTGCGCCATTTCCATTCCACCAAAAACGAATTATTATTATTATTACACGTATCTTTCAATAGAGTCAGTGGCAAGGCTCTATAAAAACCCGAGAACGTCACAAGCCCCAGGCGATGTTCAAACCTATAAAAAAACCCTGAGTTATGTGTTCTTTTTCTATTATATTTGATTTCTTTGCAATTTCATATACTACTTTTTTTTAGTACTGTGTTAATTCAAGGAAATCCTTCAGCATAAGTTCCACAGCTCAGTACTTCGGTGACTTTACGATTATTATTTTAACAGCTGCCCCTTTGGAGTCTGGCGAGCTTTGTTGCCGAACCTTAAGTTTACTACATCGGTCTTGATAGTATCGAGTGAAAGGTTTAAATCATTTGCTGCAGACAAATATTTCGCGAGGCAGTAAATAGCCTTCAGTTTCTTTCGCTGGAAAGTGTGTGAATAAATTTACCCGAAGCTATATACTATAACGAAGACTACGCTGCGTTTCCTCACGTAGTGATGTTGGGGAAACCTGCTCATCAGCCATCGAGGTCGTGAGTTCGACTTCCGGTAGCGGCGGCTGCGTGCAAGAGCTTTGTGCAGCTTTTTTAGTCGAGCAAGAAAAACTACTCACATCATCAGGGTTCAGCATTGCAGCCTCTTTCTTTTTCTCATGAATTGCATTCTGTTCACCCGCCGCGGTGGCTCAGTGGTTAGGACTCTCGGCAACTAATCCGGAGTTCCCAGATTCGAACCCGACCTCTGCGGCTGCGTTTCGATGGAGGCAAAACGCTAAGGCGCCCGTGTGATGTGCATTCTCAGTGCACGTTAAAAGATCCCCAGGTGGTCGAAAATATTCTGGAGCCCACCACTACGGCACCTCTTTCTTCCTTTCTTCTTTCACTCCCTCCTTTATCCTTTCCCTTAAGGCGCGGTTCAGGTGTCCGCCTATATGTGAGACAGATACTGCGCCATTTTCTTTCCCCAAAAACCAATTTTTAATTTTCAGTTCTGTTCATCAGTCTCTCCTTCATCCCTTCTCTTACGGCGTGGTACAGGTGTCCGCCAAGGTGTGAGACCGATACTGCGCCATTTCCTTTCCGCAACAACCAATTTTCATTTCCATTAGTAACGCGATGTACGCGAATTCGGAATTCCTACGGTAATTTCTAGTTTTCAGTGCCACACAGTACGAAATGGCAGCCCTGGGAACTAGAAGCCCTTGTCTAGATTTTCTGGTCTTTCAAAATTCACCTTCGCTAAACCTGATTGAGATTCCCGCGCTTCGAACATTTGGTTATGTGCTCGAAAATTCCAAGCATAATGAAACATATCAAGCGTCCAATGCACAGAGGAAAGTTCTCCATTGCCGCACCACGTAGTTATGCCGAGTGTCTCGCCTAATATGCTCTGCGTGTTCTAAAGATAATGTAATAGGGTCTTTTTGAGTTAGAAGGGCGCTTTTTTTCAGTATACATGGTCAGCGGCGTTTCGCGTCAGAATAAACCTAAGACGTGCTAACTAGTAGCCTAGTTAATGGCTAACTTTTTGCTGTTACTCTTACTACTGCCGTTAGTCTCTTTTTTATTCTTCAGCCCACCGTAAGTAAGATCTATATTGGCTTTTAGAATTTCAAAAAACCCAGTTACCCTAGGCGCTGTGGTACGAAAAAATTTTCTTATTTCGACAAGGTACATGCATTGGAGGGGTTCCTTTGCCTGCAACCTTCTCGAAAGCGCATGTATTTTGGCAAGATATAGGCAAAGTTTGTTGTGCCACAATGCCGAGGGTAATTTTGTTGTTGAAATTCTAGAAAAAACTGTATAGATTTTACTTCCGGTAGGATACAAGTTTCTCACTAAATAAGCAGAGTAACAATAACAGTTAGAAAACTACCTATCAAATATTAGTTAAGCAGCCTACCAATAAGCCTTTCTTGTGTTCTGATGCGCTACACCCCTGAAAATGCAACGGCGAAAAAGCGCTCTTCTAAATACAAAACGCCTATATAAAAATTAGTGCAAAACACCTTAGTTGCAACACCCGGTATATGTGCACGTCCATCCCTTTGGTCCCTCTGTCTATATTCGCCGCCAGTATTTGTTTTTCCGCGGATAAATGATACCTTTCTCGTCGATTCCATGCAAGGCATGCGTCTCGAAATCATAAACGACGTCTGTTCTCCGTCAGGTAGTTACACGCAGTGACCGAACGCTCCGCGAGTTCTACCTTGAACGATTAATAACTGGACGCCCCACTCCAGTTGTAACAAACACAGTGTTGTGCGCGTGTGTGATTTAATTCCTCTAAAATGAACTAATCACGCGCACAACCTGGACACATTTCTTATTGTGTAAATAGTTTGTACATATTACTTCTCCCCCTATCCTCTCTTCCTGTCCCCTCACCTCTTTCATTTCATTTCTCCATTCTGCCTGCTATCATTTATTTCTGCTGCCCCAGCTCAGGTGCTTCAGTATCGATGGCAGATGCCGTTGCTAGCAAAAATCTTTTCCTTCCTTTTTGCTATTATTTTTAATAAAAACCACTACCACCACCACGAAATAGTCATAGAAGTGTATGAGCAAAGCTACACTGCAAACAAAAAGGGGTAAAAAGGGAGTAAGCTGCCCTGCAGCGCACTCTAGAGGACAGCTGACTTAATTTTTAGTCTCACATAGGCGTATTAGTGTTTACAGTGTAGTGCGCGCAGGGTGAAGTGCCCCGCAAACCAACGCCTGCTATCCCACGCTTTAACGCAGAGCGCTCGAAGAAGGCCCGCAAGCAAGATGAATCAGGCGAGAAACGACGACGCCGTGGCCGGGATCGCGTCCCCAAGGAGACGAACAGGAATCCCGGCTCCTCGGCCGATGATCAGCCGCCGCCCAGTGCCGCGATGGAGGGCGGCCACGTGCCCAAGAAAGAGGAAGAGCCGGCGGCAGAGGTGATGAGCCTGACGGCATTCCTCCATCTCGCGTCCGGGGGCACTAGCATGTAAAGCCTTTGTCGAAAATGCACTATCGTCATGGAAAGAAACGCGAACAATGAAGCGCCTACATGCTCCTCTGTTTGAATTTATTTCCATCGCGCTTTTACTTCGCCCATTACACAATCTTCTTTATAGTCCATTGACTCTCCTAAAGACTTCTGTGTAAAAAGCCTATAGACTCTCCATAGTCGAACCCTGCAGAAGAGACGATAGGCAATAAAAATACTATAGACTTTTTATAGGCAATCTACAGATTTATGGTCATACTTTTTCGGCAGACTTTTGTCTATAGATGGTCTATAGACTATGATTAGACAAAAATAAACATGTATAGAAAGGCAGTATAGTCTATAAGATGTTTGTAGACTATGTATACACAATTTCTGTAGGGGGTGACAGCAAAACACGTTAAGGCCGTCCATGATACATTCCAGGACGAATCTAACGTCTTTGTCGTACCAGCGGGGTAAAATCACGATGCAAACAAATTCGAACAGCGCAGCGTGTAGCCGTTGCATTGTTTGCGCTTTTTTCCATCGCGATAGTACAGCCCCCCCCCCCCCCGGGGGGGGGGGGGTGTTCGCTTGCTTCTAAGACGCCTAATGGGGCTCTCTAATAATATTTCCTAGGGTTCCTAAGCTAAGGACGAGTAAGAACACGAGCTCCTACAACCATGGAAGCATTTAGAACGCTGAAGTTGCAGAACCAGCCAAAACGCATGCCGAGAAGTATACCCGGTGAGCTGTATATTCTCGGCGAAGCTGTGTTCGCTGGAGGCATTCGAGAGCTGGGCAGAATTACGGCACTGATGACGTGGCAACAATCTCGTGGCAGTCAGAAACTACAGCTGAGTTACATGCGGACCATTCCTCGAGAACGGTGAAAAAAAATGAGCCGACGCTGAGGCAGCGATCGAATATCGAGCGTTAACACACCTGACATAGGTCGCCGGTTCGAATCTCTGCCAGGACGTTGGTTCTAACTTGACTAGTAAGTTTAAGCTGCACCGAGCGCGACATCGTGTGCCACAACCACGAACACTCGGGGACAAACGGCTGAGCCGCAATACTCATACGACAGAGGCGTTCAGTGGGGCTAGTTCGTACAGATGCATCTTTTGTAAAACAGCGCGAACAACGTCGGAAAAGAGCGCGAAGGACACGGGACGAGCGCTGTCTCGTGTTGTTCTTCTTCTTCTTCTTCTTCTTCTTGTGTGACGTTGTTCGCGCTGTTTTACAAAAGATGCTCATATGAAGGTTCGTAAAGACATGGAACTGGGTGCACATAATTCGCCGGTTCGAATCCCTGCCGCGAGTTAAGCTCTAACCGAAGTAGTAGGTTTGTGTAAAAAATGGCTGAATTTTGCGACGCCATCGGGAAAATTCTGCGGCAAATGGTTTTCCTTTTAACCCAATGTCAGGAGTGCTGCCCACTTTGACGCCTGCCGGAGGGATATATACACCGGTCGACTTAGTTTAGTTCTCATTTGTGGTGCTCAGGCATGACGCTGTCGCCTGTTATTATTTAATTCCATTATGTAACCACCTCGGTTACCATGGCAGCCAGTGGTTTACGATTTGCTTTATAACGCGTAACGCTGTGACCCGAAACGCGAGAAGTAGAGCTCCCTCTCTATGTGATGTCGTTGCTACGGAGGCCGCCATCTTGTATTCTATCCGTGGAATCAGCACAACTCGGAGGCCGACCAGTAGAGTTAATGGTCAAAAACTTCTGGCCGGTCATCGCAGCAAGGGTCTGAAATAGCGCATGTCATCTCTTCTTAGCACTGGGGGGCTTATTATGGCGCGATCTATGTACAGTGCGCCGTCGGATGGTTGGCTTCAAACCAACGCCGTCCGCCACCAATGCGCGTAGGCTGTGGCTGTGCTTCTGCTTCGTTCACAAAATCACCGCAGCCTAAGCTGCTTGGCTGAGTCTTTCCCGTCTCGGCCTAATGCGACGCAAGCATTTCTTTCATGGCTGCATTGAAGTAACCTAAGCTGCACGGCAGAATCTATATCCTATGTCTATTACGCTCGCCTCTGTCTTACTCGCAGTACAACGAAGATCTAATGGACGACCTTTCCAGGGAGTACTTGGAAACCATCAAGCCGGACCTGAGCACGGTCGTAAGGCTCAAAGGGAGGGACTCTTCCCTTACCAGCCACAGCCGCCGGTCCCGCTCCTGGGGATACGTGGATACCACGAAGAGGCGCCGTGGTGAGAGACTTGTTCCACTTTCGAACACAACTTTCGTGATGATCAAAGTTACTGTGCAAGTACCTAGAGTTGAGCTCAGACCTGTGAAGTTGGTGCAGAAGGCATCCAAGTTGTGCGGCAAAGCCTCACTTCACGTTTGCAGGAGACGCTTTGCTGGGACGGGGAAATCTTCGAGAGGTTACCGTCGACAGCCTCGTTCCCCTATATTTTACCATGAACACTGCTCGTTTATGCAGGGTGTTTCACTTCGGAATTTGCACAATTTTTTAAAACAAGCTTCCAGAGTTAAAAGACCGCTTTTTTCGGCATAGCATTGTCAGTGGAGTAATACATCATAAAACAGCTGAGACGTGTTACTAGAAGGCTGGTGAACTAATTCTGAATGGTTTACTTTTTAACTATTCCTGTTGCGTTACTTTGTTATTGATGGGCATGCAGCCCGCCGTAAGTAATATTTATATTAGCTTTAAAAAATTCTAAAGCGCGGTTGCACTAGTAGGTGTTGCCCAACAAAATTTTGGCTATTTCGACGAGTTACGTGGACTGGAGAGGTTGCTATGCCTGCAAGCTTCTCGAAAGCTCATGTATTTTGGCGCTATTTAGCCAAAGGTTGTTGTACCAACGCGCCGAGGGCAACCACGCTTTCGAAATTCTAAAAACTAATGAAGATATTATTCACCGTGTGTTATACGCCTTTCGCTAACAGTCAAGTTAATATGTTAGCTATTGAGAGCTCCCGACCCATCAACGCCTGGGTTTGGCGCCTCACAGAGAGAATTTGTGACTCTAAGTAGGACTGGTCC
The DNA here is from genome assembly GCF_052857255.1 of Amblyomma americanum. Taxonomy (NCBI): domain Eukaryota; kingdom Metazoa; phylum Arthropoda; class Arachnida; order Ixodida; family Ixodidae; genus Amblyomma; species Amblyomma americanum. Next base: position 10,955,608 of record NC_135497.1, on the reverse strand, counting down.
CATTATTCGAGACCTGATGAAAGGGAGCATCACGGTACCCTAGAAAATCAGAGACCCGCGAGCTAATGCCATCAAAACGATTTTTTTTCGTGCCCCTGTAACCCAACCAGAAAACTTTCAATTTTACAAATTCAGAGCCGCGCCAGAGACGTCACAGAACTGCGCTGCTAAATGCAAAGCTTGAAGCACACTCTTATCTGAACTGAAAAGGGCGCACCGCCATCAGCATAGGCTAAAATTCTAATTTCATGCTTATCAAGTGAAAATCTTCGAATAGCCTAATTGAGATCTGATGGTACTAAAGCGCAAGGATGGAGGTATAAATCAAATAACACAGGTGATAATGGGCAGCCCTGCAAGAGAGACGAGATTAGTAGAATTGGTTTCGTATGTTCGTGATTTACGATCAGCATTGTATGGGACTATTCATAACAAAGTCTAATGCCCATATGCAATGCATATACAACGTTTGCACTTTCCAAGACTGCAAACAAAAACGCATGACGCACATTATCCCAGGTATTCGCAAGATCACTCTTAATTAGAACACCCTGACCGCCCTAAACTGTTGCCGACTCCAACACCGAACGCGCAATATGTAAATGAGTTTGGATACTGCGGCCTCGAATGACTCACGCTTGACGTGAGCTAAATAAAACCGGCGCCACAGGGTTGCGGCAAGAAAAGATTTCTCCAAATATTTTATATTCTACGTTGAACAATTTTACTGGACGGTAAAACAAGCCAACAAGACAGGCGTCAAGCAATGCGAAAACGTATTGTGGAATTCGCTAATCAAGCCATACCGTGATGCAGTGTTTTTCTGGGACATACTGCAGCGAACAATCAAAAAGGATATTGAGATTTCGCCTTAGAATATAAGGCTCTTCCCGGTCCTGATAAACTCCGTGATTCCGTGCTATCTCTTAATGATGACCGGACTTTTTAGCCTGCGGAAGAACCCCATGATGGATTGACACACAGATCCCCCTCTATCATCTAAGCCTCTGTTTAGTGAGCAGTGCGCCTTGGTGCGGGGGGTTTATGCGGCGTAGGACAGACAGCCTGAATGGTTGCCAATTCTTGACGCATGTGTATGATTGCCGGAATTTTGGTGTGCTGATGGAGTGCAGTGTAAGAAGACATGAGAGCATGTGTCGGCATTGCGGAATAGTATGGTTGCCCGTAAAGCATTTGGTAGCTTAGCGGGCTTGATTTTTATGCAATTGAGAAAAAATAATCGTGTTCTCGCGCAGTGGGCAGCGAACCAGATCTTTTCACGCCGCAGCGGGTTCGAGTCTCAGTGGCGGCAAATCTTTTCATTTTTAATTTTTTCAAGGTAGAAGTCAAGGCCTCAGCGGTAAATCGCCATTAATTTTTTTTCAGCTTTGGTCGCGAAGTTGAGCTTTGCGTCTAAAAGGTATTTAGAGCACCATCTGGTTAGACCTCACCGGACAGTGCTTTAGCTATCTCATTCTAGTCTGTTACTGTGTGTCAAAAGAACGAAAACTTCTCTGCTTTAGCGAATATAGAGAGTCTAGAGATTCAGGTTGCGAGGCCGAATTTGTGTGGAAGATAATGACGTTAAGTGGAATGCGCTCTCCAGACTGATTTCTATGCGTATTATCAAAAAGAGAAAAAGAAACTCTCACAAACATTTTTTTGAACTTCTGATTGCTTATTACCAGTTGGCAGATTGCAAGTTTTACATGGCTGCTGTACATTACATTTGCATCGTACTGTCGTTGCGCAAACGGCGCGTACACTCTAAACATGAATACGCCTACAGGGGAGTAAACTGGGAGTAAGCTCTCTACTAGCGCTCTTCATTTTATTAAACGGGTTGTGGTGAAGGATAGGTTACTCGATTTTTACTCCTTTCTCTTTTAGAGTGTACCGTTGACGCAGCATTTCAGTTTATGCACTTTGCCACATTCGTCCTTTTGACCAGGCCGGATTTGTGAGACGCTGTTTAAATGCGTGCCCTGTCGCCCCATTCGAAATCCTTCCACGGTGATTAAATAAGGTGGGCCCTCTTGATAGAGAGAAGGCGCGCAATGCTTGGCTGCTATTCGCGTGCGAAGAGACACTTCCGCTAAGCCTCGAAATGAACCCTAACGGCGGTATCGCCGGGCGTGGCCGGGCAGCTTCTTCAGAGCCCGCCAAGCATTCCCGCCGCACCCGCACCTTGTCCAGCCCCGGCGACACGTGCACCGTGCCCCAGCTGCCTCCGGATCCCCTGGCCGAGCTGCACCCTGCTGGCACCATCGTCCGCAGGCCTCCGGGCAAGCTGGTGCAGCTGGTGGCGCAGGCGATTCATGAAAGCCCGCTACAGGCGCTGCGTGTACGGCACGTGTACGAGGCGTTGAAGTAAGTCCCTCGTTTTCTTTTTCGGGGGAGGGTGTTGTGGAGACCTCCTGCTATATTGCGACCAGCGGCTGCAGTAACGTTACTTGTGATTCAGTAAGAGCCGGCTTGACCTCCTGGTGTATACCAGTCCATGGTCAACAGTGGTTGGGTAGATGGTTCTTGATAATCACAAAGTGAACAACGGACGGGAAAGCGTTAGGGTGCTTGCCTATGTTTCGACAAAAGGACTTGCCTTCGTCTGGGCGAAGAAAAGTCTTGTCGAAACGTTGGCAAGCACCCAGAGCCTTTGTCCTCCACCGTTCACTTTATGATAGGCGTATACCACAGCATAAAGGACCGTGTCATAAGCAATCACCTTGTTCTTTATTTGGAAATAATGAACGGTGTGGTCTGTCTAACCTTTTTGTCTTAGCTCTCCCTTTAAAGCGTCTTCAGCGTAACCAGCGTGAAATTAAGCTCAAGCAAGCTTTGAGTTCGGAAGCCCAAGTGCTTGGCCAGCCTCCTCTCCATGCACAGACATAAAATAACCGAGAAAAAGTATTTCATAGGTACGAGGATATCGGCACTAGCTGTGTTCTCCTCTAAGACCCCGTTAAATGATAGCGCGCCAACCCGCGTTATGGAGCCAAGTATCGCATGCTACACAAAGTTGAAACTACTGGCTTAGACTCTAAACAGAAGGGAGTGAAAATGGAGTAGGCTTCCCTTTAGGGCACACAGGCAGGGACACTTTATCGCGCAATAAATTTTTGTCCTCTAGGGCACTCCTATTTACAAAGATTGGTGCGGTAAAAAACCGCCTACTCCCTTCTTACTTTCATATAGGCGTATTCATGTGTAGAGTGTGTAAAACCTAACTCTCGCCTTTAGCAGCAGCACGAAGCATATGTAGAGAAAGTCAAAACGCGATTAGCTGTGATCAACGCTTCAGGTTTTGGTCGCTGTATGTGAGGCGCAGTTGCAGCGAGTCCTGACCTTCTGACCACAGGGAATTCCCTCGTATGCGGGATGCACAGGGTTCGAATCCCGGTACCGGCGAGGGCTCAAGCGGTTTTCTACTGACTACGGCTCTCGCACGGGTTGAGCACTTGGATAACGTAGCAGACATGTCCGCTTATGTTCGCGCTGATTGGTTGGAGCCCCAAATACGCATCTGGCTGCTGTGTGACCACGGATCTGACCCGCCTTTCCTGTCACGCCATTTGGGCTGAAAGCGCGTGTCGCGTACACACGAGGGGACGATCATTAGCTGATACTGAAAACGATATTTTAATGAACCTCTGCCGGTTACATGACTACGGCCACTACCATGACTGCTTGCTGCACGGTCACTTGGCGTATGACAACAGGACCCAGTTACAAGCACCACACTCTGGTCATAGTTGCCAGCACTAGACTACACTGGAAACACCACATCGCGTTTGCCATCGAGTAAATAACCGTAATCTGAGCGTGAATATGACAAAAGTTGTCCTGTAGGGTTCAATACTGAGGTATTTCTAAAAGGAGGAACCACGGCTCTGTTTGTGCTGAACGGGTATGGCAGCATCTACGCAACTAGCGACATGTCAGGCGGCGGAGACAGCATCTGTCACTTTTATCAGAAAAAACAGAAAGACATGGCCAGTGTACGCCACGCTCATGCGCCACGTTCAGTGTGCGCCAGCTTAGGTGTATAGAGGCATGCTCAAGTGTGTGTATTGTCATTGAGAAACTGCAGTTCCCGGTCGAATGTTCTCGTGTGTTTCTTTGACAGCGTTCTCGCTCTCTTTTGTTTGTTCCCCCAATTTGCAGGATGAGATATCCATATTTCATGTTTATAGATAAGAAGGAGCAGACAACCTGGAAGGTGAGCGAAGCTCCGAGATTGAGTCAAAGATCTTCACTGATATGTGATTTTACAATTGGGCACTGAAACTCCCTTGGACGTCCTGGGTACATTTGAGACGTCCTCCGGACGTTCAGCGGAGTTTTAGTGCCCATTTGGTTTGCCAGAATTTTTCAGTTGAGAGAGCGGAGAGCTGTCACTCTCCTTGGGAGATAGTACTTGGCGAAAAATAAAAACTTCGGGGTAAGAAAAGGAAAAGTGCACAAACACGGAAATAAAAGTTCCATTATGAAACTTCAGTAAACCAATTTCAGGTGATTGATATGCCATTAGATTTTAAGTATGACTCGAAGAACAGTGTTTTTTAGACAGCTAAGCAAAAAGTTGCTTGGTTCGTGTACAGGTACGAGCCGTAACAATTTCGCACTCGATGATCACAACGTGCGGTACCTCTTGGTAGTGAGCTTGAATAGAATACTAAAGGGACATTGGGAGCCACTCAGCGCATTTTGGGTTCTTAGTGACATTAGATTATTTGCTTCTTCGTCGATATACTGAAGTTGGAGCAAACGCAGCAAAAGACGCATTGAGAAAAGTGGAATAAAGAAAAACATTTTTTTCGCCAATCCATTCGAACTGTTAATGGCAGTGATGAACAAAACTTCGCGATCGCCTGCTAGATGTGAACGAGTGTGTAGCATACAGTCGAGAGACCTCGAAAACAAAAAGCGCTGACGTCGTTTGAAAAATGGCCGATGTCGGCGACATCTGAATTTCACTTTTTATCTTTCTTATCTAACAAAGACTCCTTTTCCAGTTAAAGCAGCCTATTTTTCAATAGAATGGGGCTTTCTATAGATATCGATCAGCTTAGTTCGTCCATTGATTACACAACGAATGAACAGCTGCGTGTCACACTGCTTGAACAGTCGCGAGTAAAAAAGATTAGTACAGTGTCGTTACCGGAGCGATGAAAATAGCACCGCGCGGTGAAGCGGCGCCATGCTTTGCGCACACACCTAGCACTTTAGTTTTCGGCGTCCTCTTAGCCCCAGCGCTGAGTGTTGCTGCATGCCACTCCAGTGGCACGTCACTAATTCTAACCTTCTTTACTCGTGGCTGTACAGTCTGCGTGACGATTAGCGAGAACATGATAACACATCGCGCACCACCAGCCCGTTGCAAAGGAACCGTCAGGAACTAGCGTATATGTGCATTGCGCACCTCTCATGCCCTGCTCATGTATATGCTGTTTCCTCGCGGCGCCGCCAGAATGCACTGTCAGTAAGCTAGGCCACGTGCTAGCGTGTTCCCGCTAACCACGATGAAGGGAGTGGAGACCTCCACACACACACTTGTCAAGGAACGCTCGAACGATGGACCGGAATGCACAGGCGGTACTTGAGAGTGCATAGGGCTCGAAACATCGCCATATCGGGCATAAACATTCGCATGAATCATGGTTTACTTGTCATGTTTCTCAAAAACTGCATCGAGCCCGGCAAGCAGCGACGAATGTCACAAGCGCACAACACACCGCACCGTTCTAACGCACTGCAGAGAAGTGTGTGGATATGTCTTTGCCTATGAAACCGGGGCCACTTGTTTGAAATGCGTGACCCGCTCCTGTGTCCACTTTCACAGAGCTCTGTCCGGCACGCCCTCTCCCAGCGATGGTTTGAGAAGGTGCACCCGCACCCACCGCCGGACAGAAACGCCGCGCGTGGCAAAAGTAATTTTTGGGAGATCAACTACCACAACAGGTACGCATCGCCTCAAGTACGCCTACGGAATGGTGAGCTGCGGAGGCATAGAGCGGCGAGCTTCGACGGCCGACGCCTCGTCTGAATGCGATAGCATCAGAAGCGTCATCGGGAAGGCAGTGTTACGGTGACTGGCTGAAGGGAACTGACGTGTTTAGATGGGAGCATTCCCATTTGCTGGAATGAATTGACGTCACCAGACGGGAGCATTCCCGCCTGCTGTAGAGAAAAAACGTCAGCAGACCGGTGGTGACGTCACATCCGCTAAAGATAGACATCAACAGCTGCTGATGCTATCGCACTGCCAACACAAAATGAAAAATAGGCGTCCCTTTGAATTTTTCTTTTTTTTTTGTGGTGGTTGGGCGAGGCAGTTCCGGCTAGTAAAATGCCTCATCCTATCATCGTTGCGCTCTCCTTCGCTGGACTTCCGGCATACTGTGCACTCAGTGTGCGAAAGCTATGTGGCGCACCCTGATTGTAAATATATACCACGGAAAAGGGGAGAGAAAAGTTTTACGCTTTTAGTTTTTCTCGAGCCGGCAATTCATAGAGGAGATATGTTGCAGCAAGACTTTCAGGCGCCTGTCCTGTCTTGAGTGTGCTTGTCTTCGTCTTTTAGCGCCTGTACGTGTTTTGCGTAAACCATGTCATAGAGGAGAATTCGCCGCGGCCATCCTGCAAGCAGCAGACCTCTTTGACCGCAACAGCTTGTGAAACCCATTGACTGGCCGGGTTCTTACCCGAAAGGAAGATGGGCTCTAGCTCATTAGTCGAGTTTGAAGGAATATTAACGAGAACAAAAACACACCCCACACACGGGAGGAGACCAGGACCCACACAAACCTCCTTATCCTCCTTTTCCTTCTCCTCTTCCAGCCGCCAAGGCGGCTCAGTGGTTGTGGCGCTCGGCAGCTGACCCGAAAGACGCTGGTTCGATTTCGGCCGCGACGGTGGAATTTCTATGGAGACGAAATTCTAGAAAGCCGTGTGCTGTGCGATGTCAGTGCACCTTAAAAAACCCCAGGTGGTCGAAATTTTCGTATCCCTTCATTACAGCGTCTCTCATAGCCTGAATCGCTTTGGACATTAATCCCCATAAACGAAACCAAACCTCCTTACCTTGTTTCCGCGTCTTTTTACCCTAGTTACTATCCCCTCCGGCTGGGAGCAGGTAAACCATTGCTCGCTTGCGGGGCATCACTTTTGTCTTCATTGGGTATTGCGGCCATTGCACATTGTGACGTGTTGCGCGCTAGCACCTCTTGAAAGACGGAGGAGTGTGAGGACGAAAGAAGGCATGCCATACATTCGGAGGGTCGGTGCTTCTACGAAGCACGAAGGCAGTGACAACGTATACGAACGTCACTTCGTTCTTTTCATTTCACTTGTTAGTAACATCGAGGAATCGCTGGAATTACACAGGGGAGTGGTCAAGTTCATGGCATATTAAACAGAAAATAAGAAACCCGGCAGAAAAGCGAAGCACAAATTACTGTGCCGTTTTGCGATGTTAGCTAACGTATTTTTAAAATACTGACTGTGTTGAGGACGAGTGGTTCGGGGTAGCGGCTCTAACGCCTATTGATGTGCGATAACCAAAACTCTCTGAACAGCCCTCACACCCTCCCACTTCCATCCTAACCGGTTCACTTGCAGGCCGCGCGAACGGGCCATGCAGGAGGAGGAAAAAACGCCGAGCAGACCGGTCCAGGAAGGTGCCTTCGACCACTCACTGGCTGCCCTGATGGAGCCCTTCATATCGCCGCCGTTTGCGCCCCCGTCACCCCACCAGGTGCCACCGGCGGGCTTCGGGGATCCCCCAGAGCCTACGCCGTCCGTGTGGTGACAGCAGCTGGACATGAAGCTTGGCTTGCTTCCGCCCTTGCACTCTCCTCCGCCCCAACAGCAGGCGCTCACGCCATATCAGGTGTTGCTGTCGCCACAAACGGCGATGCAGAGGCAGCGGCCGCCTGTGGCATCGCCTATGCCGACCCCTCCACCAGCGCCAACCCTCCAGTCAAGCAGCAAGGAATCCTCCTTGATGTCTCCCCTCTACAATATTCACCTGTCGCCGCCGGCCTGGCTCAGAGACATCGACGAGATTCCGATTGGCAGCCAGTTGGGCCCGCTTTGTGCTCAAGTACGTACAAGGCAGATCTAGTCAGGCGGGCAGATGACGTTAGGAAGTCTGCAGGAACAGTGTGAACCGCAGCAGTATCCGCCGCGGTGGCTCGGTGGTTAGGGCGCTCGGCTACTGAGCCGCAGTTCCTGTCCTGTCTTGAGTGTGCTTGTCTTCGTCTTTTAGCGCCTGTACGCTTTTTTGCGTAAACCATGTCAAGCTACAACCAACTAGCTCAAATGAAAGTCTTGCTGGGATGAAACGCCGCCACGGCGGCCGCGTTTCGATGGAGGCGAAACGCAAAGGCGCCCGTGTGCTGCGCGATGTCAGTGCACGTTAAAGACCCAAGGTGGTCGAAAGTATTCCGAAGCCCTCCAATACGGCACTTCTTTCGTCCTTTTTTATTTCATTCCCACTTTCCTCGTTTCCCTCACTGCAGGGTTGAGGTGGCCACCGATATATGTGAGACAGCCACTGCGTCATTTCCTTTCCTCAAAAAACAATTTCAGCGGGAGCAGGACAACGTTATTTGAAGATCAATGGAAGAGATGTTTTAACGCCATAGCGCTTGGGGTCATAATTAGCCGGAAATCCAGTGTTGTAGGTGTTGGCGTTGTAACTGGAAAATCGTAAACTGGAAACTGGAAGGGGGTCGTGGCATCCCATCCACATGACCTCTCGAGAGTCATTAAAACATTTCGAAATAATAACATAGAACAACAGTGATGACGTCACTACACAGTTCCTCATTGGTCTTCATGGACGTGGCGTCAATCCACCACCAGTGCGCAGTGCTTGCGAATAGAGAAAATTGCTGCTGGTTCAGCTCCGGTCAAACCTGGTGTGTACGCGATAGCTGACCCGAAGAATACGTAGCTTCGCTCGCGGCTTGTCATTGTCATTTTCACGCTTTTTGACGGCGTCGTTTGGCGAGCCGTTCCTCTCATTGTTCCGGCGTTTCGGCCGCGCGCTTGGCATCCATGGTTTTTTGGGCTCTTTGTCGACTAGCCTTATACCGCGCACAACTTCGGTATCCGCCGACGTGGCTTCCCGCATTCGCCATTGATGTCGGTCGCAGTACACACGCGGACTTTTCGCTTCTTCGCCCATTGTTCATCTGAAGAACGAGCTTTTCGCTCCCTCTGTTTATGAAGAGGCCGAGCAATGACGCGCGTCTGTTGCCCAACTGCGCACGCTCGATGCGACGATGCGTAGTCGTTGGCGGCTGCTGCGGCGATGCCGCAACTCTGACGTCGCGTGTGGCGTACCTGTTACTCGGCGCATGCGCATTAACGGCTCCGGCTTGACCTTGTGCCTTGGCTTTACAATGCGTAGTCAAGCTATCGTTTCAATATCGCTTCGAAAACAATTGCGCTGAAAAGGAAAATGGTCGAGCAGGTACTCGAAGCGCTGCCCTCGGGTCGTGAGCCGGGCGCGCTACCCTTGGACCAGTAAGAAAAATTCGTCCGACTTGGTTCAATGGAGTCCTTGTGTGTCTTGAGGTAAATCAGGAATTTAAAAAAACTGCAATAAAACCAGTAAGGCTACTGCTTCATCATTGCTAAGCCCAAAATATTGCGCGAAAGCAGTTTCCTGAAGGTGGACACCACGGCCACGTACCTCAAAGCATTAAAGAGGTATCCACTGATCCAGGGAGCCAGTTACACATGCTACTACACACGTAGACTGAGGAGACACATCCAGAGAATAAAAAGAAATGAAATAAAGAACAGTGACAGTATTTGCGAAGTGAAGTGCAAAAAGGACCCCAGGCCCAGTATGGCAGAGCTGTGTCCCCGAATTTTTTCTTTCTCAGTGGGCTTAGATTGGCTAATGATGATGGTTGCCCTCTGGATATTATACAAATATCTCCACTACCTAGTAGGAAAAGATCAAAACACGTGACCTTATGCTGCTCGTGCAGAAGACTTCCGGCAAAATTGAGCTATCGCGTACCCTTCAAAAGAGCAATGTCGAGCATGACGGCAGGCCTCTCTTGCGGACCATGAGTTCCCTGCTCCACTCACACTGTGCAGTCTCCTTCCTCTGTTCAGAATGCACAGAGCCGTTTTAAACGCGTGGTGATTAGGATTGGTTTTTTGCGGACTTGACTGTCGTCTCCTTGGCTGTCATAGTTTCCGCAGAGTCCACAGGTGTCACCTAACGCAAAACACTACTGCGCACGGACAGCCTCCGCCTCCTAACATCCATCCAGAAAGCTACGCAGTTGTTATGCAGGATGGTTTGGTTTTATCGTTTATGGGGGTTTAACGTCCCAAAGCGACTCAGGCTATGAGAGACGCCGTAGTGAAGGGCTCCGGAAATTTCGACCACCTGGGTTTTTTTAACGTTCACTGACATCGCACAGCACACTGTTATACAGGATGGTTCGCCTAAGCCGTCACACAATATTTTTTCAATATGCCTTTTGAGTCAGAAGAATCCTTATCTCGCCTTAGTAATGTCAGCGTTATAGTACCCTAGAATACAGCTAAGACGTGCTAACTATTAGCCTGGTTAACTAACACTGTCACGTAGGCTCTTTACGTGGGTAAACAGCATTGCCGGTAGATCAAGGAATAAGCCCGAAGAATTAGGCACCGCAGCGGTCCGCAAGAGCGGCCGTGAAGAGAGCACGAGCCGCGCACTTCTTCTTTTCCTCAGTAGACATGGCTCATACCCACGCGGGGGATTGGTCAAGGTATAGTGGCATAAACAAAGAAATTTCCTTAAGAGATTACGACAAAATTTTACCGCAAAGCGTGAATTTTGAAAAATTTAAAACGACAGAAGAATATTGAAAGTTAAATAGCAGACAGAATTCTGGTGAGAACAGAAGAGCTCGAAGAATATTAAAAGAATCTCCGAAATCCTCGTTGCCCCCCTCAGCGCTGGCGGCAATATTGAATATTTACTTGTTTAAGAGTTGCAGTTCGGCTTGTTAATTATTGCGAAGTGTGTAGCTCACCGTAAGTAATATGATTATCACTTTCTAGAATTTCGAAAGCGCTGTTACTCTTGGCACTGCCTCCCCAACAAATTTCGGCTACATTGCGCGAAATACATGCGCTTTCGAGAAGCTTGCAGGCAAAACAACCTGTCTAGTGCACGTAACACTTCGAAAGAGCCAATAATTTGTTACGCCACAGTAGCGAGGGTAGCCGATTTTTCATTATTCTTAAAACTGATATGGATATGACGGTGGACTACACGCCTTTAAAGGATTAATGAGCCTAACTGCAACAGTCAATATGTTAACTATTCAATACTAGTTAACCATTCGGCTAGTTAGCACGTCTCAGCTGTATTCTGACGTACTGCACCACTGACAATGTTACGCCAAAAAAATCATTCTAACTCAAGAAGCCTATATTTAAAAATGGTGTAGAATGTTAGGTGAAAATGCGCACAACAAAAGTACGCAGTAGACGTACGTGCAGTAACAACAGTATTGCATCCGTACACGAGAACGTCACCACGTGGACTAATTGATGTACTCTATTGGTCCGCGTAGCATGGTAGTCTACACCGCTGTTTATAAAATTGGGAACTTTGCGCTGTAGCGGAGAAGTTTTGTAAATACGCCGCCAGTGGACGCTGACTGTCAATTTTTCCAAGATTTATTGTACAGGCTCCTATATTTGCGTGTTTCTTTTCCCTGCGCCGCTCACAACTGTATTGGATAAGCACGATCACCTGATGGAAAAGCATCCATGGGACAGCCCATTCGGGCAGGTAGAGTTCTGGTGCTTTGCGGCATTTTATTTTGACGGAGTGCTCATGTTCAGTGAAAAGAATTTTTTCTTGTTAATAATGCGCAATTCCATCACAAGTGTTCGCTATTTCTTGAAAAAAAAATTGTGAATTGTGGCGTTTGCAACACATGGCGCCACACATCCACTTGGCGAGTATTTTGTGCGTATCTCATCTAGACGTGCCTTGGTGCAGCCGACGCATTGCTAGCAAGCTCTATTGTTCAGCGAAACAGTAATCTGTTTAGACTAAAGCAAGTTCGACAGCCAGAATCAAGCGGATAGAAAGTGCACTCGCTCTAACCACTGTACCATGTCCGCCTCCTGCCTGAGGGTTTGAGGGTTTCCCTGATGGTTTTGATGCTTGGGAGAGAAAATATGTTTGACCTACGCGCCAAGTCTAGGAACCTATACATTAACTCCACCTGTTCCTACTTGTTCCGGTTCTGCATGCAGGTTTGGAGTCAAGGCCCAGCAGCAGGCTGTCATCATCCAGCCAGTCTTTGTTGGTGCATACTCCATTGCCATCGTTCATTGGCAGTCCAGGAAGGCAGCTGGGTCACATTGAGCCGCAGCTGCAGCCTCTGGTGGAATGGGAGCTGAAAACAGAACGCTTCGACACGACACCTTCACCTTCGATTTACCTGAATACGGAGCAGGCGAGGAAGCCGAAACCTGTGTATTCAGGTGAGTGTCCGTGATGGGAGTTACCCTCCTGAACTTAAAATCTATGCATGATTACGTCTGTATGGGAGTAAAAAAGAAGTAAGCTGTCCTCTAAAGCTCTCTCTTTACAAAAGAGAGTGCGTTTAGGGCAGCCTATTGGTTTTTTTAATCATTTCGCATTTAGAGTGATAGCCGAAGAAACCCATCCCGTTCGTTGAGTGGCTTTGGCGTTCCGCTGCTCATCCCAAGGTAACGGGAAAGAATCCCTTCCACGACGCGTCCTCATGCCGGTGGAGGTGAGATGCAACAACAATCGAAAGCATTCGATGTGTTGTGCAATTTATGTGCGCCTTAAAGAATTCGAGGTTGTTTCAAAAAATTCATCGCCATCCCCTACGGCGTCCCCTCCCTCATAGCCCGTGTGTCTATGAGGTGCGTTAGGCTCCGCATACTGCTAGCGAATCGGCGCCACAATAATTCCAGCCGGCTCTATACCGGGTGTTCCAAAAATTTTCAAAAATTGGTTTTTGCAGGAAAAATATGCCTTTTTCGGCATAGTAATACCAGTGTAGGTGGCACCAGAAAATCTGGGAGTCGTCTTAAGTAGTAAGGTGGTTAACTAAATTTTATAATGACCTTTTTAACTGTCAGAGTTAGGAGCCCAATTGGAATTTGAGATCTGTAGCCGGTCGTTAGTTATAGCCATTTCAGATTTTGGAATTTATACAGTGCTATTAGCCTTGGCGCTGTGGCTTGAAAATGTTTTGCTTGTTGACTAGTTACGTGCACTAGAGAAGGTGCACTGAAAAACGTCTATGACGTTTTTCGCATACATCCAATATATGTTTTTTGCAAGCAGAGATGTATTAGCGGAGACGTATAACAGTTTACCGAGGCCTCCTGCGCAAGCGCAGTGGCCCCTCCTGGCCGCATGAATGTTACTACGCGACAAGCATCCGGTAAACCTGTATGTACGCCACCGCTAGTACGTATACGGCACGCGAAAAACGTCTATTCTCGAGTCGCCCCGCAACGCAGGCAACTTATACGGACGCGCCGATTATGCATACCACGTGCCGCTGCTGCGCCAAAGGTTATAGCTTTGGCTGTGCCATCGGCCGAAGACTTCCAGTAGTTCTTGCGAGAACGATCGGGACTTGTATGGTACACACTGTGTAATAACGTGAGTGACGAGGGCCTCTCTCCTATGTATATATACATATAGTGGTCGGTCATATTCTGAGGGTTTCTCTATCATCTGATTGATAGTGCGAATATGTTCTACTGTCGAGTATTCTTTACAAAAGCCTGCCTAATCTATAGGCTGGTTGAAGTGCAAGGTTGTCCGGATTATATTTCTAATTACCTTAGTAAATGCCTTGCAGGCAACGGAGAGTAAGCTGATAGGTCTGTAATTTTTCAAGTCCTTGGCGTCTCCTTTCTTATCAGTTAAGATAATGTTAGCGCTTTTGCAAACTTTTGGTACGCTCGAGGTCATAAGGAATTGCGTATACAGAGTGACTGGTTTTTCTACCACAATCTTCCCTCCATTCTTTTGGCCTGTTATAGAGGTGTGCGCAGATCTGCATTACTGAGGTGGCGTGTGTCACGACTTTTGGCGGCGGCATAGGTTCGCATGTGCGCAGGTTAAGCGCAGGCACCCAAGTACAGAGAAGGGCCATTTGACTTTAGTTGAAATCGGTTGCCAAGATGCAAGTACTGCGTACGAACTTTAAACTTTTCGTGCCTCCTTGTGGCTTCTTCTGGTTCCTTCTGCAATCAAGCACAAGGAGCGCCATAAGCATCTGATGCCATATAAAGAAAAACTGGCAGAAGTAACTCAAGATTACCTCTGTAAAGCGTAAGCTTTGGTCCAATGTAAAAACTTGAGATGGGATTTGAGACAACTGCAGTGCTTTGAATGTGTAAGCATTTGTCTATAATTGTGGGTTACTATTGTTGACTTTTTGTTTGCTATTTAGTAACGAGTACAAATACCTCAAATACCTTTATGTTGAAGATTTCTACGGTAAATGTCTTTAGGTTGAAAGACTTTAGAGTGAAACCCTTCGGATCAAAAGCATTTAGGCTAAAAGCCTTGGTCCTACTGGCCTTCACCGTATTGGCCATTGGGTCCCTATGTATACAATGGGTCCTCTGTTGACTCTGTTGTGGTTGCTATGCAGGTGTGCTGATGTCGTCATTGAGGTTTTTTGCCCATTTCGTACGGGCAACAACTCCGGGTTTCGTTACCGATGAGTAGTATAATGCTCTCGCATTAATATTCCGGTTCATTCTGTTGTAAAGGTAATTTTGGGAAGAACAGGTTGCGGAAGCGCACCTCGTCAGGCGACGAGCTCCATTTGTTGTCACGTGTTTTTTTTTCAGTTTTTACCGCTACCGCTCCAAGCGCTGCTTGCGACGCAGCAGAGCGGGAAGCTTCGTTCTCGTCGTGGCGTTCTGATGCAAATTCTTAACAGCTATTTAAGTTAACTGTGTTTGATCTAAACCGCTAAATTTACCACCTCTCCCTTGGTGTGATGCATCCCAGGGTCCGGAGGCTGTTACGACCTCTACGGCCATCTGAGCCAGGACTACTCGGACTATGTCAGCACGGGCGCGGACACACAGCTGTTGAACGAACCGCTGCCAACGCTGCCTTATCTTTGCTCGCCGCGACTTACACGCGACACGCCGGTGGAACCGACCAGCGGGGGCTATGGCCATCCTTCGCCAAACCAGGAGCCGCAGCTGCCTCTTACACTGGAACAGCATTCACGACCAGAATTCCCTTTTGCTCGTCAGCAAATTCAGCCAGAGCAAGAGGCAATGATGCCTCAGCAGCAGTTCCTTCCACGACCGGGACTGTCAAATTCGCGAGAGGGAACCCTGCCGCATCCGGAGCTGCCTCTGCCCCCGCAGTTCCCGTGGCCACCGCAAGGGCCCCCACTGCCACGAGGGCCCACTTCGCCCCCTCGAGAAGAGACCGGGCCATGGGGTACGGGACCGGGATTCAGGCCGCGATCTGGGCGGCTACAATTGCAGGGGTGGCCATACACAGGCGAGCCTGTGTTTGCGGCGATCGCCAACCCGAGAAGGGCGGTTATGATTGACGACGGGACGTGGTACATCCTGGTGTATCCGGCGTTCCCCGAGAACGACGAATGCTTAGCCCGGGCCGTATGGCATTGGGAGGAAGGAATTACCGCGGGCGGCGTTGCTCTATGACCAAGCCTGCGGCACCTGCGGACAGCAGCCAGCACCTGGGCGACGGGCTGGCGCCTTCCCTACTCGGCTTCTTCTTCCCTTGGATGGTTTTTAGGGGATGGCTTTCACGGCGTAACTGCGACCAGGGCAGTCATCTTAAGAGTCGGCATTTGTTATTAAATAGATTTAGCATAGCGGTGACGTATTAGCGTAGACGTATACTGGCTTACCGGACACCTCCTGCTCACCAGCATTGGCACGGTGGAGCCAGGCAGGGCCACTGCGCGTGCGCAGGCTGTGTCCTGTAAACTGGTATACACCTGCGCTAGTAAGTCTCCGCCAAGCTAAATCTCTCTATTAGCTTTCTCCACCACGCAAAAGAGAATGCGGGGTTTTTTTTAATTTTTCTTTCTTTCGGAGCACGGGTGGAGACCAGTATCGTGTCCTCGTAGTACAAGGTATAGCGGCGCTTAAAAGGAGTGGCTTTTCAGATTACGTGTTTTTAAGACGTTCCTTAACACTTGGTCTCATAGTCAGGGTACCAATCTTGCGGTCAGTCCGTGAGTGTCCGCGAAATTCAGGCGAAATATAACTTTTTAGACTCTGAGCCCTTGGCGAATTGATGCGCCGTTCAAGAAACTGTGTAGTCGTTTACTGCATTTTATAGCATCTCGGGGAGAAGCAAAATTTCGATAGTTGCGTCCCATTGCTGCTAGACAATGGCAGCTTTTACATGTCCTAATTGTTCCTAGTATTTTTTGATGATGCTGCTCTGTGTTTAATTTTTCTTGCCAAGCATCAGGTGAATAATTTCTCTATCTTACCCTTAATGTCGTGTGCCTTATAACTCACTCAGCAGACAGCACCCGGTCGATATATGGCACCTTTCTATAGGTAGAGCTGGCAGTGATCCACTCCGACCGCTAGCTAGGTGCGAGTTCAAAAGTGGTCATCGTTTGCAGTCGGGTGCTGAAATCTGCAATTTTTGGATTCCGGACTCGCTCTATTATTTGGTTTCATGTTGGGTTGTAGCTTAATAACCCCAGCTGATTTTAAGTTGTCATCTAGGATGTTAATATAGTTCGCTGCCGTCCTTAATGCACCAGGTGTTTCAGAGAAGGTGATAACCATTTTTTTTTAAATAAGGTTTTTGAGGTAACGAGAAGCAATTTGCGGCATAGTAATATGAGTGTTGGCGGAAGTAAAAAACACAGGCGAATCATCTTAACTAGCTAAGTGATCAACTAAATTAGAATACTTAACTTTTTAAATGTTACCATTAGACACCTCATTGCAAATAGATATATGTTGCCGGCCGTTAGTAATAGCCATATCAGTCTTTAGAATTTCGAAAACGCCATTACTCTCGCCGCTGTGGCACAACAAAATTTGGCAATTTTTACTAGTTGCAAACTCTGGAGGGGTTGCTTTGCCTGCATACCTTTCAAAAGTGCACATATTTTAGCACGATGTAGCCAAATTTTGTCGTGCCACAGCGGTGATAGTAATGGCATTTTCTTAATTCTAAAAACTGATATGGCTATATTAACGACCGGCTACAAATCTCTATTTGCAATCAGGAGCCTATTGCTAAAGGTTTGAAAGTTAGCTATCTGAATTTAGTTAATCACTTAGCCAGTTAAATGATTCGCCTGTTTTTGACGTCCTCCAACGCTGGCATTACTATGCCGGAAAAGCTTCTGTTTACCTAAAAAACGCTGTTTTTACTCAGTAGTGAGCACCCGCCCTGAAACACCTGGTATGTTACTGGCCACATTTAGACCACCGAATTGTCTTGTTTCCTTTGTTCGTTTGCCGTTGAGTGCTAGCCTTGTTGTCCATAATGGTCCAGGCATGATCTCATTTTTTCATTTTCTGAATTTTTTTACTGTACAGTTATTTGTGTGTAGTTTTGTGTCTCTTATGATTGGTTCATATCTGCTAAGCAAGGCCGGCGGAGCTCGCTTTCTGAATAAAATTTTAGAAGGAAAGAAAAGTGTGGTTTTGGTTTGTGAGCGACATATTGTGCGAGCACTCCAAGTGGTCTCAGACGTTGTGCCACTTGAAAGGTCACCGTGTGACCTGTTAACTTTTTGAACTGAAAATTGCATTACGACCTTCAGACCTCTGCCTCTATGCTACGAGGAGTCGCCTATATTGGTGCAGAAATGGATTTTACGCAACTTACCGATGTTTCACCCATTTCTGCGTACGCACCACGCGGTTCACTTAGATAACAATTAAGGTTATTTCTTATGTATAGCAGGAGAGGCCACACTTGTGTTGAAAAGCGGCCATTGTATACATGCATGACATGACATAACGTGCGCCATAATGTTGATTCACGCATAGCTTGGCCGTGCAGGCCAGAAAAAACACTTCTTGCCGTGCTCCTGGTTCACAAAATGGCGGCTCCTGTGATGTCGGCGCAAGCTATTATACCCTGTGTACATGGCTGTTTCTTGCAAGTTGTCCGTAGGACCGAAGGTAGTGCGGCTAGATTACTCTTGCAGCATTGAAGAGAGAAGGGAGTGAGAGCAGAGAGAGAGACAAAAGGGTAGGTACAGCGCTTCTCAGAAGTCTACAAGCAATCGTGTCTGTTCCTGAGCCATGTAGTGTGGTTCATTTTTGCGTAGCCAATGTTCGCGCCTCAAATTTGAGCGGGACTCGAGCGCCCTCGCGACTCTGGCAATTATGAGGACTATGGTGGTGCAAAAGTGTACAAAGGTTTAACTTCATTGATTGATTGATTGATTGATTGATTGATTGATTGATTGATTGAAAACTTTATTTGAACAATGGAGATTGCTGGAGCCCTGGGTGGTCCGCCTATTCCGGCAGCCCATTGGCCTGCGCCGCAGCGTGGGCCCTGCGAACCAGTCCTCTTTGCTGGTCGGTGTCCTCGCTGTGCAGAATGGCCTCCCACTGCTCCAAATTGCAATTCAGAAGTGTGTCTGTAGCAGGATTGAGTTGGCTTGCCCACACCGTGTGAAAAGCTGTCGCTGTTTATCCACAGTGTGTACAATCTGGTTTGTAGAGTGAGGGGTACCATTGGTGCAGTTAATTGAGTGTCTATTTGTAGTCTGCGAAAGGTGTGTTATTATTCTCTGTCTACAGTGTTGGGAAGTGTGGGGTATGTCAGTCTGGCCTGTCTGCAGGCCTGTAGGTGTTCGGCGAAGCTGATTATGGGCTTTGTAATGTATTCCTCTGGCTCTCCGACTTGGGAAGAATCCCAGTACAAGAGAGCTGGGTCTTGCCGGTGGGCGGCATCATTCCCTCCCGTGCGGTCCGTGTGGCCTGGAAACCATATGATTGATGCTTGATTACGAGGATGTTTGGCTAATAGTGTGAGAACTGGGGCTATATTGCGGAACTTTTAAATAGGAAAGCTTTAAAAACTTGTCGAAAATGGGTCAGTTAGCCTCGCTCCTCTTAGTCAGACGTGTGTGGTCATATTGCTTTTTTTTCCTCATGGGTGGCTGCAGATTACGTCACATATGTGGCAGAATTGGTGACGTTGCACACGTATTTATGCAATAATTGGGTTTTTTTTATGGGGGGGGGGAGGAAATCGCGCAGTATCTGTTTCATATATCGTTGGACACCTGAACCGCGCCGTATGGGAAGGGATAAAGGAGGGATTGAAAGAAAGAGGTGCCCGCAGTGGAGGGCTCCGGAATAATTTCGACCACCTGGGGATCTTTAACGTGCACTGACATCGCTCAGCACACGGGCGCCTTAGCGTTTTTCCTCCATAAAAACGCAGCAAATTGACAGTTTTTTGTGACAGCCTCGAGGCGGTCAATTTGACCGTTGTGTTTGTGACAGAAAATGGCGGCTGTGTACGCGGCGATACGAGTGAGGCGGCTGCGCCGGCGCGAGCAACGGCGAAAGAAAGCGCACGAAGACGCGTTTGACTTGCCGGACAAGCTGTTTCGACGCCTTTTTCGACTGGAGAAGCAGACTGTGGAGTGGCTACGCGAGGAGTTCCCCCGCGATGAACTGGGAGACGTGCTTGCGAGCGCGTTATCCGTGCGGCCGCAGGAGCTATGTGCGCTGCGGTTATTTGCCACGGGCGGATTTGTAACTGCCGTTGGGAACGAGGCGCACGTCGGCATCCCAAAACGGATGGTAAGCAAATGCGTGCGGCAGGTGTTGGAGGCAATCTGCAAAGTTAGGGTGCAGGTAGGGTAGGCTCCCGCGGTCATCTCTGTGCAACAGCTACATATAAGTAAAACACGCTTATGTTGGGAAAGCAGTTTAATTTTCCCAGCAAATCGCACTTCGTGGCCGTCTTCTGTTTCCCAAGGGAAAAGAAACAAATAACCACACATCACATACTGCAACACCACGCATTTTAGCATTTTTGTCATCGATCGAAAGAGCCGAGCAACACAGAGTTCACAAGTTGTCTTCATCGATTTCGTTCCGTGCGGTCCTTGCAAGTTTGCTCGGCAGGCACGTAGCCTTCACTGCATTTGTTCAAACTTTTCTGCGCACTTCAATCAACCGCACAGTAGATTTCAGACGCCGCGTAAAAAGCAATAACACGGCGTGGAATCGGCTGCTTTCGTGCATACATGAAGGAAAAAAAATTGGCTGTGGTTTAGATCTGGTTAAACCTGGTCTAATTGCGAAAGCTTGCTTAGATTTCGCTTTAGAATTTAAATGTTCCAAAGCAGTAGAGCAACTAGATTCAGATATAGACGGTTCGTCGGTAACTTCCATGGCGAGACTGATCAACCAAAGCGTAGCGCACCGCTGTATATCCCAGTGAAGCCGCTATAGAGCGAGCGCAAGGTGAGATCGTGATATTATCGGAGAGACCACGTGCTAGGCGCGGCGCCGGCTCGGGGGCCGCGGCACACGCGACGAGCGGGTACCTTCTAGTTGCGGCGGGGAGCAAGCTGACGTCACGCGTCGTCATAGCAACGGAGAGAGCTGGCGTCACACTACCTGCCAAGCGCAGCGCCGGCTCTGGGGCGAGCACGACATACGCGACGGGCGGTTGGACCTGGCGTAGTATTGCTTTCGCAATAAAAAACTTTTTCCTCTATGCGTGCAAAGTGGCTTGACGTTTCACCGCCATCAGCGCTTCCCCGCGGGAGCAAAAGTTACTAGCAAATTTAATTGCACAGCGTCGAAACCTTTTTGTTTTTATTAATATTTTTCAACATAAAACACACTGTTTTGGCAACATAAAATATTAGTTATTTTGATCACTGCATGTTTCTTAATACTCTTTGCAAAAATTTAGCAGACGGTCCCTGACCATGCAAATAAATAATGGAGGGAAATAAATGGTTTCGGGGCGCCGCCCTGCTGTAATTGGCTGATTGCTCGTTGCGTCCAGCGGTGACGACTCATGGTTTTGTCATTTTGACATCCCTGTCAATAACATTTGACAGAATTTTTGACAGTTACGTAATATGGCCTGTGATTGATGGATTAGTCCAATGTATATATTTGTGCACGAATTTTGGGAATCTGTCAGTACAGTGGCGTTTGGGTTGGTAGCTATCGCTAGCGCAATGGCTGGCTCCTCTGCGTGAGCGAGGTTGGACGTGCGCACTGACGCGCAGCTGATTAGTTTGCCCTCGGCGTTCGTTATGGCAATGGTGATCCGCCCTTGGATTGGACAGGCTGCATCCACGTAGAGCGTGTCCCGGTGGCCATCCCTTTTCTTGCGCAGGCTCTCGGCTCTGGCGTTTCTTCGCTCCGCGTTAAATGTTGGAAGCATATTTCTGGCTCTTTGATGGACATATATAGATCTTGCGGTTGAATAGAAGTTCCCTCCTTTGGGTCAACCGTGTAGGGTACTGTGAGGTGCATCTTGCTCAGAAGTGTCTGGCCTGTTCGAGTGAAGGCCAGGCGATGGAGCTGTGACAGTCTTTGCGCCTCCCAGATTTCTTGGAGAATGTTGTGGATGCCGAGAGACATGATGCGCGATGCTGATGCTGTCTTTGGGAGACCAAGTGCCGTGATTAGTGATTCCAGCTTTGCTATTTCTGACTGGGTAAAGGGGATGTAGGCAGTCCCGTACATTACTCTTAGGACGACAAAATCTTACACCTGGCGAACTGTGGCCCTCTCCTTTATGCCGTGGTGCTTGTTGCGGATGCAGCTGGGCATCCTGGTTATCTGCTGCGTAGTAGTTGTGAGCTTTTTGACCCCAGCTATGCCCCAGGAAAGGCGGTCGCATGTATTCTATTCGCTAGGTAAAGATTTCATTAGCGCTTTATTCGGTTCTCTGTAGAACAGAGAAATCGCGCTGCATTCAAGTGACGTCTATTTCCGTGAGACAACATGGCTGTAAATTTGGAGCTGTTTCATGTTGCTGACGTACTATCTGTACTGAAACAAAAATGGCAGTTGATAGTTGCGTAGTTAGGCCAAATACGAATACGTGCCTTTGCGGCCGGGTTCTAGCTTCTGCTTCAGTGGAGGGGCTCAGAAGTATTTTTGGTCTTGGTAGGGCCTCTTCGCTTCTTGCCCCAGGCTGCTTGAAAATTTCACCACTAATTTCAGGCCGCTGATGAAGCCAGGAAAAGGAAGGGCGCCAAGCGAGGTCGTGACTGCACCGGCACAGCTTAAAACACAGCGGAAAAACGACAGAAGTTCGTCACTCATTGCGATCACTATCATCACCGGCACCAATGTCACTGTTAGTTTGAAAAATATTGACCAACACTAATATCGTCTCCGTATCTTGGATTTGAAACTTCAACATCCAACTACCGCGGGTACAACTGTAGAGTTTAACCGACATTAAATATAAATATTATAACAGGGCTTTCAGAAGTTATCGCAATGTTGTGTACATGTAACCCGCGTGCCTCATTTGCCTGATTGCTGTTTTCGTTGGTCAATTTTTTTGGCTAAGGGCGATATTCTTGTGTCATCATCATTTTGATAAGTAAATAGCAACTGGACAAACTTCTCCGTAAAGTACGTACATCTAGCACAAATGCGTAGCGCTGTGGCTACCTCTGCCATGCCGTTCTCGAACTGCTGGCCACAGCTTCCGCCGTGGCCCGTAGACTACGACTGGCGTGGTCGGCGGATGCGCTTCGTGCAAAGAGGCGGTGGCCGTGAATGATCTGTTCGGCGGCGGCAACAATCCGTTGAGAGATAACCAGCACTCCATTCAGACTCACCCCCGCATCCGGGTTCACTCAAGGCCCACCCGACATGTCGTCCTCCAGCACGCAAGTTGTGTCGTTCCCGGGTCTCGTCAATATCAACACGGGGTGAGGACGTCGCCTCAACATTGCGTCTTGCTTCTCGCAGCCCCCGGCGACTTGTGCACGGCGTCTTTTTTTTTCCTTGTAGCTCCCTGAGCGGAGGTCACGGAAGTTGCTCCGCTACCTAGGACCGGGCATTCTTAGCGGAGGCTAACTCGCCTTAGCTCGGGAAACTGCGATCAGCAAGTGACCCGTACGAGGACAGTTCTTTTTTTCACCCTCCTCACATGTGTTGTTTCGCGAGAAATAACGCCTCGTTCCGGGTGCATCTCCGAAGAAGTTAGGAGCGCCGCTTTCCGTAGACCAGCGCAGTGTTTCCTCAACTTTCGCAACCGCTTGCTTAACATAGGCTCGATTGACGGAAGACTTCCTGAAAATCAACTAATCGACAAATCATCTAAGCGAAGCCGAGTACCCGTTGATCACGGTTAATTGGCAGGTGCCTCGTGTAGACTGCATAGTTTTGAAGGGACGAGGTGGTTGTGTCATGCGGTTGCGGCCTGAGGCTCCAGGCTGACGCCAATTGCACCGGCAGTGAACAGCTTGCCTGTTTGCCCGTACAACTAGTGAAAAAAAACTTCAAGCAGCTGTACAATGCAAAAGCGGAAAGTTTTCTGAGCATCGCCGCTGAGATGATGGCTGAAATCCTGCGGCAAAAGATTACGGGAATCTTTATAAAAGGAAGCCGTAAGTCAGCCTACAGCCGACTTTGTGGGCTGAGAGTTAAGAGCGTCTTGTTTTCCTATATTCGTCCTTTCTTGTTTCTAGGGGCAGCGTTGCATTGCTAATAATAATAATAATAATTGATTTTTGAGGAAAGGAAATGGCGCAGTATCTGTCTCATATAGCGTTGGACACCTTAACCGCGCCGTAAGGGAAGGGATAAAGGAGGGAGTGAACGAAGAAAGGAAGGAAGAGGTGCCGTAGTGGAGGGCTCTGGAAAAGGTTGCATTGCCAATGCTGCCATCTTGTGTTTACGTTTTGTTTTACGTAAGACGAAGCTTTACGTCGTATTACGCTATGCATATTTATGCTAGTGGTGTCACGTTGTTCAGTGATGAAAAATAGACATGGCACGTAGTTTGGCCTCCTAATTTATTTACCCAGTTAAATCATCAATTTTTAAATCGTCTTGACAGGTGGTCTGTCTAGAAAGAACAACATGATGGCTACGCTATGATAAAATGCATATAATATATAGTGCGGTGATTTTACTCTGCAGAGACTGAGACTGTTTCTGTGATCATTGTGGCATGACCTACACTCTGCTGAATTATTAAGGTGTTCTGGGACAGCTGCCTTGCAGGTTGTGCCGTGCCCTTGTACGTGCCAGATGGCAGTGACATACAATAATTGGAGCATGCCCGGTGATTAAAATGTTTCCAACTCGCACCTACGTTATGCAGACTATAAATGTGACAGCATTCTCACTGCAGTGTTTCTTCGTTGGTCATGAAAATTTAAGGTAGTGAATTTTCATGCTTGGTTCAGGTTATTTTCATGTAATCTTTGGTGGAGTTGATGTCCACTCTAAAAACAATTATGTTTTTGCAATTACATCTTGAGCAGTATTTCTGCTTAACTTCGATGTTGTGAAAGCTGACGCAATCCTAAAGCGTTCCTGTATACTCATGTTGAAAACGCCAGATCGAAAAAACGGGGACTAGAAGATGAGGACAGACACAGCACTCCATAGATGTATAAGCTGGACTGCAGTCGTCAGTCTAGGAAAATTTCATGTAAATTCAGTCCTTTATTATGCATTTTAATGAATATGTATGTCAAAAATTGCACAAATATTTGCAAGTAGCATCCACAATGTGCTATATTGTTTGTTAGTGTCAATTTGTTAGTTGAAAATTGTATGTAACGCAATTTTAATTGTAATGAGATTCAATGTAATAATAAGTTTTCAGTGTAATAAGTGTTTTAAAACAGCTTGTGCATGCTGCTTTAAAAGCAAGAATTGCAACTCTGTTTCAAACTTGCAGCCAGAAAAAGCCTGTCCCTTTGCGCTAAGAGCTCCACAAAACACGAGAACTTTTCTTGCCACATGGCCACGCAAGTGTTGCAAGGTTGCAGCTACCTAATTTCTTATAGGCTAGCTCTGCACTATTATTATAAGTAACGACCCTGGTTATCAATGTTACATGAGGCTAGTACCGGTGCGTCTACATTGAAAGGCTAAAGGTGGCATCCAGTTACGGTGAGGATTGTTGGCTGGTGTGCCAAGTTAAATGAGTGTTGTACACCGTTTGCTAACCACACGTGTCCAAATTCCAGTTTTACTCAACGCCACCGTTATTTTCTTCTTGTTTTATTTCTACGCTCCTGTTAATTCTCTTGCTCTAAGGCCTCGGCTTGTATTGAGCTGAAAACACTGACCTCTCCTAGGTCACGTGACCTTTTGAAGTCATCACAAACAAACTGCCCACCGCAGCAATTAATGATTGGTCGCGAGAAATTATTCGGTAAGAGCAACGTGGTGGGTGGCAAATCCCCCCCCCCCGGTGGCTGTGTTTAAACAACCAGCCTAGGCGGTTCTGGGGCATCGCTTGACCGCTGCACCGTTCCTCTAGGATCAGTATGAGGACTCCCAGGAATAAATGAATGTAAAGAAGAGAATGACCAATTCCGCATATATGGGCATGTAGGCAGAAACCTAGGCGACAGAGAAGCATTACTTCCGCGGGAGAGATCTCTGCAGCAATCGCATTGAACTCCTAATGTCGTTTAAGCGCAATGTGATGGAGAAATAAAGAACAATGTTCGTGTCTGCGCAGTCATAAGCAAAGAGACCCCAGTCCGCTGATATGGCGGCCTTGTGATAGAACATCGCCTCGCATTCGGGAGGTGCTGGGTTCAATGCCCAGTGCCGCTGGGTACTCACCGGCTTTTAATGGGTACAAGATTTCCCCTGGCCTGGTGCACGGCTCTTCTAGGGTGAGAGGCTTAAGGCTGTGACTCGTTAGCGTCACACCCTTAAGGCGGAACTTAAGTGTCGCTTTCATGTTGGTTCTTTGCTATGTAGCTCCAACGAGAATGGCGTTCTGGAAACTGAAAACTGGTATCATTATCAGAAATTGCGACCGACAAACCTCATGATGAATGAGATGTCAAAGTGAATGTTTTTCAGCAGACATGGGAATGGAAAAAATTTGCGTTTGAACATCAGCAACTTTTGTTTGTTTTTTTGCAAGTCATCATTGTATAACATCCCTTCGCATCCCTAGCACCCTTTACTGTCGTACACACCACAACGCATTCACTCCTTACTCCTCTAACACGCTTGAAACAACGACCATTCGCTGCGTACGAAATGAACCTTTTCGTGTGATGTCATGCCTGTTTCTTTCTCTGATCATGCCATGGTGATTGTGCGGATTGCAGAATGTGCTCATACCAAGTTTAAGCTAAAGTGGGCTCTTTGGAAGCTCAGTTCTTGGTTTCTGAATGAGGAGGAGTTTAAGCAGCGAGTGAGGACCGCCTTGGAATCTTGCTTGGCCATGCGAATCCATTTATTTTCAGCTTGGGAGATGTTTAAGCAAGACGTTCGTGGCATAGCTGTTGAAATTGGCTCCATGAGGTCTTACTATAAGCATGGTTACGAGAAACGGCTGATTCAGAGCCTTTATAATTTGTGCGAACTTGAATGCGAGGCTCCAGGCCTGTACACAGAGGAAATCGCAACTATGAAGTGTCACGTTCAAAAGTGCGATGCAGAACGCTTTCGGGCGGCCCGCGTACGATCCCGCAGCAATTGTGCATTGCTCTGAGGAGCCAACTAGACAGGCATTACTTGATAAGCGTCGCCACTTGAGTACAAAACGCGTCTCTCAGCTCTACAGTGGTGGCGCCCGCCCTGGTCACAAGCAGAGGTGAAATAGTAATGAGTTTTCAAAACTCTCTGTTTGCTGCCGCTTCAAGCATGCTGATGATGTTTGTGTAGTGCGCTGGAATGGAGTGAGGATGAGTGCACGGTAACATTTTGTCCTATAATATTGGGTGAACTTGAAGATGCAATTGATCGATTACCACTTTCGAAATCCCCGGGACCTGACGTCCTCTCAAGAGAATTTTACGCGCTATCTCGTGTCCAACTCCAAAAGGCCAGTCTTGATGATGGATATTTGCCACAGTCGTTTACCAAAAGTGATAATATTTTAATAGCGAAAATGGACGATAAGAAAAACTACGGTTTGTGGATGGCTACACACCTATCACGTTTCCTAATGTTGATTATAAGATCTTTGGTAAAGTACTTTCAAGTCGGCGCAATGTCTACTTTGATTGGGGCCTCGTTAAACAGGGGGCTTGAGGGGCCGGTCAGTACACTCTAATCTACTTATGTAGCAAGAATTTGTCGCAGCGCGAAATAGACGGGGACAACGAGAGAGAACGAATACGACGGCTATCAGCACCAACTGGCCCAGATGGCACAGATGTATCAAGATGTATCAACTGTATCAAATGGCCAGATGTATCAACACAACGGGCCCAGACTTAGGTACCTCTACATGTAGCGCACACGGGGCTGCAGTATTGAAGTGACGCTCATAAACAATTACCACTGCGGCAAATTGAGTAAAGACGTTCGATGGGGTGCTTACATTCATTTCTTTTTTCTCTTCAAAATCACCTTATACGTGGTTGAATTATTTCTACTAACATACGCGTTTGTTCACACTGTTCACACGCTTGATTGTTAATGGCTGTCTGTCATGACCAGTCCTCATTCAGTCCTCTGTGCAACAGGGTTATCCACTGTACCCTCCTGTTCGCATTTTGCTTGGAACCACTTTGACTGTGTTATAAAAAGTGCAGCCGTCAGTGGTTTTCGTAATATTAGTCACGAATTGAAGATATTAGTCTATGCGGATGACCTCGTGTTTTTCTGCCTGATAAGTCAAGCATCGACGAGGTTATTCGTTTGAGGGAAGACTTCAGTTCAGTGTATGGAGCTCGAATTAATCGTTTTAAGATTCGCGGTCTCTGGTTTGGTATGTGGGGAACGGCACCTGCCGTATATGCTGGTATGCAAGTGACACGTACGCTACAAAAGTACCTTGGCGTTCCCTTGACTCCCTATAAACATAATGCACATTACCGGAAAGACCGCGTGCCCACTCTTCAGCGCTACTCTCAGCATTCTTTGCCCCATGGTCTCTCGATTTTTGCCAGGGCGATAGCATGCAACCAGTTTCTCGCCTCTAAAATTTATTACGTCCTGCAAATTATTCATTGCACAAGACTCTGTACCGAGCTTTTTCACCGAGTTTTCGCCACTTTTGTGAGGGATTCGTTTTTTGTATATATAGCACGTGATAGCATTTTTAGGCCTTTAAGCGTTGGCGGCCTTGGTTTTGTCCCCCTCTATGTCGCGCAGGTAGTTCAACGTTTCTAGATTTTCTTTGAGACCACACACTCAGTAGTGCATACATTCTTGAAAGTTAACCTAGTTCATGCTTTACCGAGCCTCATTGTTTCTTGTAAGGTTTCTGATCGTCCGTGTTTGTGGGGCTTCATGCATGAGGTGTATTTGGCTGTACGTTTCCTACTTGTTCACTTTCCTTCTAGTTTCATTTTTCGATGTCGAGGAAACGGTTGCACAAGGACTTAATTTGTATGCTCTTCTCTGCGTTAATGGAGCGCTCTGTGTATTTTGGTTTACCGGGACATGGCGTACTCAAGAGAGTATGTAAAATGCCCTCTCATCATTTACACGAACTTTTCTCTTTAACATGCACACTGAGACATTGCCGGTTAAAATATGGCTAGAGTAAAAAGGGTATTTTTGTGTCTGCGGTTAACTGTCGCCTTTTTGATGCTCCTGAAACGATTGAGCACTGTTCCATAATTTTAAAGATGTAATAATACCCTTCTGGCACATTATGCAACGGACATTGAAAAACTGAAAATAGAGAGAATTTGACGCCGCATTCTGTATGATACCTCACTGGACTGCAACTTGTTGAAGAACCCTTAGATTAGTTATTCTTAATTGGCTTACATAGCCTGGGGAAAACACGCATGATGGACCGAAACTGTGAATGTGTTGTTTCTGCTAAAGACCATTTCAGTAAAGACCATTGTAGACCTAAAAAAGTTGTATGCCCAGTCCGAGCTTGAAAATGAAAGGCACTCACTCTTAGTGCTGTGCTCCTCATTCCCTTTTAAGGGGAAAGCCTTTAATGGCTGATATTTGCGGCCGTGACCTTGTCCGGTCTCAAGTAATGTCAAACCGATGACTCGATAAGCGAAAAAGACGCCTCCTGCACGGCAGGATTCGAACTGCCATTCTTCCGTTTCGCAGCCGAGTGTGCTAACGACTACGCTACTTCCTGCGAGCGCATACGTAGTTCTCCTGGGCTGGGAAACGTTATTTTTTCTTTCTTGTTCTCTGCCCACAGTAATATATGTCTAGTTGTGTCGCAGCAAGGTGCGGGCAGTGCGATTTTTTTTTTAGCCCAATCTAACCTCTGTCTAGCGTTATACTTATTGGAAAGGGCCAGGAACACTTTTTCATTCTTTTTGGAGCCCACAATAATTTTTGTCTAGCGTAAGGACGCTGGAGAGTGTTTTGGGAAAGGAGTCGAATCAGACGGATGCCTCCCAAACGCCCTCCAGTGTTGCCTCGCAAACGCCTTCTAGTGTATCCAGGATTTAATATTCGCAAACAATTGTGTACGTAATCAACATCTCAACCACACATCAGTGACACAAGCAGCAACACCACGCTAAAGGCTTTCACCTCACTGCATTTTAGGTCAACAAAGTGTCCCCCTGAATTTTTTCCAGTTCTTTTTTTCTTAGATGTGCCGTATTATTATGTAATAGCCATGTGCTCTGCATTTACTCGTCTCGTGGTTTATTGCCTAGGTGTGTTATTTTGCCACAGTATCTTACTGTTTGTAGGTAGCTCACGTTCATAAAACATGACATCATTAAATATGGATACCATGATGGAAAAAAAAGGAAACCCTTTGTGCCGTAATTAAATCTGCCATTTCTGACCTGATGGCTCAGAACTCTCCTGGGCCCGATGATATTACTAGCGAGTTCTATAAAACATTTTCTACTTGCCTAGCGCCTGCCTTGATGGGGGTTTTCCAGGCTTCTTACGTGTTGGTTCCCCCCTCTCTATTTTGGGCATACTATATTAATTGCAAAAAGCACAGATTCAACTCGGTTGATAAATAGTTTGGGGATATCGTCCAATTTCCCTCTGTAATGTAGATTAAAAACTTTTTGCAAAGGTTCTTTGCAATCGTCCGCATCTAGTTGTCGCTCACTTCATAGGCACGCATCAGGTCTCCGGTATCAGAGCCTGCAGCATCCAAACCCATATTCATATTGCACATTCAGTAGCGGAGACAGTATCAGATGAGATCGGACAAGTAGCTCTAATTCAGATTGACCTTTCTAAGGCCTTTGCTAAAGTTCGCCACGATTTCTTGTTTGAGGCCTGAGAGCATGCAAATATTGGAGATTCTTTGCTTAGGGGCATACGACTGTGCTATAAGGAGTCCTATACAAAGCTAATTGTTAACCAAGAGCTAACCACACCATTTCCATTGAAATGATCTGTTCGCCAAGGCTGTCCCTTATCGCCTTTGTTGTTTGCCCTATATCTTGAACCGCTTTGCCTCACTATCATTAAATGCACATCTATCCATGGTTTCTGCTTGGCGCAGTGTGAAATTAAGATTTTAGCCTATGCAGATGATGTCGCTCTATTTTGTTCTGACAAAAAGAGTGTGCTTGAGGCACTGCATTTGACTGAATAGTTTTGCGAGGTATCAGGAGCGGCTCTTAATCTAGATAAATCCAAGGGGTTTTGGTCGCGCCATTGAGGTTTAACGCCAAGTCATTATGGTGGCATAAGCTGAGACTGCGGACCCCTTCACTGCCTAGGGGTTCCTCTTCACCAAATTCGCAACAGTGGCGCCTCCTGGTATTTTGATAGTCTCCATGAGGCGGCAAACCCAGGCTTGGATGTGTAGGGAAATATCAGTGTTTGCTCGGGCTCAAGTCTGCAACATTTTTTTATTTCAAAAACTTGCCTATGTGCTGCAGGCTCTCCACTGTGCGAGGAAGAATGTGCAGGTGATGCACAGAATATTTGCTACATTCGTATGGCGTTCCCAATGGGAAAACATGCGTCGTGATAACCTATTTCTTTCTCTAGAGTCTGGTGGAATCGGCCTGGTTCACTTATTCGTGCATCAGCTTGTCTCGTGTTTTTTTTTCTTTTTGAAATCTTCAAACCACCATTATTTAGTAGCCGTGCTTATTAGGCGCCTTAGTACTCATTTTTCTTTCCTATTCGCACCGACGGGACACGCTCGTGAGGGGACTTTATGGGGATTCCTTAAAGGAACTTCCTGACACCTTCAATTTCCTCACTGTGCGCCTTTCTTTAGACTACCTGCATAGCCTCTCCAGAAGGCAGATGACTCAGACACTTAAAGAGTATTTGTTCCCTGTACCATCGGATAAATAATTAGTCTCTGGGGAAAGGAAATTGCGCAGCATCTATCTCATATATTTTTGGACACCTGAACCACGCCGTAAGGGAAGGGATAAAGGAGGGAGTAAAAGAAAGAAGGATGAAAGAGATGCCGTAGTGTAGGGCTCCGGAATATGTCGACCACCTGGGGATCTTTAACGTGCACTGAGATCGCACAGCGCGCGGGTGCCTTAGCGTTTTGCCTCCATAAAAACGCAGCCGCCGCGGTCTGGTTCGTACCCGGGAACTCCGGATCAGTAGCCGAGCGCCCTAACCACTGACCCACCGCGGCAGGTCTGTACCGTCATATCGGCAACCTCTTCTGGAATTCCTTGACACCACTGTTTCAAAACGTGTTAGGCGAATGTGCATTTCTTCTGTCACGTAAACATTCTTTTTTAAGCTGCACACGTCAACGCGCTGCCTGTGAAGGCATGGCTTCATGCTAAGGAGATGCTTGCGCCTTGGACGGTGTATTGTCGCCGGTGCAATACACTAGAGACAGTTGACCATTCTTTTGTTCTATGCATTGATGCTATCTTCTTCCGGGACATTCTACAACGAACAATTAAGAAGGACATTGACATCACACCCTACAGCATTCGTTTTTTGCCCACAGAGAAAAACACTGCTATGCCATATTATCTATTTACGTTGCTGCGACTGTTCAGTCTCTGGAAGAGCCGCATGATGGACCGCCACGCTGAATCAGCATGGTCGTCGAAATATTTGTTTCGAGAACAACGCGCTTTGGTGCGAGGAGTATATGCTGCCCTGCAAGAGCCGCCTAGCTAGCTCCCCTATACCTTTATCCATGTATGTGCCTCCCAGACTTTTGACGTTTAGGAAGGAAGGTTCATGCAGGGGTAAGGTGGCCTGGTGTTTTGCGGCATGAGCGTGCTTAGACTTTTCTTTTCGGCACCATTTCCATGCAATAAAGAAAAAAAAGAAACCCTTCGTGACGTATTTTCTCCGCGGCCGCCTGGCACAGAGAGGGCCAGGGTTCGAACCGCAATGCCTGCGAGATTTTTTTTTTTTACGAATGGTCATTTTCTTGCGGACACTCTCTGCCGACAGGTCCTGTACACGCCACTCATGACACAGGAAGTGCTTTCGCATTGAAAGAGGTGCTCGTTATGACATACATGACGGAAGCCAACAGACACCGAGTGTAAGGAGCTTAGGGGATTTTTTTTATTTGTAGTTTGCGTCAAAAATACATCTCGCGGAGATTTTTTTTTTAATTTGAAGTATGCGTAAAAAAAGAGATCTCCTATGCTCATTGGTTTTGGTGACTGTCGGCTTCCGTCATGTAAGCGTTGTTCAGCAGATTTTAGTTTTTAACCTGGAAATTAACACGCCTAAGCGGTTTTTTGGCGGATACCACTGGGAAAATACTGCAGCGACGAAAACTTCCCCTATAACTCAATAAAGCAATTTTAAGAATAGCTTGCAGTTTTAGGTGAAAGAACTGCTAAGCTCATGAGTTTTCCTCTATGCTGTTCCTATGTCGTCGGCCATTCGGCTTGAGTGACCTATCCTAAATACAATGTAGGCGTTACAGTATTTTAGTGCTAGCCTAAAGGCTAAAATTATTACAGTTTGAATAGAATGCTTCAATTACCGGCTTTCCAAGAGGCAGACCCTTATGAGTTAGAGGTTTTGTGCTAATTATTCACGCTATTTTTTTCCTATGTGGTATGCGCGCATCTCTGACATTCTTACACGAAACCAATTAGTTGCCTTTGTCGAGAATAAAACCTATAATAACCTGGCTAATTTTCTCCGGTAGTGCGGGTGCGCGTGGGCTCGCCCGAAACCTGCATGGAAATTCAAACCATGCCAAAATGTGAGCAAGGAATGGAGTTAACCGTCCTGCACCCTACAGGCCCTCATAAAAATGGTCTATAGACAGTCTATAGACTTCTTATAGGCTCTATTGCCTTTTTATAGATACCTATTTTGTCTATTCGTAGTCTATAGACAGTCTATAGGCAAAAATCAACTAAAAGTGTATGTCAATAAATCTATATAGACTGTAAAGGATTTGTATTGCCTATAGACTGTTTTCTAAGGTTTGTCTATAGAGAGTCTATGGACATTATAGACAGAAGTCTATGAACAGTCAATAGACACTCTAAAAAGTTTTTATAAGGGGGGCATCTCGCCCCCTTCATCCTCCGCCTTCCATAACAAGGTGACGTAACAGAGCGTCACCTCCAGCAGCCGCACCACCGATTAAATCGATGGATGGCGTAATCCGGCGCCGTCGCTGCTGCGTTAGCGCAGTTAAACTCGAGGGACCACGCGTACGCCATATACCGTGTTTTTCTGCACGTTGCAGGCGTCAGAGAGTGTTTAATTAGAGCCGCCGCTTGGGAGGACGCGCCTCTGCATGACGTTCCCGCCCTGGCTCGCAGTCGTTGTCCCTTCTCCAGAGGTGCGAGAAGGAGTTCGCTTGAAATTTGCGTCGCTTCAACGTCACATATAAGCTACAAGCCGAAAAAAAACATCGTGTCACCTACGTCAGCTACACCGGTGAAAAAATTACTCCAGCGCAACGAATATTCAAACTCTCTAACGAGCGACGCTTCCCTGTCGATCGCATCCGGAAAAAAAGATTTTCAATAGTGCGTTGTGAAAGTAAGGACCGCTCGTCATCAGCCGGCAAGAGGACTTGTTGAAGATTTCGTTAGAAAAAAAAACGCGTGTCGCTTTGGAACGGTGCTTCAGAGTGTTTTGTATGTTTCCTTAACGAGAAATCTTAAGGAGAGTCTTCTTGCTGTAGCAGACACCTAAGGACACTGTATTCCTGTTGGCGTACGTCTGACGCTCTTCATTTCGAGTGGCCCTCGCGCACGCACACGCACGCACAGCCTCCGCTCGCATATTGAATTGTGCTTGGAAATATCGCTTTCTAATTCCCTCGCACTGCTTCCCGCTCACTGCCGAAATTGCTCAGCTAAAAACATCTACACGACAAGATTTCATGCGTGCCTAAATTGAGACTGGCCTTTCAGTAGGAAACGCTGTAATAAAATATTGCAAGTGAACGCCAACCGATCACTCCTATAATTACGCCTTTCGGTAAAAGCTGCTCTCCAGGGAAGAACAGAAACTTCTTTCATGTGCTTAACTTGTCCCGCGTAGATACCGTCACAGTCCTGCGTAGTGTACTGTGATGTGTCCTTGAAGAAGTCGTCTTTAAAGTTTGCAAAATTACGAAGATAAGACACTGCATATTGAAAATCCAGAAAGAGACCCCAGTGTCAAAGTCTGTTGGTGCGAGCTGTAGCCAGGGCTATCTAATAGAAAACAAAGAATTTTCGTAATGGTTTTACCTTGCATTTTAGAAGATAGCTGTACGACAGTGAACTCTTCAACATAAGAGGTAGACAGCCATGCGTTGCGAAATGGATAGAAAAAGTTACCGATGCAAGGCGGTGGCAGTTAAAAGTTGCAAAGGAAGCATGAACTGGCGCACCGGAGGCAAGAAGTCTCTACGACGTTTTCAGTACGGTGATGAGCATGACGTCTTAAACGGCATAAAATAGAAACGGAATGCATTTTGTTGCATCGTATTCTTGGAAAGCACTTGCGCAGTAGCGCTTTCTCTCACCTCATAGCAAAACTGCCGGTTATGCCGCTGTTGCAGCGTAGTGAAAATTGGTTTTTAGGCAAAGGAAATGGCGTAATATCTGTCTCACATCTCGCGGACACCTGAGCCGCGCCGTAAGGGAAGGGACAAAAGAGGGAGTGAAGCGAGAAAGGAGGAATTAGAGGGGCCATAGTGGAGGTCTCCGGAATAATTTCTACCACCTGGGGATCTTTATCGTGCACTGACATTGCACACACGGGCGCCATTTGGGTTTCGCCTCTTTCGAAACGCGGCCACCGTAGTCGGGTTCGAACCCGGGAACTCCGTATCAGTAGCCGAGCGCCCTAACCACTGATGCACCGCGGCTGGTATTACACCGTGTTCCCACTTCTTTTGTCATAATTTTATTTTGTGTATATTTCTTTTATATCACTGAAAATATCCCTTGATGCGTACTGCCATTGGTGCTCGTCGTCGCTTTCTAAGCGGTGCGCAACAGAGCGCCGACACTGAAAAATGTGCTTCTCAGGAAGATTAAATATTCAAATGAGATTCCACACCAAAGCGAGCATGCTTCATTCCACACCTTCCACACCAGCCACCTCTTTTTCACCTGAAGGTTTGGAGCCAGTTCGCGTTTCCCCCAGGATGCGCTGACAATTTTTCCATCGAGCATACCATGGGCGCTCATGTTTCTCGGGGTATTTATGATGTTTTGCTGTTTTTCTAGAACATCACTATTTGCTCACGTATAACGGTGGCTTCACTTCCTTTCCCTTATATGCGCCGAATTTCACGCGTTTCTGAAAATCGTCGATGTAATAAGCATCGCAGCGCCCGAGAGGCCGTAGCTTTACTGTAGATGGCACAAACAGTATGAATACAGTGCAATTTTCCATTTCTAGCATGCACTTGCTTAGGATTGATTTTTTGATGCCAAGCGCACGGCCAATGCTTTCAAACTTCAACTCATGAATACGGGCGTCATAAATTCGGTGTCTTATCACGAACCTTCAGGAATTGGCTTTCCTTGCATGCTGGAATTTACGACCCCATCCTTACTCCGACTATTCTGTGCCAGTTACGTACTTGCGCCTTCTGAACATTTTCATTTTACGGACTTGAGCCTGAAGTTTTGGATTCATTCTGCCTGAATGAGGCAATGGTTTCTCTGGCAGGACTCGTCAGAAGTTGACGTCACTGTTAATAATATTTTTTCTTGTCATGCGAGCTCATAATGGGAGATAAAACTCTTCGCCTTGCACCTGCAGAGAAAAGTTAGTGTCTCCTGATGCGGAAATATTTGCTTCCTTGAAAAGCGCACATGCAGAGGTTATCTCACTGGTGCCGTTTTTATTTAGTAATGCACTTTTGACCTCCCAAGGTGGCTTTGCGGGCAGAGCAATACAAATGTCGAGGAACGTTAGAAAACAGTTTAATCGTGTTAACTCTTGAACAGATTTTTTTCTAAATTCCAGTCGAACACTTTAAAAAAAACAGTCAGGCGCCTGTGTTTAAACACTTTGTGGTGAGCGAGGCATTACTTGTTCAAGTAAAAGGAGTAGGGTAAACAGATTGGCGGTGGATATGGTGGTGGCGAGACACTTATAATTTAGCGAGACGCAGACACCGGCACTCGACTGGTGGTGGTGGCGGAAGGGATCACGTAACCGGGGTGGCGGTCGCATGCCCATTTTGGGAAGCGACACAATACGTGAGGTCAGTTTGTCTAACGTTCGACGGAATACCGTCTGGTCAGGATGAAGCATAATAACAGGGTGAAGTTTGGGTCACTGACCAAGTCAAAAACAAACGAAATGACGTTTCGGGTCCCGTACGGGACCCTTGTTCACAATAAGACTGTCAAAGAAGAAGGCGGGATTATATAGTCTTCAGGATTGTTCCTAATCTTTTTGCGTAGATATGATGAAGAGAGCCTTGATTCCTGTTCAAAGTATCTTTCGTCGTCTGGATGACTAATGATTCTAGATGCTGTCTTTTCAAATTATTTCTTTCTGTGGCTACAATCTCCGCCTCGTCCCAGGCTGCCTCGTGGCCAGTGGTCTACACGTGCTCGGCGATAGCGTTCTTTGATGCGCGATGGTTCCTTACGTCGCCTTGATTGTCTTTCATTCGTCGCTGGAAGTTCCCGGTTTCGCCGATATAGACGGATGTGCAGTCATTGCAGGGAACTTTGTAAACCACACCAGGAAATTTGGCGCGTGGCAGGGAGTCCTTTACGTTCACAAGTTCGGCACGTAGCTTGCTTGTTGGCACGTGGGCGATGTGCACTCCGTGCTTCCTGAAGATTCGGGAAAGGGTTTCACTGACTCCAGGTACATAAGGAACTGCAGCACGCTTCATGGTTTTTGCGCTTCCATCTCGTTGTCCCCTCGTGCGTTGCAAGTTTTTAGACATATTGTTCACAAGGTTCCTGCGGTAACCGTTACGCTCGAGATCCCTTTTTATCACCTTGAGTTCGTTGCTGAAGCTTTCCGGGTCTGCGCAGACATTTCTTGCACGGTTCAGTAGTGACGAGATAACTGATCGCTTGTGAGCCAAGGGGTGGGACGATTCAAAGTCGAGATATCGTCCGGAGTGCGTCCGCTTTCGGAACACGCTGAAACTTAAGCGGCACGCGGCACGCTTGACGTTGATGTCCAAAAACGGGATGCTGCCATTCATTCATTCATTTCCTCTTCCACGGTAAAATTTATAGATGGCTCCGTGGCATTGAGATGGTCAAGGAAGCTTTGTAGATTCTGCTTGTTCAGAATGCAAAAACAGTCATCCACGTACCTCAGGAACACCTTTGGACGTGGCTTGAATGAGTTCAGGGCTTTGCTTTCAATGGCTTCCATTGTAAGGTTGGCAGCCGTCACTGAAATTGACGCTCCCATAGCAGTACCAAAAATCTGCTTGTACAGCGTACCGTTGTAAACGAAATACGTGTTATCCAGACAGAAGCGAAGGAGTTCAGTTATCTCGCTAACTTCCAACGGCGTACGATCTGGGAAGGATGGATCGTTCTTCAGGGCCTCTTTGCAGGTGTGTACGGCAAGTTCGACCGGAACACTCTTGAACAATGAGCAAACATCGAATGACACAAGTATATCATTTTCATCCAGGGTAACGTCCTTGATCTGGCTCCATTGGTGGGAAAGTCAGCGACGCACATCAATAATTCGCAAGATTTCATTGAGAAGATCAAGGACGTTACCCTGGATGAAAATGATATACTTGTGTCATTCGATGTTTGCTCATTGTTCAAGAGTGTTCCGGTCGAACTTGCCGTACACACCTGCAAAGAGGCCCTGAAGAACGATCCATCCTTCCCAGATCGTACGCCGTTGGAAGTTAGCGAGATAACTGAACTCTTTCGCTTCTGTCTGGCTAACACGTATTTCGTTTACAACGGTACGCTGTACAAGCATATTTTTGGTACTGCTATGGGAGCGTCAATTTCAGTGACGGCTGCCAACCTTACAATGGAAGCCATTGAAAGCAAAGCCCTGAACTCATTCAAGCCACGTCCAAAGGTGTTCCTGAGGTACGTGGATGACTGCTTTTGCATTCTGAACAAGCAGAATCTACAAAGCTTCCTTGACCATCTCAGTGCCACGGAGCCATCTATAAATTTTACCGTGGAAGAGGAAATGAATGGCAGCATCCCGTTTTTGGACATCAGCGTCAAGCGTGCCGCGTGCCGCTTAAGTTTCAGCGTGTTCCGAAAGCCGCCGCACTCCGGACGATATCTCGACTTTGAATCGTCCCACCCCTTGGCTCACAAGCGATCAGTTATCTCGTCACTACTGAACCGTGCAAGAAATGTCTGCGCAGACCCGGAAAGCTTCAGCAACGAACTCAAGGTGATAAAAAGGGATCTCGAGCGTAACGGTTACCCCAGGAACCTTGTGAACAATATGTCTAAAAACTTGCACCGCACGAGGGGACAACGAGATGGAAGCGCAAAAACCATGAAGCGTGCTGCAGTTCCTTATGTATCTGGAGTCAGTGAAACCCTTTCCCGAATCTTCAGGAAGCACGGAGTGCACATCGCCCACGTGCCAACTAGCAAGCTACGTGCCGAACTTGTGAACGTAAAGGACCCCCTGCCACGCGCCAAATTTCCTGGTGTGGTTTACAAAGTTCCCTGCAATGACTGCACATCCGTCTATATCGGCGAAACCGGGAACTTCCAGCGACGAATGAAAGACAATCAAGGCGACGTAAGGAACCATCGCGCATCAAAGAACGCTATCGCCGAGCACGTGTAGACCACTGGCCACAAGACAGCCTGGGACGAGGCGGAGATTGTAGCCACAGAAAGAAATAATTTGAAAAGACAGCATCTAGAATCATTAGTCATCCAGACGACGAAAGATACTTTGAACAGGAATCAAGGCTCTCTTCATCATATCTACGCAAAAAGATTAGGAACAATCCTGAAGACTATATAATCCCGCCTTCTTCTTTGACAGTCTTATTGTGAACAAGGGTCCCGTACGGGACCCGAAACGTCATTTCGTTTGTTTTTGACTTGGTCAGTGACCAAAACTTCATCCTGTTATTGTGAGGTCAGTTTAGAGCAATATTTTTGTAATAGCTTCTGCCCGCGAAATTTGACCGTCGAGATAATGCGAGCTGCCTTGTGGTTGTGGTGAAAAGCATTTCATCATCATCAGCCAGACTACACCCCATGCAGGGCAAAGGCCACTCCCATGTCTCTCCAATTAACCCGGTCCTTTGCCAGCTGCGCCCACCCTATGCCTTAAGACTGCTTAAAGGAACACTGAGGATAAATTGAACTTGGCTTGTATCTGTAGTCGAGGGTTCGACGGCATACCGTCTGGTCAGGAATCATGGCTTGATGAGGTTCACTGGTCACTGACCAAGGTCAACAAAATAATGACGTTTCGGGAGCGCTACGGCTCCCTTGTTTACAATCGTTAGAATACCAGCTCCTCATCACAAGAACGCCACTCTTACTGAAAACAAACCTCTTATAAGGTAGAAGATAGCAAGAACCAAAATACAGGTATCGCCGCCACAGGCAAATCTCGCAAGTACAAGCATGGTGACGTCATAGGACAAGAGACGCTACCTTGAAGGAATTTTTCTTACTCTATGAAAACCACGAAACTCTGAGGCTGACAAAGAGAAGTTGCGCGGTTCAATACTGAAGTAAGTTTTGTTTTCAAAACGGAAGTGAACTTTTATCACACGACGAAGACAGACAAAAGACAATCTGAGTGTTGGAAGGAAAGAAAACCGATGCTTGGTGGTGCCACAGGTGGCCAGGAGAGTTTCGGTTTGTTATGGCGCTTCGCTTATATGAGCTTTGCGTGCCCTGTGGTTTTGTTTTTGACGCACCTCGATTTACAAGTGCCGAACAGCAGAGGAACTCCAAGTGCCGCTTCAAGTGCTAGTTAACCTTTGAAGGAGCCTGTTAAGGCTGGTCAGATGATCGCCGCGGTCGATGGAAAACTATGATGGCACGATGGTCGGCGATCGTACAAGGCAGTTCACAGTATAACGAGCACTTGTGTCTTCGTACGCTTGCCCGGCGAAACGTTCCCGGCTGTGCCAGTCAACTTCGAACTACTTAATGGAAATCGTTTATTAGGGACGGGAGACAAGATGCAAGGCAGTTAAGAAAAAATTGCTGACGGCCTAGCCCTGTTAGGCCAGGATATATGTTCTGAAAGCGCGGAGACTTCTGCATCAGAAGAGCACATTCACTACATGCGCCTTTATTCATAGTCAACGCTTGAGACGTCTTGGCGGAGAGGTAGCGTCCGCGCCTCAAACGCCAAAGGCCCTTGTTCGATTCCGAGCCTCAGCACAGGTTTTTTTTTATTCAGTGAGTGTGCGGGCGTTTTCAGTGGCTCCCATAGAAGCCGTCAACGAATACGATGGTTAGCGATTAAGCGCAGGCTCAGCACAAGATATTTTTTATTCAGTGAGTGTGCGGGGGGTTTCAGTGACTCCCATAGATGCCGCCAACGAATATGCTGGTTAGCTGTTAAGTGCAGGCTCTGTTAAGGCGCGTGTATAGACCAGGGTAACGCGCACGCGCGTGCTGCACGGCGACGTCACGTCGGCCAAAGCGAGACCATCTATACTCCAACTGCGCTTGACCGCCGACGCATTCGACGGCTTCGGCACACTCTGACCGCACTGGCGGAGACTTGGAGCACGTCTCCATTTCGCGCCCAGTGCGCCAGCCGCAGCCGGCCCGGCCAGACCAGTTCTGCTCCGCGGCGAGGCACGCGTTGTGGCGTCATGTGCCTCCTCGGAAGACCGCCACGATGAAATCGCAAGTTCGCGGCCAGCAAAGCTTTAGCTTTAAATGAGATTTGGAACCTTCAGAGACCCCGAGTGCGCTCTCCTCTGACTCGTTTGTTTGCGTCTTCATTCAATAGCTTCGGCAGTTGGGCGGAGCTGTTTTCTTCGAGCCCTCGGCTAATTTAATCCATTCACTGTACACATCCGAAGGTACATGCAAGTGGGCGAGAGAACCCAATCCAGTGGAACCCGTACCTCCGGAAACGCGCGGAACTCGCTGAAGTGTCCTGCATCGGTTTTACTTTCAAGCCGCCAACTTTAAACGCGAGCGCCCTTGAGCACCCAACCGAGTTTTGTGGCAAAAAAACATAATAGCCTGGCCCTTGCAACCGTGAGAAACCTCCTCGACACCGCCTGCTGCACCGTGCAATAGCGCCTTTCAAGGCATCACAATCCATTGGCCCCAAAGGCTCGGCCAGCCTCCGATGGGCGCGACGTGCTGACCGCGTCTTCGACCCTCGCGACTCCCCACACTTGGGTTAAGATATTTAAACAGCAACGGCTGCTCACTGATGAAGGGGAAACAACCCACCGGCACCTAACCTAACCGCGCTCCCTCAAAAGCATCGCACGCTCTCTGAGGCTGAGGTCGCTGAAATGCAGGCCGGAGTTTTTGCGATAACTACGTCGTTGGGTTCGGGAACGGGATCCATCGTAACGCTGGCAAGACGCCGGTGCAAACGGAAATGAAGCGACGGTGGCGACCCCCGATAGATGTGTCCAACGTGCGGCGGCGGTAGCTTTCATTTCGGCTGCTGTTAAACCGCACCGCTAGCCGCCAGAAATCACGGAGTCTGCGTTTATGTCCCGTTTCACGTCACTCCGTCCTGTGACGTCATAAGAGGACAACGTGACGTCGTAAGAGGACGCCGTGACGTCATTAGAGTGCGCCGTGTTTGAATCGGAGGGCGGAAAAAACTTTTTCAACTTCGAATCCAAGTTCTTCTGAAATAAATGCTTGTTTCGTTCCCGGACAAGTGGCAACAAAGCGATGAAATGCCGCACAATCATATTTTATTAACAATAAAAAATCATTGAATTCTCCTCACTGTCCCTTTAGTTTCATCCGCCCCCTGCTACGCTTTCCTTCTCTTGGAATCCACTCCGTTACTATTAACGACCAGCGGATGTCTTGCATTCGCATCACATCTCGTGCCCAAGCCCATTTCTTCCTCTTGATTTCGACTACGATTTCATTAACCCGCGTTTGCTCCCTAACCCACTCTGCCCGCTTCCGGTCTCTTACCGTTACACCAATTCTCTTCCAGTCCATGGCTCGCTGCGTTGTCCTTAAGCTCAACCCTTTTCGTTAGCCTCCACGTTTCTGCACCATAGGTGAGTACCTGCAAGATACAGATGCTTTTCACTTTTCTCTTGGGGGAAATTGGTAAACTGCCATTCATGATTTGAGAGAACCTGCCATATGCGCTCCACCCCATTCTTATCCTACTAGTTATTTCCCTCTCATCATCCGGATGAGCTGTCACTACCTGCCCTAAGTAGACGTATCCCTTTACTACTTCCAGCACCTCGCTTCCAATTGGAACTTCTGTTCCCTTGCTGGGCTGTTGAGCATTACTTTGGTTTTCTGCATATTAATTTTTAGACCCAGCATTCTGCTCTGCCTGTCTAACTCATTGATCATGATTTGCAGTTCACCTCCTGAGTGACCCAGCAAGGCAATGTCATCAGCGAATCGCCGATTATTTAGGTATTCTCCATTCACTCTTATTCTCAACTGTTCCCAATTCAAGCCTCGGAATACCTCCTCTAAACAGACGGTGCATGATAAGCATTGGCAAGATCGTATCTCCTTGCCTGACGCCCTTACTTATTGGAAATTTATTCCTGACTTTATGGAGGACTGTGGTAGCAGTGCAGTTGCTGTAGATATCTTCCCTATCTTCCAGTATTTCCACATAAGGCTCTTCCACACCCAGATTCCCGAATGCCTGCATGACAGCTGAGGTTTCCACACAGTCGAATGTTTTCTCGTATTCAAGGTAGGCTACATATAGGGGTTGGTTATATTCTGCGCATTTCTCTATCACCTGATCTATATAGTGTGAATATGATCTATACCTTGATATTCTTTACGAAAGCCTGCCTGATCATTTGGTTTATTAAAGTCTAATGTTACCCTGACTCTATTAGCGATTACCTTAGTAAATACCTTGTAGGCAACGGACAGTAAGCTGATCTGTCTGTAGTTTTTCAAGTCTTTGGCGTCTCCTTTCTTATGAATTAAAATAACGGTTTGCGTTCTTGCAAGGTTCTGGTACGGCCGAGGTCATAATGCATTGCGTATACAGGGTGGCTAGTTTTTCTAGCACAATGTCCCCTCCATCCTTCAACAGATCTGCTGTTACCTGATATTCACCAGCTGTTTTTCCCTTTTGCATTGCTCCTAAGGGTTTCTTCACTTCCTCTTTCGTTACTGGCGGGATGACACATTGCTGTGTGCTACTGTCTCTCTCATTAACGCTCTGATTACACTCACTACTGCTTAGATTTGTGCAGAACTCTTCGCCTACTTTACCTGCCTTATCCATATTGCTAATGGCATTGCCCTCCTTGTGTCTTAACGGATACATCTGATTTTTACCAATGCCTAATTTCCTCTTCACCGCATTCAGGCTATCTCCGTTCTTTAGAGCAAGCTCGATCCTCTCCATATTGAACTTCCTCACGTCGGCCACCTTGCGCTTATTTATTAACTTCAATAGCTCTGCTAGTTCTATCCTGTCTGTATAGGGCTAGACGCCCTCATGCTTTGGCGTTTCTTACTCAGATATTTCGCCTCCTGAGATGGCTTGCCGGTATCCTGTCGAACCGTCCTACCGCCTACTTCTACTGCGTGCTCCGTAATGATGGCTGTCAGATTATCGTTCATTGTATGGACAATATTAAGATCGTCTTCCTCAGTTAAGGCTGAAACGATATCCTGAATTCCTCTATTCTCCATCTTATCGCTAACTCGTTAATGGACTTCTTCTTCACTACCTTCTTCCGTTCCCTCCTCAAGTCTAAGCTAATTCGAGACCTTACCATTCTGTTGTCGCTTCAGCGCACCTTTCCGAAGACGTCCGCATCCTGAACGATGCCAGGTTGAGCGGATAGTATGAAGTCGATTTATTTTTGGTTTCGCCAAGGAGGCTCTTCCAGGTCTCCTTCCTCTTCTCTCGTTTGCGGAAGAAGGTATTTATGATCCGTAAATTATTTCGATCTGCGAATTATACTAATAACTCGCCCCTGCTATTCCTAGAACCCATTCCATAGTCGCCTACCGCCTGGTCGCCAGCCTGCTTCTCGCCCGCCTGCGCATTGATGTCGCCCATTAGTACAGTGTACTGTGATTTTACTTTGTTCATTGCCGATTTCACGTCTTCATAGAAACTTTCAACGCTCTGGTCGTTACGGCTGGATGTAGGCGCGTAGGCCTACGCAACCTT
Organism: Amblyomma americanum; assembly: GCF_052857255.1. Taxonomy (NCBI): domain Eukaryota; kingdom Metazoa; phylum Arthropoda; class Arachnida; order Ixodida; family Ixodidae; genus Amblyomma; species Amblyomma americanum. The sequence continues at coordinate 10,910,749 of NC_135497.1, read as the reverse complement.
CATATTGTAGGTCCTATTGAGCCTAATTACGACAGCTTCCATTCTCTAGTTAATACTGTAGAACTCCTGTACGTTGCCAGCTATACCCTGATTAATGAGGAACCCCACACGTAATTCCTGTCTATCCGCTAATCCTCGATAGCACAGTATGTGCCCCTCCTTTAGTAGTGTATGCGCCTCACCTGTCCTAACATCGCTAACCCCTATGACATCCCATTTAATTCCTGCTAGTTCCTCGGACAGCACTGCTAGGCTAGCCTCACTAGAGATAAAGTTCTAGCGTTAAAAGTTGCCAGATTCAGATTCCAGTGGCGGCCTGTCTGAAACCAGCGATTCTTAGCACCCTCCGCTGCGTCGCAGGTCTGACCGCCGCCTTGTCCATTTGCGCCGCAGCCTCTGGGGACTGAGCGCCAAGGGTTAATTGATTTGATCATAGAAGGTTGTGGCGAAGTACTGCACCAGGGTGGCCAAATCCGGTTCCGTGCAATTCTCCACCGGATTAAAAAAAAAACTCCGCGTGTCGATGGAATTTCACAACCAGGCCTGGGGTGCGGCCTGAGCTCGGCGATCAGAACCGACAACGCAATCCCTCACCAGAAATGCATTTATTTGGCTTTATTTGGAGAGGTGCTCGGGGAAAGGCCCGTAGTGGGTCTCGCCCCTTACAATACAAGGCGGAGTTCCTCATTCTGGGATCCCGTTGGTCCTGACGGCTGCGTCCCAACTGCCTGGAAAAGTGTGCCGTGGAAAAAAATAGAGGCAGGTGAGCAGTGAGGTGCGCCTTTCTACACTACAAGGCTCTGCTGATTTATTATGCGCAAAGTGTTTGTCACGGTTCCGAAAAATGAGCGAGGCACCTTCCCGAACCGAGGCAAGGGTTTGGAGTCTGACGCCCAGCGTTAGCCGGTTTATGTTCAGCGCTGCAACAAAAACAGTCAACAAAAAGTCAGCAAAACAACAATTGTATTGTGAAGAATATACACAGGCGAATCGGATGCAAGCCATTACGCGCATTTAAAGACAACAACATGGAAGGTTACTGGCTTAAAAAGCAGCAAGGCCCTTGATTATGACATGCAAATAAAACCAATAAAGTACGCGATTGAATTTCTGTGTCCAGTTCTGTCCTATATATTTAATTTAGCAATAAAATCGGGCACCTTTCCTGAGGGCATGAAGCGAGCAAGAGTTGCTGCAATCTTTAAAGGTGGAAACAGAAATGAAGCAACTAATTATCGACCGATTTCTATAGCACCTGTTTTCTCTAAAGGACTAGAAAATATCATTTACTCACGCCTAATAAATTTCTTAGATAAAACTAGGGCGCTGACCGATTGTCAGTTTTGATTCAGAAAAGGTAAATCTACGGAAACGGCGCTGCTTGCAATAAAAGAAACTATATTACAGAGCATTGAAAAGGGAACATATACGCTCGGTCTTTTTTGTTGATTTCAGCAAAGCTTTTGACTGTCTCGACCATAACATACTTCTTAAAAAACTCACTTCATATGGCATCCGCGGAAAATCTCATGATTTGCTTAACTCGTGCCTCAGCAATAGAAGCCAGTGTGTTTGTATTAGCAACCACCAGTCATCCTTACTTCCAATATCTTGTGGTGTACCACAGGGGAGTGTATTATGCCTACTTCTGTTTAACTTATACATAAATGACATAGTTCATATTGACAACAGTGTACAATTCATTATATGTGCTGATGACAGTACTGTGCTTATTTCTGGTAATGATCCCAATGCCCTTGTGTCACATTGTAATGATGTACTTGGAAAATTGTCTGTCTAGTTCCAATTAACTCGCATAGAAATAAACACCCAGGAAATGGAAGCTATTTTATTTCGAGCCAGAAATAAGAAATTCATTCTAGAAAATTGTCAAAAGAAGGGGCATAGACCCCAACTACTTTGGTCCTGCAAGGGGGCACCTTGCAAGGGAGAAAATTTACCAACATACAAAAGAAGCTCAAAGCTTCGGGCCTGTGAGGGGTGACTGAGTTGGAAAAAGTAAAACAAAGCCAGCAGCACGTACACCCGCGCACGCGGACTGCGAGGTGTTAGCCTAACCGGATGGAACCGGCGAAGATGAGTCGCACGTTGCCGTGTTCTTGCAATGCCCTACCCAGGTGGCGACACACCGGCCACGTGCTTATGCTAAATCTTCCAACACGAGAACCCTACATATGTTTACGTGCACCTGAAAATATGCATGGCTAAATGCGGGCACTTTTGTGGCAGTGCTGGCCTGTACTTGATAAAGGGGGCCCGGTTGTGTTCGAAAAAGGTAGACGAAGATGTAAAGAGGTGGAACGTAGGGGTCCGTTCTGAAGGCGTATTTTATGCTAAGGGTGCTGTCCTTGTTTTCCCACAAGCATCCCCACTTTACATGTCTTTGCCGTATCACTCTATTCTAAACCCGCAAGTTGATTCTATTAAATACTTGGGTATACTATAATGCCCGCAGTTAGACTGGCGGCCCCAAATTAGAAGCATTGTGCTTTAAGGTGAGCGTGCCCTTGGCGGTTTCGAAAGGATCAGCGACACAAAATTCGGCATGTGTCGGGACACTCTGCTCTTTCTCTAAAAGGCCTATGCGCGGCTAACACTTGAATTCATCTCTTTTCTCCTTTCTGGGTGCCTAAGGTACAAGCTTGAACCACTGTTTGTTATGGAGCGACGGGCTCTACGCCTTTGCTTAGGTCTGCTTAAATCAGTGTCCAATGCTGTGCTGTACTTGGAGGCACGGATACCTGGTATACACTCCCGGTTTCAGCTTCTCACTGTGTGGACGTTTTTAAGGTCTTTGAAGCCTGTTCCAAGGTTGGCTAAATCCATCTTTACAACGAACCAACCTCTGTTCTTTGGTACTTTTTGCCTAGACAGAAGCTTCCTCACGTCGTGTTCACTAATTCCCTGCTGTCAAAAATTTCTGTACTTAGGAATTTTTTAGTACCAGTACCAGCGGGCTGTGGCAGTCAGTTGAACTGCTTTTAGAGTAGAAAGTGATTTTTATCGGGTTTCGTTTAAAAATTCGCATACTCACTGATGTACGCATCAGTACGCACTAAATGCATGCTAACTACTACATGAGCAAGTGCCCTTGGCATAAGCTTCTAAGGCCTGCTTTCCAGGAGACTGCGGGGCAATGGGGGTATCTGCTGCCGCAGCAGCCGGCGTCATCGCTTTGGCGGACGTGTTACAGCGACGCGTGCTCGTTGTTTCAATCTTTGTAGACTGTTTCCATGTCAGCTGCCTTCTGTCTACACGAGGAAGTGATAGTGGTCCAGTCTACAGTGCCGTGCACTTTCTGCTTTCAATGGCAGCAGGCAGGTGGCAGGAGCCGCAGCGCCGTCGGCCTGCAGAGCATACACCAAGAATACATTTCCGCTTTAAAAATCGCCCGATTTGCGAGGATGCCAAATTCGCCTAAAGCGAAGAAATTAGTGCTAGCTGTAGCACGTCCTCAAAAGAGGCGCCGATATGTAATGCACACAATGTTTTGGTCCGCTTCTTTCGTACTGGGGTAGCAATTCTCACACGGGTATGCGGCGTCCGTTTACTAAAGCTAGGGCCCGGGCTCACTTCAGGGACGCCGTTCCGATCGAGAGCCGACGCCGGCCGCAACGCGCGTCCCGGAGCCCTGGCGGTGCGGGCGAGATTAGATTTCGGCCTCACCGGTCGACCCGGAGCCCCGAAATGATGGGCGGTCGTAATAAATGAACCCGCGCGACCGCTACCTCCGCTCTGCAATTGCCGCCGCTCGGCGGGGTCGGCCGGCCCGTAATTCTAGCAGCGCCTCCGCACGCGGATCCCTTACCGGCTCTGAGCAGTGATCTCCGCAGAGAGCAGCAAAGATTAGAGCCGATCCCCCCTCCAACAATGAAGCGACCAACGCACGCGGATCCCGAAAATCCGCCGCGGCGAACCCACTTCCGCGCGCACGCCATGGCCGCTGGCGAAGCGTGTGCGGGGGCCGCCGGAGGGATAGATATGCCTGTCAGGAGGGCGGTCGCATAGCGGCCAGAGTTCCGTTTGCTGAAGGGTGCTCTGTCACTGCGGCGGCGCTGCTGGCAGCAGCAGTCGGCCTCCTCGCAGGGCGGAGCAGCGCGCGCGGTCGAAGGACGCCGCCAATGGAGGCGACGAAAGCGAGTAGCGCGCACTCGCCTTGAATGGCCGCCGCGTACGCAAATCAATGAGCGAAGGACGACGACACGGTTGAATGACGCGATCGCGCTGTGGTGAGCGCGGCGTGAAACAGTGTGCGCAGCGAGCACTACTTCTGCCGTGAACCCGGCCCGGTGAGTGAGTGAGCGAGTGAGTGAGTGAGTGAGTGAGTGAGTGAGTGAGTCAGTGCGTTCCCTAGCAGTTCTCAACTGTTGAGGGTGCTCCTTAAACGGTGCTCTCAGCCTAAACGATGTTCGCCAGTGCAATCGAGCTATGGCTAGGCTTTCAGTGCGTCTTTCGTTCACTGCTAAATGTCCCTGAATTCCATAAAGTAGGTCGTGGCTGTTTTAAAGCGCGCTAAGAAGCCGATTTTTCTAAGAGATGGCGTTCTACGGAAGGAGTGCATGGAAGGGTCGCGCGCAGCATTGAACCCGTGATCCAGCAGTGAACGACACGGGGCTGATAAAACGCGTCCTGCCCGCACCGACGCACTCAACAGCGCAGCGAATATTTTCGCCGGCAACTTTAGCCCAACGATAGCCTAGCAGCCGGCGTCCATATACACTCCGGCTCGCCTCCTGCTGCTCTGCGGAGAACGGGGCTTCAGCCTGAATCTTACCAACGTGGTTGCGTCGCCGCTCATAAAGCAGAATGCCCGCAACTGGTAACAGAGTCAGGCACTTGATCGAAATACATGAAAACGTAAATAAAACAGGAACTGGCCTATACCACTGAGTGGACAACAAAGTGTCCGCCAATCAGTAAACGCTTTCAGTGTGAACAAATGCAGCCGGCCATTGGCTTGCATCGGGATATGCAATGAGCGGCAGTCCTCGCCATTTCATTCAAAGCATTTCGGGCGGCAGTCCGTACCATGGGGGTGTGCTAAACAGTATTTTTTTCCTTCGTTATTTAAGTGGCGTCACATTGGCAGCACAAGGACAGTGAAGAAGGTATGAGGAGTTCAGTTGTCACTAGCCATCACTAACATGCTATGGCTTCCGACGTGCATTGATGCACAAGGTATGGCTAAAAGCTAGTTCGTACTGCTCGCTTTGCCTTCGCAATAATCTTGCTACTTGCCCATAGTGCCACGACGATTCGTCGGGCGCGTGGGATTTTAAAATCAACTTTTGCGAGCTCTGTCCACAACATTGCAAAAGAATGCGTCCGCTGTCCGCACCGCAGCACAGCCAAAGCTGGGAGGCGAGGAACGCGTGCCACGCGCTACGAAACTATAGTGCGTCGTTACGTTCCTAAAAGCCGATTCTTAGCGTTCGTGTGCTGTGCGATGTCAGTGCACGTTAAAGATACCCAGGTGGTCAAAACTATTCCGGAGCCCTCCACTACGGCACCTCTCTCTTCCTCTCGTCTTTCACTCCCTCCTTTATCCCTTCCCTTGCGGCGCTGTAAGGTTATGGAGCGAATGGGGCTGGCGCAGCTCGAATGGTTTTTAGAGCAGAATGCTCTCTATCCGGACATGATGACTGGGTTCCGGCGGGGACGTTCTTCGAGTGATAGCGTAATTGACCTCATATCGACAGTGGAACATGAAAAACGTAGTCGCCGACTTGTCGCTGCTGTCTTCTTGGGCATCAAAGGGGCCTACGATAACGTACTTCATGACGCCGTGTGGGCCACGTGCAGCGTCAGTGTCGTGCGCCTCGATGCACCCAGTGCCGACGCTTTGGGCACAGAGTAGACAACTGTGTTTTGAGTTATGCTGACAGGTTACGCCGGGGCAACTGGACACATCAGGATGAAGTGGTGTCAGAACACATTACGGATGTGTCGGGCGTTGTGGAAGCGTCGGGTGAACTGAGTCATGAGCTCCAAACAGAAGATGGACCAAAGGCTTGTGCACCGAATAACGTCAAGGGTCCGCTTGCAAGTACGGATAAACCGGAGTCCCCGTCTCCAGACCCAAAGCCATCGGACCCGGGTCTGCCCGGGTCTGCTACTTTGAGTCCTGTGCTTGCTTCTCAGGAGCCACCTGTCACCCAACGATCACTAGAGCAGAACACCCCTGCTTTAGAGTCAGTGGAGCCATTTCAGCCAGTGAATGTGCGACATGCCTTCTGCGACCGCGATGCCCCTTCGTCGCCGGAGTGCAGCAGTGTGTCGCCTGGAGTGTCGGCTTCTAGTGTGATTGGTGTCCCGTTGGCTGCCAGCGTGGCTGCGAGCGACGTGGTCCACTGGGCTTCATGGGCCGAAGCCCTGGCTGTCTCAAAAGAAGCGATGGACAACAGCGCACCTTTGCAGCGTCCCGCAGATGATGAGGTGTGTGTCGATGGCGATGAGCAGAAGGAACCTGGTATGATGGCATAGGGAAGGGTAAGCTCAAATCGAAGGACGATGTCTGCAGTACAGGCCACTGATTTGCAGGCCGGCCCCCGAGTACAGAGGATGGCCTTCAAAACGACAGGCACCAAAACTGGCGGGTGTCACAGCATTTCAGGCCGCTACCCTTAGATTAGTGGTTTGCGCAATCGTCGAAGGCAACATCAGTTACGGCATCTTTTAAACAAATGGGGTGTGAGTGTGGCAGCCATCCAGGAAACCAAGCTGTCCTCTGATTAGGAGACATGCTGCTGTCGAGCCTCTTTTGTCAGAATTCAATGCCATCGTTAGTCACTCGAGAGACTTAGGTGGGTGCATGCTATTCCTGGCCAACACACTGGGAATTACTGCCGTGTCGTATACGCCCCGTGCACCGCCTATAGAGGCGCTACTGAAAGCCGCCTAGCGGCCGTTTTTGGCATCATTAAAAAAAGAGGCGTGAATAAAAAAATTGACGTTTTAAAGTAAATGGAATCAGTTCCTGACCTCTGCCGTCGAACAGCGGCGATCCATTGCTGTCGTCGCTCCCGCTCATAGAGCCGCGCTGGGAACGAGTAGAATCGCGTCTCCGGCGTATTTTTATATGTGTTAGAGCAACCAACCACACAACAGTTGTTATTGGACACCCCTTCGGGCTCCTATCGCAATGAAGATGCACGGACAAACCTTATTTGATCGAAGAAACGACCGAGAAAGATAAAGCCACGTCGCAACAACACAGAAGCGACCGGCAAACGGCGCGCTTCACTCCCGGAAGTTGGGAGCAAAGCCGCCACCTGTGGCGCGGCCGTCGCTTTGCACGCCGCCTTCTGCTGTGATCTCGCAATTTTGGGTGTACAGTGACGAATTGTTAGTGTTTATGCCCCTGTAAAGCAACGTGATAGAAGGCTATTTTTCTTGTCATTAGTCGACCATTTATTTGTCCACGGTTCGTAAAATTATGCTTTTGGGATATTTCAATTGTGTTTGTAGGGATGAAGACCGAGCAGTGTTAAGTAAGCGATATGACCTATAGTGCTGCTTTACTTACTGATTTGGCACGCGAATACAGCCTGGTGGATGTTGAGCAAGATAAGGGACATAGCATTCATTTCACTCATTTTCAGTGCTCCTCTAGTGCTCGGCTTAACAGGATTTACGTTTCAGCAGACATGTTATTCAGCGTTTTTGATTTCTGGGTGCGGCCCATATTCTTCAGTGATCACTGCTTGGCGTTTCTTCGGATAGGGACGTACAGTCGGCGCATACTCCATCCTCGATGGAAGCTGAATAGCTGCCTGCTCTCAGATGAAATCTTCAAACGTGCTGTACCTTCTTAATTGAAAGCCACATGGTCACGCGGTGATATCTGTTTTGCAAAAATGGGGCTTATTTAAACAAGAAAAAAAATGTTATCGAAGCCCCAGCAAGAATCGCGTTTTTGAAGAGACATCAACTTCGAGAGCTCAGCCGTACTTAGGTTGAGCTACATGAGTTAGAGAGGATTAGCCCAGGATTAGACCAGTACGGACCAGTAGCTCAGGATTAGACCAGAGGATTGGACCAGTACGGTCAGACAACGGGCACGAGTAAGCGTGATATGCTCCGGAGAGTGATCCCCGTTACGCTCATCGATCAGGCCGCTCGGTGGCACCGGTTGGTCGGCCACACCGCGAGCACGATGGTTGATTTCCGCACGATGTTCAGGGAGGAGTTCCTGCCTTACGACTACCAGCTGCGGATGCGGCGGGAGTTGGAGCTGCGCACGCAAGCCCCTGACGAATCTCTGGTCGAGTACGTCAGGGCGATGCAGGAGCTTTACGACGACGCCGATCCCGGAGCTCCGAACGCGGAGCGAGTGGAAAGGGTAGTCCGACAGAGCCACCCCACGTTTGCTCTCTATCTGCGGGGAAATCGCTGTGGAGACTTGAACGAGCTAGCTGTGGAAGCGCGCCGGGTACAAGCCGAAATCTCGGCAGCACGCGCGTACCGACCCTCATCGCCTCCATCGGAATCACTGGAGCCCAGCTGCGCCTGGAACGGCAGCACGCGCCCACGAAGCGAATCCGCTCGGGCACCGGCTCAAGGCACGCTTTTCGAAGTCTGGGATCGTGCCTTGGATCCCTACTCATACGGGCTCAGGGCAACAGAGGTCCCAGGGCCGGGAGTCTGGTCGGCCTCTCGTCAACGAGCCGACAGAGATTCTCCAGCTCGGTCAAAAGATCGCGAAGTGGTTATGCCTCCAGACGGACAGCGTCACCGGGTGGAAATGCCGGTTCGGAACGCTCTCACTCAGGGCCGTGCGCGAGAGCAGCCTCGTTCGTTGCTGCCCAATGCACGGAATGCACGGAGTGCGCTGCTTCAACTGCGACCAAGCGGGTCACATTGCACGTGCGTGCCCTACCGGGGCGGGAAACGAGGCAGCCGCCGGTAGTGGCGCCGGCGGCCGTGGCGGTACCGGACGATGCGCCCGTAATCGCGGCCCCTTCGCTTTTCAGGGTCGGAACGCCGTGCAGTTTGAGTACTCCGTTCATAGGACTTGCAGTCGCAGGATTTACGTTCAAAGCACTACTCGACACTGGCGCGAGCACGTCGCTCACCGGAGACGAGGCCGTCTCTCATCTGGGTCGGAACGGCATTCAGCTGCGGAAGCGCAACGTGCCCCTCCAACTCGCGCGCGGAGAGGGGTTGCTCCGGCGGTGATGCGCGCCTTGTCGTGCGCTGGAATCAGCGTAGACGACGACATCGCTTCATTCACCTGCCTGGACTCACGGTCGCCGTCGTTCTCAGACGAGATTTCTTGGAAAAATTGGGAATCGTAGTTGACATCGGCAACGGCGGCTACAGTCAAAGCCCGTTCACCCCACTCAAGCCGTTCGCTACCGAGCCCGTCGAGACTGCCCAGATGTCAAAATGTAAAAAAACCGAAGTGGAGAGGAGGAATGCCTCCCGAGAGAACAACGCTCCCCCCTAGCCGCTGGAGTCAGTAGCTGCGGCCGGTCCCCGACCCCGCCGCTTTTGTGCGGACAAGGACGCTAAATTACACGGTCTCCTCGCGAACGCGGGTGACTTGACGGAGCGTGAGCGCGGCCGCATCTTCTCCTTGTTAAAGGGGCCATGACATGGTCGTACTTCATATTGCAGTTTTCTGCTTCAGTAACTAATGCAAGAGCTTATGATTCAATTTCAAAAATTTGGCTGACCTAGACGCGCTGTATTTTCCAAAAAACACGATCGAAATTGAGACTGGGAGACTCCTCCCACCGGCAGCGACCGCCGTATTGAAAGCTCTCGTGACGTCACTAGCACATGCACGGAGCAACGTCGTCTGCTCTCGTTGCTGCAATATGGGCAGCGAGGTCTCATTCCCCTCTGTACTAATTCGCGGCGATCGATAGCAGTCGTCCCCCGTATATGAATGACTGGTACCGCAAAAGCAATAATAACATGAAGGCGCTAGACACCGCAGCGGACACGGGACAGAGAAAGAAGACGACACAGGGCGGTCTCTGTCCCGTGTCCGCTGCGGTGCCTAGCGCCTTCATGTCTCACCAACTGGCCTACACATCTACCCTCCTAAACAATAATAACAGTAACGCAGTTTTTCTTCGGTATAGGTAGGGTCCGGTCACACTATAGGCTGATGCGACGGCGATTGACGGTCGGTGGGCTGATCGGTACGCAAATGCCGTCGCTGATGCACTGGTCTGTCACGCTAGACCGACGACGACGCCAGCACGATCAACAATCGCGTATCGTAGTAATGTTAAAGAGTCAGCCTAGTGGGAACCAGAAGAGAGTGGTAGGGGCTTGTTGGTATGACATTCTATAAACTTAAGAATTTTAAAACTTATTGTACCTCATGCTAACCACGGCGACATACGCGATGTGCGTGAACCAGCGAAGAAGTGCTTTCATTCGGTGCCTGCGCATAGAACCGATCGGCGAGGCGAGCGACACGGGCAGAAAACGCCGCACGATGGTGCCGCTCGTCGCTCGCCGCCGTCGCCTGGGCTTGTGCACCAGAGCGAAAGCTTCACGCCCAGTGAGGCGACGGCCTGAAAAACTGCGCTTGTGCACGTTATCTGTATCGAAAAAAGCGAAACGAGCGGCTACACATCATATCTTCACACATTCTTACTAATAAGTGAGGAACTTTTCCCATATTCTTGAATTTCTGTCTACGGTGGATCGCCGGCCCCTTTCGTGACGAGGCCTAGCGAGTACGCAAGATTCGTGTGTGCGATTTCGGCGATTGCGGAGAGCGAATTCGCAAGTTTTAGCGCCTGCAAATAGCTGTCGAGCGTAGCTTTGGCTACAGTGCCCTCAAAGCGACGACTGCCTACATCGCAGGACGCGAGTACAATACGGGGGAAGTGCCGATATGTGACCCGGTCTGAATAGCATGCGCAGAAGACAGCCGGCAGCAGCCGTCGGCGTCGACTGGGTACCACAAATCTGGTTGTTTTCATTAACTAAAGTAATTTCCGAAGGTATTTTTAGCTAGACCGATCTAAAATTTAGGTGACATAACAGAAAGCAGACACAATTAGCGGAAAGCGCCGGTATTCTACGCGAAGCGTTTCCCAAGCAGGCGATATAGCATCATCGGCGCTTATTGTAGTGTTATCATGGTGTGTAAATGAGTAAAAGTGCAATTTGTCAGCAAGAGTACATAATATTTAAGATAAGTATAACCCACCTGGCGTTTTATGCCGCGCAAACGGGCAGTACTGTTTGCGCACAGCAACCTCTACGCGGGCTGCAGTTGTGGTTATTAATCGTCGCACTCCTGGGGCACAATGCGCACGCACTGAAAAATGCTTTAATAATATTTCGAAGCACTCATTTAGACGGCGGCGACAATTCATCGGTGCGGACAGTGAAAGCATTCGAGTCACGTAGGGTTTTGCAAGCGGTTTGGTTCCTGCAAAAAGGTTCTCTGAGTCGAAGGAAATTCGTGTTCGACTTTCAAACACGCACATGCAGCGAGGAAGTCGTCGCACTCGGCACTTTTCTCTGCTCGTTTCGTGCCTCAAGGTTACTGTAATGCACCTTTTGATAATATGAGTTTAATTATCGAGCAAGGAATAGCGAACAAGAACTTGGTATCTAGCTACAAAATGCCGCGGCATTCACGGCGCACATAGGCGAAGGCATGCACGGCACGTGCCGCTTTTCACATACGGGAGCACTTGACTGCTCAAAAGAGACCGCGCTCATAACATACGAACAGCATGCTTCTAAGCGTAAATAATAAAGCAGGGGTCCATCGATTTATGTTTCCTCAACAATCGGAAATTGGGCGCCACGAGCAAGTCCGCTTTCCCAAGGATCACTCAGCTCGCGTACGAAGTTGAAGGCTTCCCAAAAGAGAAATTGGAAAATGCATTTTATTTCGCTAGGCTCAAAGAAAAAACTTTTCGAGCGACCGCTGTCTACGGTGTGCATGAAAGCACCTCAACAGCTCGAAGCAGACGACGCGTGGCGTGTATGCACTCGTGACGTCAGCGATCAGAGGTTGCCAGACCAGCTAGCAGTTCGCAAACGAAACGAAAAAAGAACGTTTTAAAAATATTTACCGCACGGAATCAACTGATAATTTGGGGGAATTGTACGTAATTTAACCTGTTGGGAATTAAAGGCGATAAGCAGGGTATGCGTGAAAATAGGCGGTCATGACCCCTTTAAGCGACTTCGAGGAGATATTTACGGACCGCCCCGGCTGCACACAACTGGTGCAGCACCGCGTCAAAACAGGGGACGCACAGCCCTCGAAATCTAATCCCAGACCGGTAAGCCCCGCCAAATGGCAGGCGATTGACGCGGCGCTGCAAGAGCTGCTCGATGCGGGCATTGCTAGCCGCTCAACGAGTCGCTGGGGACTCCAAGTCGTACTCGTCCCCAAAAAGGACGGTAGCTCGCGCTTCCGCGTGCACTACAGGCGATTGAATGCAGTCACACAGAAGGATGCGTACCCTTTCCCAAGCATTGACGATATCGTCTAAAACCTCGGCGGAACGAAGTATATTTCTACTCTAGATGCTAGCAAAGCCTATCTCCAGGTAGAGATGCGACCAGGCGACGAGCGCTAAACGGCATTCACATGCCTCAGGTGTCTCTATGAGTTCGTTAGGATGCCCTTCGGGTTGTCCAGAAGCCCGAGCACCTTTCAGCGGCTTATTGACCGTGTGCTCGGCGACGCCAAATGGCATCACCACCCTCGCCTACCTGGACGACACCTGCATCTACTCCCGTACCTTCGAGGTGCACCTCGATCATCTCGGGGATGTCCTGAGAAAGCTCAGAGCAGCAGGTCTCACACTCAACCCCGGCAAAGCGCAGCTGTGCAGAGCGGAAGTCAGCCTACTCGGCTACCGCTTGCGGCGCGGACAGGTGTCCCCGGACACGGAGAAGCTTCGCTCGATCCTGGAATTTCCAGCGCCGAACGACGTGAACGCTGTGCGCCACTTTCTCGGGATAGTCGGCTACTACCGCCAGTTCATTCCAACTGCATATGCCTGCAAGGCCCCCGGACAAATTTGTTAAGACAGCCCCGTGGGAATGGGGAAAAGAAGATCAGACGAGTTTTCGTCAACTGGCTCAGGCCATTGCCAACACCGCGTCACTGAAACTGCGAGACCTAAACAGACCGTTCGTGATCCAGACAGAGGCCTGCGATTTCGGAGTGGGCGCAGTGTCACTCCAGATGGAGGACGAACAACTCCGACCCGTGGCATTTGCCAGCCGTGCGCTGACGCCGACCGAGCGCAACTACACAGTGACGGAGAAAGAATGCTTGGTAATCATCTACGCACTACGAAAATTTGAGATGTACGTAGAAAGAACCAGGTTCACGGTCGAAAGCGACCACATGGCATTGACATGGCTAACCCGTGTTACGTTTCGCCTACGACGCGCGGTATAGCCGGCGCGGATGCAACGGACGCCGGGGCTTCGTTCAAAGTGGCGGTCATTTTGGGCCCGTTCAGTGCTGCCGCAACGCCTCCCGCCAAGCGCGTCCAGGCAGGTTTCAATGCCACGTGTATTCGTGTGTGCGTGTCTGTGTGTGCATGTTGGTGCCCACGCTTGTCAAAGCGCGGCAGCCGGGGAGAGGAGCTCCCCAACTGGGAGGCGAGGAGGTCTGACCGGCGCCGGCCCGGCGGACGCGTCACGTCACGTTTCAACATGTCCGTGCGTCGCCGTCTCGTGCGCCTCATCCCGAGCCGTTCCTTCTTGCCCTCGACTCCGAGGGTATAAAGGCAGCTGCCCCGGACGCCAAGAGGCTTCGATTGCTTCCGTCGAGTAACGTGGTCGCCCTGACCGGTCGCCCTGACCGGCTACTCTTTTGCGATGCTAGAATAAACAAGTTGTTCTGTTGGCAGTCGACTCATCCTTTGCCAGGACCTTCGGATGTTTCCAGCTGTGCCCCAGGCCGCCAGGCCAACGCTACCCTTGGGGCTTGCGACCCATTTGCAACAACTGGTTGCCAACGGTGAGATCGCGACAACGGAGGCCAGCAGCGAAGATATACGATCGACTGTATGCTGAGCAGCACAACGACCATCCGGGAGCAGTGCAACGAGCCCTGTGTGATGACTGGTTGCCTGCAGCGGAACGACTGCGCTGAATTTTTGGCTGCGAGGTTTGGTGAGTGCGGGACTTTCTTCTTCTGAGTTTTGCCAGGCTTTTGTTAGTGTCAGAAACAGAGCTGGTAATTGTGGTTGTCGTTGCTGCCGGGTTAGTTTGCGGCAAGACAATAGTAGGCAGTAGAGAAAGCAGCATTCGGAGCAGCCATGGATTTGAAGTCGTTGCACAAACCGAAATTGCTGGAGCTTGCAAGAGAGTTGGGTCTGGATGTCTCAGACAAACTCAGAAAACCAGAACTGCTAAGGGCTATTCTTGAGTTGGAGGCTGAGGATGACGAGCTGTCGGAATGCCTTGAGACCATTGAGGAGAGGGAGCAAAAAGAGAAAGACGAGCGCGAACGTAAAGAGCAAAAAGAGAAAGACGAGCGCGAACGTAAAGAACAAAAAGATAAAGAGAAAGAAGAGCGCGACCGTCAACACGCTTTGGAAATGAAGCGTCTCGAGGTAGAGATGGAACGCGCTCGTAATGGTAGTCAGGCACACGGTGCAGGAGAACGAGTATCGTTCAAAATGACTGACCTGATGCGGCCGTTTAAGCTTGGAGAGGACATTTGTTTGTTCCTGGTTAACTTTGAGCGAACGTGCGAGAAGCAGGGGTTCTCTCGGGAAACGTGGCCACAGCGCTTGCTCACTTTGTTACCCGGCGAGGCGGCCGACGTAGTCGCTCGCTTGAAGAGAGAGGAGGCAGAGGATTTCGACCAAGTGAAATCGAGTCTGCTAAAAAAGTACAGGCTGTCAGCGGAGGCGTTCCGTCGGAAGTTTCGGGAAAATTAAAAAGGCAGAAGTGAGTCATATACAGAGTTTGCCTACAGGCTTATGTCAAACATGCAGGAGTGGCTCAAAGAAGAGAAAGCGTTTGGTGACCACGAGAAAATTCTGCAGTGTTTCGGGCTGGAACAGTTTTATAGTCGGTTACCTGAGAACGTGCGGTACTGGGTCTTGGATAGGCCAGACGTTAGTACAGTGGCTAAAGCCGCCGAGCTAGCCGAGGAGTTTGTGACGCGTCGGGCTCGCGGAGCTAAGGACGGTCAAAAGGGTGAATTTGGCTCCAAGTCTGAGAGGCCGAAGTTCACACCCATGAGAGCAAGGGGGGACACACGTAGTGCGGATGCGAGTGAAAGCAGTCCGACCGAACGTAAGGAGACGGCGGCAGCCGAAGCCGAACGCAGAAAGCGGTTCGAGACGAGGCAAGCGCGCGTGTGTTATACGTGCCAGAAGCCGGGTCACTTTTCGGCGCAGTGTCCAGAAACAAAAACAAAAGTCGTGTTTTTGTCATTATGCAGCACTGACGAGAACATGAAGCTTCTCGAGCCTTACATGCGAGACTTCCTCGTGAACGGGAAAGAGTGCCGATGTGCTTCGTGATTCCGCAGCTACAATGGATGTAGTTCACCCATCTTACGTAGAACCCGATATGTTCACGGGCGAGTGCGCATGGATCAAGCAAGCCGTGGAAGCTCATAGCGTGTGTCTGCCCGTAGCAAAAGTGCTTATTGAAGGACCTTTCGGAGCAATTGAGACGGAGGCCGCAGTGTCATCTATGCTGCCCCCCCAGTACCCGTACCTATTTTCGAACAGGTCCGATCACCTCCTGCGCGAGAAGGGGCTTTTGTTTGGTGAGGCTAGCGTTCAGGCCTTAACCAGATCGAGAGTTCGGGAGCTCGCTGCAAAGGCGGTAGTTGCGGGGCCGACGTTGTCGAACAATGAGAAAGGGTCGGAGGCGCAGCAAGCTGATATTCAGAGCACGTCCGAACTGAATAAAATTGAGCCTGTAGCGTTGAAGGCACCAGGTACTGGAGAGGAAATGCCCGACACGGGAAAGCTAGAAGAGCTATCTGCAGATTTGCTCATCGCGCCTACGTCAGATGGACTTAATAGGTTGCTAAAAGTAAGCCGGTCGGCTTTGATAGCCGAGCAAAAAAAGGATGGCAGCCTAGAAAACATGCGCTGCAATGTCAAGGAAGGTATCGCCAAGAAAAATGCTCGTTTTGTGGAAAGAGGTGGGGTCCTGTAAAGGAAGTATCTAGACCGCAGGGGAGTGGAGTTCGATCAGCTGATCGTGCCTCAGTGCTACCGTCAGGATCTGTTGCGCTTGTCGCATGGCGGTTCGTGGTCCGGACACCTAGGAGTTAAGAAGACTGAGGACCGTCTCTTGCAAGAGTACTATTGGCCAGGGTGTTTTCGTGACGCAGAACACTTTGTGAGGACATGTGACACCTGTCAGCGGGTTGGCAAACCAGGGGACAAATCGAGGGCGCCGTTGAAGTTGGTACCTATCATTAAGGAGCCTTTTAGACGGCTCGTTATGGATACAGTGGGACCTCTGCCGGTAACAGCCACGGGGTACAGACAGATTTTGACTGTGATCTGCCCAGCGACAAAGTTCTCTGAAGCAGTGCCGCTTAAAGAACTCAGCTCAGTTGAGATAGTCAATGCACTACTGTCCATATTTGCGCGGGTTGGTTTTCCTGCGGAAATCCAGTCAGATCAGGGCACAGTGCTTACTAGCACTTTGACGACAGCCTTTCTCGAAAGGTGTGGGGTAAAGCTGTTACACAGCTCGATGTACCACCCACAGTCGAATTCCGTTGAGAAGCTCCATTCCGTCATGAAGCGCGTGTTGAGAGCATTGTGTTTTGAACAACAAAGTGATTGGGAGCTGTGTCTGCCTGGGGTGATGTTTGCATTAAGGACCGCGCCGCATGCGGCTACGGGGTTTTCGCCAGCTGAGCTGGTGTACGGTCGCTCGCTGCGGTCTCCGCTTCGCATGCTTGGAGATTCGTGGGAAGGCAAGGGCGACGACCCAGTCGTGGTCGAGTACGTGCTTAGGTTCCTCGAACGCTTAAGAAGGGCACAGGAGTTGTCAGATGAAGCAATGGCAAAGGTCCAGCAGAGGGCCAAGGTTTATTATGATCGGACAGCCAGGGCCCGTCGTTTTGAGGTGGGCGATGAGGTAATGATATTGCGCACATCGCTAAAAAACAAACTCGACGTGCAGTGGGAGGGCCCAGCACGGATTGTTCAAAAACTGTCGGATGTTAACTACGTGGTGAGTCTGCCAGGAAAACGGAAAGCACAGCACGTTTACCACTGTAATCTGCTCAAACCCTACAGACAACGGGAAGCAGTGGTGTGTATGATGGTAAACGTTCCCGAAGAGCTTCCGGTCGAGCTTCCGGGACTAGGCTCAGTGACGAACAGGGAAGACACCGATCAGGTCATTAGTGACTTAGTAAAGCACCGCTGTCGCCTGAGCAGAAAACCGAACTACAACAACTCTTACAAGAGTTTCAAGGTCAGTTCTCAGAGAGGCCTGGTAGGACTTCTGTCCTTACTCATGAAATAGAACTTACCTCCCCAGAGCCAGTACGATCCAAGGCGTACCGGGTGTCACCCCGCCAGCGCGATATTATGGAGGCTGAGGTAAAGAAAATGCTACAGCTCGGTGTTATTGAGGCGGGTGAGAGTGATTATACCTCCCCTTTGATTTTAGTTGAGGTACCGGGCAAGGAACCTCGTCCTTGCGTCGACTACCGCAGGCTTAATTCCATCACTAAGGATCAAATTTATCCGATCCCTAGCATCGAGGAGCGCCTTGAGAAAGTTAGTAGCGCTCAGTTTATTTCCACCCTAGATCTTGTCAGGGGTTATTGGCAGGTTCCACTTACAGAAGAGGCTAGTAGGTATGCGGCGTTCATTTCACCAATGGGAACATTCCGTCCTAAAGTTTTGAGTTTTGGTTTGAAGAACGCGCCATACTGCTTTTCAAGCCTCATGGACAAAGTGTTGCGGGGACAGGAAGAATTCGCTTTCCGTATTTAGACGACGTAGCGATATTCTCCGCATCCTGGTCTGAGCATATGGCACACTTGCGGGCAGTGCTAACCCGGCTGCGCGAAGCGGGCTTGACAGTCAAGGCTCCCAAGTGCCAATTAGCACAGGCCGAGGTTGTCTACCTCGGTCACGTGATTGGACAGGGTCGTCGCCGCCCCTCTGAAATAAAGGTGGCCGCTGTGCGAGACTTCCCGCAACCACGCACGAAGACCGATATTCGGTCGTTCTTATGTGTCGCCGGCTACTATCAGAGGTACATCCCCAGGTACTGCGATATCACGGCTCCCCTGACGGATGCTCTAAGAAAAACAGAGCCCCAAACAGTCGTCTGGGGCGAGGCAAAGGAAAGAGCTTTTAGCGCCCTAAAGAGCGCCCTAACAAGCAAGCCTGTGCTACGATCACCAGACTACACAAAAGGGTTCGTTGTTCAGTGCGATGCTAGTGAGCGAGGCATGGGCGTTGTACTGTGCCAAAGGGAAAATGGAGAAGTGGAACACCCCGTCCTGTACGCTAGTCGTAAGCTGACCTGTCGTGAGCAGGCGTACAGCGCCACCGAGAAAGAGTGTGCGTGTCTCGTGTGGGCCGTTCAGAAATTGTCATGCTACCTAGCCGGCTCGAGGTTTATCATTGAGACGGATCACTGCCCTCTCCAATGGCTGCAGACCATCTCTCCCAAAAATGGCCGCCTCCTGCGCTGGAGCCTCGCTTTGCAACAATATTCCTTTGAGGTGCGTTACAAAAAGGGGAGTCTCAACGGTAACGCCGATGGCTTAAGTCGAGGCCCCTAACGTAGGAATCCGCCTCAAAGTTGTTTGTTACTGATGTTTTCTTCATGAGGCAGGATTTTTAACATATTGCTTTTGTTTAGTGTTTCAAAGTGATGACGTGCTTTCTAGTGCAATTTTCCCATTTGTGGACGCGTTCTGAGTGCTGCTTGACTACTGTAAGGAACTAGGCAGTAGTATAAAAGGGGAAAGAGCCTGGCAGAGCTTAGTGAGGGTTGAAAGCACAAGCTGATGGGCGAGTTGGTTATTCATAGTTTGATTTGAAGCAGCGCAAGGCCGAAAGCCAAAGAAGAGAGCCGAGAAAGAAACGGACGAGGGTTGTATCGTGCTTGCTGACTGAGCGGTTGCGTTTCGGCGTAGTTCTAACGCTTGCGGGGAACGAGAACAAAAATGGCAACTCTCCCGAAGTCACTTTGCAGTGTCCTGTGTGAACCTGAACCTGAGAACGAGGCCTTCTCTGTGCGTTGCGCTCAAGCAACGCCGAGGGACGACCGATTTCGATGACGAGCATCATCGAGCGACATCCCTCCGGACAGCGGATGCAGTCCCCTGACCATCGGGATCTCCTTCTCCCGGCGGGGCGGTCTGTTACGTTTCGCCTACGACGCGCGGTATAGCCGGCGCGGATGCAACGGACGCCGGGGCTTCGTTCAAAGTGGCGGTCATTTTGGGCCCGTTCAGTGCTGCCGCAACGCCTCCCGCCAAGCGCGTCCAGGCAGGTTTCAATGCCACGTGTCTTCGTGTGTGCGTGTGTGTGTGTGCATGTTGGTGCCCACGCTTGTCAAAGCGCGGCAGCCGGGGAGAGGAGCTCCCCAACTGGGAGGCGAGGAGGTCTGACCGGCGCCGGCCCGGCGGACGCGTCACGTTACGTTTCAACATGTGCGTGCGTCGCCGTCTCGTGCGCCTCATCCCGAGCCATTCCTTCTTGCCCTCGACTCCGAGGGTATAAAGGCAGCTGCCCCGGACGCCAAGAAGAGGCTTCGATTTCTTCCGTCGAGTAACGTGGTCGCCCTGACCGGCTGCTCTTTTGCGATGCTAGAATAAACAAGTTGTTCTGTTGGCAGTCGACTCATCCTTTGCCAGGACCTTCGGATGTTTCCAGCTGTGCCCCAGGCCGCCAGGCCAACGCTACCCTTGGGGCTTGCGACCCATTTGCAACACCCGCCTTCGTGAGCCGAGCGGAAGGCTCGCGGTTGGGCACTGATGCTACAGCGCTTCGAATTCGAAGTGCGCTACCGAAAAGGGGCCGCAAACGTGGTTGCTGACGCGTTGTCGCGCGTGTCGGTGAATTACCTCTCCCCAGACGGTGGAGAGGAGGAGCCGCCGCAGCAACTTCCACACGCGTCGGGAGAGCGGAGCCGAGGGGATAAAGATCTCGCTCGATTGCACGCGCATCTCGTGGGCGTGAAGGAACCCATCGAGGTTGCGTTCAGCAGAGAAGAGCTTATCAAGTCTCAGCAGGAAGACTCGTACTGTCGGAGGCTGGTCGGCGCTCTTAGTGAAAAGACGGACCGCCCGACGAATCTAGTCAAAGGGCGCCCAGGAACCGCAGCGAATGCGGTAGGCGCGAGCTCCAGTGCAGCTTGCAGTGCTGCGAGTGAGCTGGAGAGTTACCTGCTTGCTGCCGACGGAGCTTTGTTCAAATACGTGCCAGGCAAAGAGGACTAAAACGAGTGCTTCAAAGTCGCCATTCCGCACCAGTTGAGGCAAGCTGTGATGAAGCATTACTACGAAGCAGACGGCCATGGGAGCGCGCCAAAGACATGGAAGAAACTATGTCGGTTCGCTACCTAGCCTGGAATGAAGGTTGAAGTACGTAGTAAATACGTACAAACCTGCCATGTCTGTCAAGAGAGAAAGACGAGAGAGGGAAGGCCGCCCGGCTTGCTTCAGCCGATCGTGAGCACAAAGCTATGGGAAATCGTGGCGTGCGACCTGATCGGACCGCTGCCGCGCAGCAAAAGAGGGCACAGATTCGTGCTGGTGGCCACTTGCCACTTCAGTGGGATCGCTTAGCTCTATCCGCTGCGAAAAGCCACTACGAAGGAGATCCTGGCGAGAATCTCAGGATTATTCTGCCGTTTTGGATTCCCCGACCGGTTGATCACCGACAATGCATCGTACTTCACGTCAAAGGTTTTTCGTGACCCGTGCGCAGTAATGGGAGTACGGCAGCAGAAAACGACGTGCTATCGTCCACAGTCCAATGTGACAGAGCGTCGCAATCGCGATGCTCGGGGCATACGCCCGGACGCACAGCGACTGGGACGAGCACCTCGATGGCATCACCTTCGCACTGCGAACGAGCGAAAACCGCTCTACGGGCTTCACGCCGGCGTTCCTGGTGTTCGGGAGGGAGTTACAGACGCCAACGGACATCGTCCTTGCCAAAAGGCGGGACGCTGCTCCGGCCGAGACGGCAGCTGCGACTAGCACGCGCGGCGTGTGCGAGAACGAGTAGAAAACGCAATGAAGGAGGCCAGCCGCAATCGCGCGAGAGCCAGGGCGAGCCAGGAGGCGGCCTTCCAAAGGTTCTTCCAAAGGGAAGTCGCCATAGAGAGGGAGGCTCCGGCAACACGAAATCGCGGGGAAAGGTCGCTGACCCCCAACGCACACCTACAATACCCGCAGCAAGCGAAAGCGCTGATAATACCGCATTTACACGGGCGACCTTAACCACAGTTAAGGTAACTACGGTTCCCCGTAACTATAGTTAGCCGCGCTCACACGGCAGACGAAACTGCAGTTACGCCATCTAGCCCCAATTACCCAAACCGAGCTTGCCGACCTCCGTTTGCTACCTTAACCAACAAGACCGCAACATCGTCATCTCAGAGTTGTGCCATCTGGACTGATTCAACAACCGCGGCCCTGATACGCATCTGGGAGGACCAGCTACCTGTGCTGCGCTGTAACACGCGCAGCGCTCGGATATATATGCTTCGATTGTAGCGGAACTGAACGCCGGGCTACCGCCGGGAGAAGGCCCATACACCAGCAGACAAGTGAAGCTGAAAATGGAAAACCTCAGCAAGAAATACCGGTAAATGCGACCTTTATCGAACGATGCTCGTGCCATCAGGTTCTTGGCGCTGTTTTCACAGTGCAGCTGAACTGCTTACGTCAGCCTCGCATGTGCGACAGTAGCATGTGTTGTCGCGTGAGCAACGCGTCGATTCTCTTCGCCGTCGTCGCACAGTTCTGGAGTGTCGAAGACGATCTTGAGAATGCATTGTTGAGGTAGTAAGAACTCTAGAGTAATGACCCCAGGCAGGAGCAGCATACGCAGCGCTTAGAATCTTCGCTCGTGCACGCGTGCACGGCGCTGCATGCAAACTTCGTCTTCCTCGTTACGCACGTGTTGTTCGTCGTTTTTATGTTCAAACTGCGAGCTGCAGCGCTGGCAGCATTGCTGTACGCATCGCTATTTCTAGCCACTTGCTAGAGCAACAATGTAGTTTATTGAATTTCTAGATTTATTTGATATTTCTTTACCAGGCTTCACTGTGTACAAGCAGCATTTGTGAAGTAGCATACGTAGTGCAGCCTGCGAAAGATATATGAAAGAAATATATCTAGAAATTCACTAAGTAAGATATTGCTAGAATGACAATAGTTGAAGCATAATGCACAGCCATGGCTTCAATTGCAAAGCTGCAACTAGCAGTGTTTAGTTTGGCAACATTGCAAATGTAAATTGCATTCATTAATTTGACGCGCACCTGTGCATATACATTAGACACTTATCTATTAAATTTTAGTCTTGCATGGAGAATGTGTACAGTAAAGCTTTATCCAGTTAGAGAAATGCTGTGATCACAGCCTTCAAATATTTTTAGTAACACATTTAATAGCTCATATCATGTTATCCGTTGTTCATTTCCCTTATGAATTCTATTGCTGCTCATTTCTCAGTGCGAAACATATGCTCATTATAAAATGCTGGTCAATAGATAATAAAGAACAGACTCAAGCAGTTGTGTAAACCACTCCCACGAACATGGCCACTGGCCTCCACGTCTACATTTTTGCCTTGTGCTGTTGTTCGGTCACGAAGCGTGAACCAACTAGCAAGCAACTCCCACTGCACGTCCATAAATCCTTGTCTTTTTTTTTTCTAGCAAGTCTACACATATACTTAAAGGGAAGCTGAAGCACTTTTTGAAAAAAGAGTTCTTTACGTCATTTTATAGTTTTTAATCCACTGAAAAAGAATATTTCATTCAAAAAGAGCGGAAATAAACGCAAAAAGCTGTTTTTTAGAAGAAAACGCGCTCCATCGCCTCAGGGCGCCGAGCGAACGCCGCTCTTGCCCGCGATTGGTCGGGACCGTCGTGACGTCATCCACGGGGATCTCCGGCCGGGACGTGGTTCACCAAGAAAAAGGGCCGCGTGGTGCCCCTCGGAGATCAAACCCGGGCCGCTACCAGGGATGGGGAGGAGCGGCAGACTACAGGACATAAGGCCGCCATCGGAAGGAGACTGGCGGCAAAGTCAGTGGAAAGACAAGCAGTGCGGATGCCCAGGGACGCCGAGAAAATAATAATACGCCCCCGAGGCGGAGTCAACCGCCTTATAAAAGGAGGAATGATCGAGCTCGCAGAATCAATTGCCCGCGCCGCCGGCATCGAGCCTAAGGACGCTGAGGACGACATCTTCTCGGCAAACGTAAAACAACAATCCATACTAATCGCCACAACCAGCGAAGAGCGTGGAAGAAGATACTCGATTTTACGCACCGTCCTTTACGACAACGAAAAGATCGAGGTAACGGCGTACCCCACCATGCCTGAAGACTGTGGCAAGGGAGTTGTGCACGACGTCCCACTGCACTACTCCAATGAAGAGCTCCTGGAGCGTATACGCAGGAGAAAGGAAAACCCTACAGTACTTGGCGTTCGAAGACTGGGAGCGGCCTCTAAGTCAATACTGATCCTATTCGAGGACCAGAAGGTGCCGCGCTGGGTATATCTATCTCCCTTCGCACAAAGATGCGTCTTATACAAGAAGAAGTATGAGGTCTGCCTCGCGTGCGGCCGCATGGGACATCGAGAAGACGTCTGCCCGGACCCGACGAATAGGAAGTGCCGGGGGTGCGGCATAGAAAACCCTAAAGAGGACCACCAATGCGAGCCGAAATGTCAGCTCTGCGGAAAAGGACACCTTCTCGGCGACAAACGCTGCCGGGAAATATATAGGGCCCCATATATCTCCAAAAAGAGTCAATGGGAGAGGAAGCTGGACCAGCAGGACCAACAAAAAATGACCTATACACCACGGGCCGGCGAACGCGGGGGCCGCTCGAGAGCCAAGAAGGGTGACGAAGAATCCCGAACACCGGGAAGAAGATCCAGATCCAATAGCAAGGCCTACAACCATTTCACAGCCAAGGAAGGAGACTTCCCAAGGCTGGAGGAAAGAGCAACCGCCAACTCCATGCGCCGCCGCTCGAGCTCCGGTACCAGGAGCCGATCCAGCTCAGGGCGAAGGCGCTCTAGCTCGAGAACCTCGGCTGACTCCTCCTCCACGGCCAGCAGTCCCGGGCGCTTCACACGGGACCCCAAGGCGCCATGGGGGCCACCTGCAAGCAGACGCGGTTCGAGTGGAGATCGAAAATCGGTAAGCTTCACAGCCAGCAGTCCCCAGGCAAATAGAGAGGCAGATGAGAGAATCGAAAAGCTAGAAAAAGAGAATCAAGAACTCAAGAGCATGCTCCGCACGCTCACTGCAGAGATCCAAAATCTAAAAATGGGAAAGAGTACCCCTCCTTCTCCACCGAGGAACCAATCGGTACCCCAAAAACAGGCACAGAAACAGACGCCCTCTCTCCCGCCTGCGAAGGCAGTAATCGCGCGCCCCGAGCCGAGGGACAACGAAGGGGAGAAAATGACTACTGAAACAATCAGGCCACCCCCGCAAAAACGCAAAGGGGATGAGACGGACCCGCTGGTGGCACTCGAAAGTAGAGTAGAAAAGAAACTAGAGGCTAGAGATGCTCAGTACGAAGCAAGATTCGAAAGAATCGAGACCCTCCTCACCCAACTAATGGGTGCAATGAATCAAATACAGACGCAACTCGCGCAATTCACTGCCGTGCAGAACGCCTTCAACGAGAGGCTAACTACATTTGGAAAGACGGTTACTCAAATACAGCAAAATGGACAGGCGCAGCAAAAATGAAAACACTCTGGTGTGGCAGTGGAACTGCCGCGGTTTCCAACGAAAGCGAGCGCTCTTGCAGCAGCACTTAGAGCAGATTGAAGAAAAACCTTTAGCTATAGCCCTTCAGTAAACGGGAAAGGGACCACCAAAATTATCGGGTTATCAAGCGTTCCACAGTGACCGAGGAGAAAAATCTCGCGTCTCCACGCTAGTTAGAAGACATATAGCGGTAGTCGAGCATGAGGTCAACTCACGGGATACCGAAGCCGTATTAGTAGAAATTATCACC
Source organism: Amblyomma americanum (assembly GCF_052857255.1). Classification (NCBI taxonomy): domain Eukaryota; kingdom Metazoa; phylum Arthropoda; class Arachnida; order Ixodida; family Ixodidae; genus Amblyomma; species Amblyomma americanum. Next base: position 10,885,535 of record NC_135497.1, on the reverse strand, counting down.
GGTCGCAAAGACAAGGCTAGTCTCTTCATCTTAAACGTGTACAACACCCCCCAGCAAAGAAAGGCACGTTTCCGCGCCCTCTTCCGCAAGGCGATTAGAGCAGCTGGAAACAACACACTCATAATCTTAGGGGACTTCAATGCCGCCCACCAAGAATGGGGCTACAATAGACACGATCCCAAGGGCAGACAACTATGGGAGGACATACACGAACTTGGCCTCACCCTCCTGACGGACCCTAACTGCCCGTCCAGAGTGGGAAACAGCGTCTGTGCAGACACCACCCCGGATCTCACCCTTGGGAAAAACACGAGAGACGCGGCCTGGGAAAACACGGCTCAAAATTTAGGCAGCGACCACTTTATTCTGGCTCTCACCCTCAGCAAGGGCGTCAAAACACGTCGCCTCAAAAAACCCAAGATCACTGATTGGGACATGTTCAGGCAAATTAGAGAAAATGGTGAATCGGAAGGCGATAGCCAAAACATAGAGCAATGGACGGAGGAACTTAAGCAACAAGTCGAGAGGGCGACCACGACCCTGCGAGAAGACGATGCGCCAGCGACGGTTGATAGCAAACTCCTTCACATGTGGGAAGCGAAATGCGGCATGGAGAAACGCCTCCGGTCACAAAGATGAAACAGGAACCTTAGAAGAAGGATAGCAAGGCACAACAAAGAGATTGAGGATTACGCAGCAAAACTCTGCGAACAAAATTGGTGCAATAGATGTGACGAGATGGAAGGGGAACATGAGTCTAGCTAATACGTGGAGTCTACTCAGACACCTGCTTGACCCTGATAATTCGAAAACCCAATCGGGCATAAGACTTACGAAAGCCAGGCACACGTTTGAGGGCTCGGACAGAGAACTCATGGCAAAATTAATTAATATGTACATAGGAGATACAAAAACCTCACTCCTGCCGGAGTACGAAGGACCCCCAAACGAGGCCCTAGACGCGCCGATCACGGAAGCGGAGGTTCGCGCCGAAATATTAGGCCTAAAAACAAAGTCGGCCCCTGGTCCAGATGGCATTACAAACAAGGTCCTCCGAAACTTGGACGATAATTCCATCCGCATGCTCACCAAATACATGAACATCGTATGGGACAGAGGCCGCCTCCCACAACAGTGGAAGACGGCAAACGTGATTTTAATACCGAAGCCGGGCAAACCCCCTAAGCTAGAAAACTTACGGCCAATCTCTCTAACATCCTGTATTGGGAAATTGATGGAACGGGTAGTCCAAACGCGCCTAACGCGTTTCATGGAGCTCAACGATCTGTGGCCGCATGAAATGGTAGGGTTCAATCAATCAATCAAAGGAAACTTTATTTCATAATTCACAAAAAAAATTGTACAAAATATTTGGACCGATAGCCTACATGGCTAGTGTCCGGTCCAATACAAATCAAGTCATTTAGGCCTGTGCACACAAGATGTAATGCTCCGCTTGAGACACGACATCATAGAAAATAGCACCAAGGACGCGAGGGTAATATTAGGTCTCGACCTGACGAAGGCCTTCGATAACGTAAAACACGCGGCAATCCTCTCTGGCCTCCGAGAGCTGGGGGTCGGAAACAAAACGTACGGCTACATAAAGGACTTCCTGTCGGGTAGAACGATAAAAATAAGGTTTCAGGACATTGCATCCCCCACCGTCAAACTAGGTAGTAGGGGTACGCCGCAGGGTTCAGTGCTGTCCCCATTCCTCTTTAATGTTGCCATGCGAAATCTCCCGGCAGAATTGAGAAAAGTGGAAAACGAAATTCAGCATGTACGCGGACGACGTCAACCTATGGGTCACCCAGGGCAGCGACGCGAACATCGAGGAGCGCTTACAAACGGCAGCAGACACCGTAGTGTCCTATGCGGCTTAAAGGGGCCTCTCGTGCGCTCCCCAAAAATCGGAGCTCTTTATCTACAATCCGAAGGCGCTCAGGCACAAACGCCAGATAAACATCAACATAACAGTAGAGGGCCAAACAGTGCCAAAAGTCGAGCAGATTAGGATCCTGGGGCTATTTCTACAGGCGGACGGGTACAATGACACAACGATAAAGAAATTGAGTGCGTACGCCACGCAAGTCATGGGTCTGTTCAGGAGAATCGCACTCAAGGGTCGAGGCCTTAAAGAACGAAGCCTCCTGAAACTAATGCAGGCTTACATCACTAGCCGCATATGCTACGCCACACCATTCCTAAACATCAGATCGGACGAAAAGCAGAAAATAGACGCACTCATCAGACGATGCGTGAAGAGGGCTCTGGGACTCCCCATCTCGACCTCTACTGAACGCCTCCTCGAAATGGGTGTGCACAATAATTGGACGGAGCTAGCGGAGGCTGTGCGCATGGCACAACTGGAAAGATTAAGCAAATCTACCACGGGCAGAACTATCCTTGGCTGGGTGGGGCTGCAGTCAGACAGGGGGACATGCCAACACGCGGACATTCCACGAGGATGCCGCGAACACATAACAGTGCCCCCGCTACCTAAAAACATGCACCCCACATACAACGGGGAGAGGAGACGGAAGAGGGCCGAGACTCGCAAAAAACGCGGACAAAATAGGGCCGAAAGGAGTCGCCTACGTGGACGCGGCTAGCGGAAAGTTGGGGGCGGCGGTGGCTGCGGTCGTTGACGGCCGCGGCGTACCCGTCGCCGCCGCTTCCGTTAGAAGTCGAAACATAGACACGGCCGAAGAAGTTGCAATAGCGCTCACTTGCGTTGGCACGGAAGCCAGTACGATCATTAGCGACAGCAAAACAGCAGTCTGGAACTTTGGAAAAGGGAGGGTCTCGAAGGAGGCAGTCAAAATCTTGGAAAAGGGAAAACTCGATAGACGAGTTCGAATAATTTGGACCCCCGCGCACGAATCCGTCCCCGGCAACGAGGCGGCGCACGAGCTAGCCCGAGCACTCTACTTCTGGGCAGCCGCAGAGCCGCCTGGTTGCGAAGGGATGGACGAGAGGCTGCAGACATACAAAGAGATCATAGAGCACTATAGACTTGGTAGACGGTCCCTGCCACCACCGGACCGAGCGCTAACAAACAGGGAGGCAGTCGCATGGCGGCGCCTGCAAGCTGGGAACTTCCCGAACCCCGTCTGGCTCTACCACACGCAAGTGGAGGAAAGAGCCGACGATAAATGCGCGACATGTGGAGAGAGGGGTACTTTAGACCACATAATCATGCAATGCCCTGGTTCCCCGGGCGCCAAGGAGAACATAAGAAGTAGAGAAGCCTGGGAACTGATGCTGCGAAGCGAGTCCCTCGCCCACCAGCAGCAAGCCATCCGCCTGGCGGCTAAAGCCGCGAAGAAACACTGTCGCTTCGCCTGTCTTTAGTCGCGGAGACCCCGGCCCCCGTTCTCCAGGCCTGCGTGCCGGGGATGGGGAGTAGGGGGTCTCCTACATCGGTGGAAAATAAAGTTCTTACTCACTCACTCACTCCGGCCGGCACCGATGGCGTTGCTGCGTAGCGCGTTGCTTCAGCGGGCTTTTAAGGACTACGTTCTGGAAATTATGAATAATTCAAGCAGTGTTGAACCGTTTGGTCTTTCACCGTGCATGTTCGAGCCATCAGCAGCTTCAGAAAACGGCGGAATCAACGACGCCGCGGAGTGCGCCGGCAGCGAATGTCAATTCGCGTCATTTATTTATTTATTTATTTATTTATTTATTTATTTATTTATTTATTTATTCATTTATTTATTATAGATACCTCAAGGGCCCTTGATGGCTTTACATGAGGGATTCACGTGCCATGTTCACGTGTTGGAAATCTCGACTTGATGGATGGGTGGATGACAGCTTTTATTTCCACCGGAAATGGAGGCCCCTTACTACTCACCACCCCGGCACGCAGGCCTGGAGAGCGAGGGCCGGAAATTTCGTTAACCCAGTATGGGCTTTTCACGTCCTACCAGGGTAACACGAAAACCAAATCTCGACTGATACGTATGTTTTGCGTAGGTGCATGCGTGTGAATGTTTTGTGTAAATGCAAGTGACAATAAAAAAAGTTATATTGCGCCGAAACGTTTCTGTGTACCGCTGCTGCATAAAAGCCAACTTCTTGTGACCAACTTCTTGTAACGCCTGTAAACATGATCTAAATCAGATCACCGGCACACTGACTCCAGTCGCGCGAGGTAAAGCATTTGTTTGTTCATTTATTTATAGTTACTTGCCTAATTACCCCCGAAGGCCTTTTAGAACTACAAAAGAATGCAAAACTGCATGAGTTGGAGTGGGTGCACTGCTGTACTACAACGCGAAGAGACGAGGCGACCGGGAGGAAGCTCCCGTGTGCGCTTTCCTTCTGTCGCATGTTCGGGCTACTGTTCATCCATGAAACTTTTGCACTTACCCCCGTGCGTTGTTTTTTTTTTCATGCTGAACACGCTTTTGAAAATAATTATGGCTGCGTTTCGGAGCTCGCAGTACTGCTCATAAAACTAGTGTGCTGCGAGATATAGTTGCTGCTGTTGCGTATCGAGATAACGAGCAGAATTACTTGTGGCAGATATATGCGTACCGCTGCTCGAACACTTTGCTGTTCTGACTCAAGGACAAATTTGCATGAATTCTGGCCTCATTGTCGATCGTCAGCCATGACCAAGCGCTCATGAATGCAAATGTTTACATTGCTCAAGTATACTAGGCCTATATAATCGGTTTTTTTTGTTCAGTTAGGTGCGGCTGCATGTGCTGCGCGCTGATGAAAGATTAAGAGAATTGCTTGTGCTGCCACGAGGTGGAAGCAATCAGGAAAAAGCAAAAAGGCACACAGTGCGTAACGAGCTCAAAAAAGTTCAAGACTGCCTCAGTAAAGCATTGCTGGAAGTGGTTTAGCTCAGCGTGGATGTGAACCAGCTGGAAAAGGCAAAAAGTTTACAAGCAGGTAAGAATAACGAAAAGAGAAATACTGATGCACATATTTTGTGCAGGCAGTTTCGGCATGCTGCGTACCACCAGATTGTCTGGTTAACGTGGAAGAGGCTGGGGGAGAACAACCGACGGATTCTACCAAGCTGTGTGCTGAGCGCTGTTGGAAAGCAGTACCATGCCAAAACTGGTTAATATACAGGCTTGAAGCATTACACGGAACGCCTGAACGAGAGAAAGTAAATGGCGATGGCAGAAGATTACGTTGATCTGTGGTTCGCCAAAGCGCGGGCTGCAGCGAAGCAAGCGCAGCCGGACGGCCGGCCGACTCTCCGTGAATGGCGTCACTTCCGCCAGTTCTCCCTCTCTGCCGCCCCCCCCCCCCCCTCCAGGCGCTTCCGGAAGCGACAAGGGCGTGCCGGCGGCGGGTTTTTAAGAAGCGATTGCAGCTCTGTTTGCGGATAGAATCGGGAAAAAATTTACACACATGATTTTCAAGGTCTTTTCTTCCCAACCACAGCGTTTCATGCGATTTGAAAACCGTTTCAGCTTCCCTTTAATGTTACCATGCCAGAGCAAAGACCGCTTTGTTGTACAGGGAGCTCAATGCGCAATGCTAGTTTAGGTTACGTCCTTTTTCTTCAGGTGGGAATCATATGTCAAATGACACACACTGCGGATGCATACGACTTAAGTCTCTAGTAAGATTAAATTATGTACGCACCAGAATTTCGGTGCCTTTATTTGCGTGATATAATAATATTGCGAGTGCTATATGACAATTCATCTTTCACACCTGTGCACATGCAGCTTCACCTTTATCCTTCTCTCTTGTAGATACCCATCGTCATCCATTGATTCTATTAGCAAATGCGCTTGAACACAGTGGACTAATACAGCAACCAGTGGATTATAAGCTGTTCAGTCCCTCGCTGCTCGATTTTCGAGCCTTCCGAGTGCAAGCCGCAAGCTGCTGAGCCAATAAGTGAGCGAGCCGAGCTTTCGGCAACGACGCCGCCCGCGGGCGCGCCGGGCATTGAACTACGCACTGCTCCCTGGCTGCCCAAGTCGTCGCTAAGCCTAGCCGGTTTCACATCGATGCAGCAGCTAAGTGCACTTCGGAACTGGCTAGCGCTGAGGTGCTGCTCTCGTCATCGTTTTAATGCAAACCTCGTCTCTTAGTAGAATAAAGATATGCTTGGTTTCCGCGACACCTTCAGGAGCGGAGCCAGCTGAGGCCAGGAGAGCCGCAATTGAGCAGCAGAAATTAGAGGCGCTAAGGGCAGACATTTGTTTGTATTCCTGTTATCGCTTCTACCAACAACTCGATATTGGCCAACGATACTCCATCCAACAGCTTAGTATGGACTTGAATAAACATTACTATCGTATTTTTCTGATGCTGGCGGCCAGCATCCAGGCTGGCATGCCGGCCCCGAGAAAGGCGCCCTCACGTTATCATGACGCTTAATTGTATGACCGTGGTGCACATCAAAACCGCCAGACATCCTCCTGTTCGCTCCGATTGTCGTAGCACACAGTCACGCTGGGACCAGAACACTTTAGAGGACCGAACGCGGGGGCGCCGGAGCTAGACTGGGCAAAAGCAGACGAAACTCTCGAAAGCGCGCGATATACGTGAGTCCCAAGACTTTATTCTCATTTCGACCGAGAATCAAACGAGAATGAGGCCCGCAGGTCGCCTTTGCAGGTGTGAGCAATTTCGTTGTTGAGCTGCTGCCTGATCGCAAGCGACTGCTGGTCGCATGCCCTGTGCGGCTTGCAAGTCTGAATGGGCATTAAATGTGCGTTCACAGTAGCGAGTCCCAGAGTTCAGTTAAGCCCATTGGTCAGGGGGGGAGGCGGGGGGGGGGGGGGGAGCTCCAAACAAGTACACCCTTTTATGGAAGTCGCTTGTGACATCATTTCACAGAACTCCTCACCCAATCTGTAGCGCGGGGTATAACGCCACGCCAACCTACCAATATCCGGGTTCTTGTTCCGGCGGAAAATTCAAGCGCACGCGCGAGGCAGCGCCCCAAGCGCGACGTTTCTGGGCGTCCATGTTCACATCGGTTCAAAAACACGCCAACCGCCGCATTTCACCTTCGGCTGCATACGTTGTTCTCTATATTTAGCGACATTTTCGTGTCACCGTCATGAAATTTTGAGCGAAGGCAATGAACAACGTCGTAAAGTATTTTTTTGCTATTTTATGATAAGCAGCACGTCACTGCCGCTAAAAAAATTCTCTGCCAACACTGGATCAGTGTTGGACTTAAGACCGTTAGCTACGGGAGCTTCGAGTGTTTAAATCAGGGTACTCAGCAAACGTGGAGAAGACAAAATACGAACATCTGATGGTGTTTTGTTTCGGAAGCAGGTCACTCTTTTGAGGCGCGCAGTCTGTCGCGCGGCCCGACTCCCTCTGTCACACGACAGTACCTGCGACAGAAACCTGTCCCGCGACAAAATCTAAGAAAGATGTCTGTCGTGCGGCAAAACCTACTACATACATCTTTGTCGCGCGAAAGAACCCACGACACGAACCTCTGTCGCACGACACAAGGCACGAAAAGACAGCTTGTCTTGCAACACGAAATTGTGTTGCGCGACAGATGCGCGACAGAAAATTCTGTCGTGCGTTTTGATCGAATCGTCTCACATATACCCTCCTTTACCTTTATTTTAGCTGCCTGGAACGGGACCACGTTGACGGCCTTATTAGGCAGGCATACGAGGCGGCTCTCCATCTCCCACACCGGACCTTCACGTATAAACTACTGCCATTAGGGGTCTACAACACTGTGACGGAGCTCTCAGAAGCACATCTCATCGCTCAGTACGAGCGTCTCACCCACACCTCCACGGGGCGTCACATACTCGACAAGCTTGGAACAAGCTTAGAAACGACCATCGCCGACAAGGCCCAGCTTCCGTCCCATATCTACAGCAACCTTACCGTTACCCCTCTCGCGAAAAACATGCACCCAGAGTATCATGTCGCTCGTCGCAAGGGCAGGGCTGTCTTTGCATGAATAGTATTTAACAGATCAGACAGCGGTCTACGTCGATGCCGCCGAATACTCCTATCGCGATGCTTTTTCGGTTGCTGTTGAAAACTACTGTGGACGGCCGTTGGTTCCGTGCTCCATTCCCGTCAGATCGTCTGACGAGGATGAGGAGGCGGCCATAGCCTTGGCGCTGGTCTGCACCTCTGCAGAAACCATCTTCAGGGACTCTAAATCTTCGATTCGTAATTTCGCCAAAGGCCGTTTTTTCCCCGTCATCCTATCTCTCCTCCGCTCCACCAAGGACAAACTCGGCCCGATCCAATTGGTCTGGGTCTCTGCGCACTCATCCCATCCAGGGAACGAGGCGCAATTATGCCCGAGGATTCGTCGACCGGGATGTGGTGTCGCCCGTCCTGCGGACGGCGAGAGGTCATATGGTTACACTCATCACATAACCATGCACTACCGCTTAGGTAGACTTCTATATCCCCCCGCACATATTTCTCTAACCAAGCCCCAAGAGGTTGCGTGGAGGCAACTCCAAACGAACACCTTCCCCAACCCCGCGATATATGCCCGCATATACCCTGGGGTCTACTCTCCCTCCTGTCATCTATGTGGCCAACGTGCCACTATATCCCACATAACCTGGGCTTGCCCTCAGGACACCCCTCCGCGAGGTTTGCAGCTCTCGAATCCAAACCAGTGGGAGGCCGCATTGCTGAGTTCCGACGTGGACACACAGATCCGGGTTGTGACAAGAGCCCTAGAATTCGCCGAACGCCACGGGCTCATGGCCACTTGATGGGGGCTATAATCCCTCACCAACTGCTACCTTCGTCGATGAAAATAAAGTTTATCTTCCTTCTCCTTATAGAAAAGTCATTCGAAACCCTATTTTTAGAGCGCTGTTCTTCGGTGCCCATCCGTGGATTCCGCGTCGTCGGCGTGATTCTGAAAAGTAAATTTCGCATAGGAAAACTGCTTTACATTTTTTTTAAAGGTCTGGTCGCGCTCAATACTAAGTCCCTTGGGTCCGTAAATTTTTAATCAGACATCATTTCGGGTTCCAGAAAAGGTTGTTATGGTAATTTTTTTGCACGAGTGCGTGGCACTTTCAGGACGACGAAACTTGCTAGGCGAGCAGGCCGTGCGATGCACGTGAACAAACGTTCGAAGCGCGACGATGTCGCAGGATTTCGCTAGAGGGAAAACAAGAGCAGCCCCCTGCGAGCAGTTCCACGCCAAACTGTTCGTCTTTCATGTCCTTCGTCAGCCGTTCGTCGTCACTTGGGCCGAGGTGAGGGCTGCCAACATCCCGTTGCTGCCAGCTGAGTCCACAGACCCCTCCCCCCCCCCCCCCCTGATTCGCAGCCAAGGGACGTACGCAACTTTTCACTGTTTTGTGCTCGTGTATAGTTGTTATGCGCTTCGTTAGACGGCACGACATTTCGCGTGGCAGCTCATTTCTTCAAAGCAATGGCGCGGTTCAGGTGTCAGCCGATGTGTGAGACATACTGCGCCATTTCCTTTCCCCAACACCCAAATCAATTCAGTGGGGTTTGAGGAAAGGAAGGGAAAACTAGATTTTAAACGGATGCAAATAACCAAGCAAAGGTTCTCTGATTAGCAGCTGGAAACAAGACAGGAGTGAAATCTCACGAGCCAAGGCTGGGTGGCATGAGCCACCGCCCGATTTGAATGATTCTGCCTTATCCATCCATCCATCTTTCCACCCGAATCCCTGGAACATGCCTGGAATGCACGCCTATGGAACGCTCACAGGTGGTTCTGGTGGAGTGCTATTTGTAGAATCAGTGCTGCGGTGTTCGCAGGCGAGCGACAGCACGCTTCACAGCGCTCGAGTAAGGCAGGTGCCGCGCGTTCCTTACTGATTAGGCGTCCGGTGCCTTAGCCAGAGGACGTGGGACCGAATTCTGGCAGCGACGGCATCGTTCCGATGTATACGCGAAGGTCTTGAAAGAACGCCATGTGTTCGAAGTTACTGCAGTACCCCCCTATACGATGGCCACGTGTGACTGCAATCTGTCTTTACTGCTGGCTGTCAAATTCAGGGAAAGCACCGAGTAGAATGGCAATGCAGTCGCCGCATTTCGCTTGATGAGTGTGGACGGCCAGAGTATCTTAAATATTTCGCTTAAATGCTTGTCTTTACCTCGTGTTCGGGACAGAGGTGAGGCTAGATTCAACACTGCTGCCGACCACAGCAACGTTGTTGTTGTTAGCCTATCAAAAGACGGCACATACCCACACTGGGGGATCGGCCAAGAATTGGGTGGCTATTCACCTGTACTAAGATAATAAAAAAAAACAAGTGAACGCAACACCGGTGGATTCTACCTCATGAACAGAAAAATCCTGTGCTTTTTTCACAGGAAGCACAGGAAGTGCACAGCAACGCCAGAGTCAAGAATGCTCGTCGCGATATGTTTGCGGACTATAGGGCGCGGGGCATAGTGCCAGACTCCCTCAAGACGCTATTGTGGCCGCAGGGCAGTGCGCGCACCCGCGAGCGAACCTTGACGAGCCGCTGTGCGTCCCTCGAACAGACGGGCTTGTCGACCCGTCTGTTCTTCGCCAGGTAGTTACACGCAGCGACCGAACGCTCCGCGAGTTCCACCTTGGACGATTAACAACAGGCCCCACTCCCGTCGTAGTCAACATGTGTGCGCTTGTGTTTCTATTACTCCATCATGAACAAATCACGCGCACAACCTGAACACATTTCTTATTGTGTAAATAGATTGTGTATATTACCTCTCCATCTATCCTCTGTTCCTGTCCCCTCACCTCTTTCATTTCATTTCTGCATTCTGCCTGCTATCCTTTATTTCCGCTACCCCAGCTCAGGTGCTTCAGTATCGATGGCAGATGCCGAGGCTCATAATAATAATAATACTAATAATAATAATAATAATAATAATAATAATAATAATAATAATAATAATAATAATAATAATAGCGCGTTGTCTTGTCAACCTTTCTTGTGAATGTGTCTTATTTTGCGCTAACGTTTGTACATAGAATATTAATTGGTTTTTGCGAAAGGAAATGGCGCAGTATCGGTCTCATATATCGTTGGACACCTGAACCGCGCCGTAAGGGAAGGGATAAAGGAGGGAGTGAAAGAAGAAAGAAAGAAAGAGGTGCCGTAGTGGAGGGCTGGGGAATAATTTCGACCACCTGTGGATCTTTAACGTGCACTGACATCGCCCAGCACACGGGCGCCTTAGCGTTTCGCCTCTATAAAAACGCAGCCGCCGTGGTCGGGTTCGAACCCGGGAACTCCGGGTCAGTAGCCGAGCGCCCTAACCACTGAGCCACCGCGGCGGGTGGCCGAGGCTAGCAAGAATCTTTGGCTTCCTTTCTATTAATATTTTAATAAAAACCACTTACTACTACTAAGGAAGCGCCACGTGACAACGTTTTCTTTCTCTTTATTTGATGTTAAAAACGCTAGATGATGGCGGAACACCGTTGCCGCAGCGTTGTTCTTCCGCAACACCCTTCCAGTCGGCTTCTGTTCGAATGCTGTGCAGTTCGCAAAGTGCTGAGACACGGTGCCGTATAGCGCTGGGCTACGAAAAATCGAGAAAAGGAAACGGCGAAGTAATTCTCTCACTTCCCGGTGGAACCACTGGCTTTAAAACCACCGTCCGTTCGAAAATAGAAGCTCTGCTACCGCCGTAGCGTTCTGCTACAATAAGGTGGTGGTTAAAACATTTATTGCCACAAAATGGAAGGGATTAGTTGGGGCTGGGCCGAGGCACTGTGGCTTCCAGTCGGGGGCGACCTCCTGAACTCGCGTGTTGAGGGCCAGCTGGCTTTTTTTTTTGTTGAACTGGCCAAGAGCTTGTTGCGTTCCTCCGCTGAGGAATGCACACCGTGCAGGCAATAGAGCCGTACTCAACGTTTATAAACGTTGGGCGTACTCGCTTGTGCCAAAGTGGCGACGACAAAAGCGGCTTTTCGCTGACATCCCTTACAAAGGCAGTAGTTCGCGCTAGTAATGTTCGCTATTAAAAGCGGGACAGCGAAATTTATGATATGTTTGGAAAAGCGCGGCGACCGCTCTTAGAGTGACGTCATATTATTATGAGACCACAGTTGCGGACATGGTGGAAGGAAAATTGCTGCGAAGGTTAGCTTCAAAACGCGGCTTAACCGTTTGCCTCTTAACGAATATGCGGCAGTTAACAGATGGTTGCGCCTTCTATGAGCTGGGCTGTCATTCATCAGCGGCATCTTTCAGGAGTTGAGCTATTGTGGCAGACTCAGCATTTTTTATTTATTTATTTTTTTACATACCTACAGCGCCCTTGCGGGCATTAGTTTAGGGGGAAAAGAAAAAAACAATATGAGTGCACAGATGATATATAATACAAATTCAGCTGCAATTTGAAAGGCAGGAAAAAAGCAGTGAAAAATAAAACGACACGTATACACGTAGTTGTCTTGGTATTTGCGTCAGTTAATCACACTGTATCGTGGTAAGTGGAAAAACATGCATTATAAGTTAAAAGCAACGCTAAAACCCATTAAAAAGAATATTTTTCAGATCCTGGATAAAAGACGAAGGGGTCCTGGAAACAATTTCTCCTGGCAAACCACTGCGCTCATGTATTGTCTTAGGAAAGAAGCTGTTTTTAAATAAGTTTATCTGGCCAGCATACTCACGCACTTTTCGGGAACGGTCCGTTCGTGCAGATACATATGTTGGTTTCTTTAGATATCTATTTCTGGCGATGCCTGCTCTAGAGTAAAAGATATTATAAAATATCGACAAGCGCAGGTATTTTCTTCCGGTTTCAAACAGCGGCACCCCAAGCTTTTGGAAATATCGCGAGATCTTTTCGAAAAGTCATAATTACCTGACACAAAGCGAGCAGCACGTGCCTGCATGCGTTCAAGTTTTGCAGTGTTGCACTGGGTTGACGGATCCCAAGTACTGGAAGCGTACTCAAGAATGGGACGTACATTTGACAGAAATAATGTTTCCTTTAGCTAGTTGGTGCCCGATTAAAGTTTCGTCTGAGGAAATTTAACATTCGACTAGCCTTCAGAGTTATGTTATGTATATGAGTATTCCATGACAAACTGGCAGATAATACAACCACCAAATATTTGTATTCGCTTGCAACCGACAGGCAAGTTCCACTCATCACATAATTGGTAAGCATTTGTTGTTTTTTAGTTGTAAACCTTACCAGATTGCATTTGGCTAAATTAAGGGACATCTTCCAGGACTGGCATTACAAGGACACGGAATCCAGGTCGTCCTGTAAATGTTGAGAGTCCGCCGCACTGGTAATATCGCGTTAGATACAGCAATTCATCCGCGTACAATCGAACACGGCTGGCGGTACGGTCAGTAAGGTCATTGATATAAATCAAGAAAGTAGAGGGCCCAAAACTGACCCCTGTGGGACACCAGATACTACAGACACACTTGACGAGCACTCACCGTCCATAACCACGCACTGTTTTCTTTCAGACAGGTATGCTTGAATCCATGCAAAGAGATTGGCCGGTATACTAAGAAGGGATATTTTGTGTAACAGGAGTGCATGACAAACGGAATCAATTGCCTGCCGAAAATCTAAAAATATGCAGTCCACCTGCGTACATAAGTTAATTGAGGCTGCAATATCATGAGTAAATTC